>NC_092710.1:248098210-248398898 GCF_047496885.1 Scyliorhinus torazame
TTAAAGGGCAAGTAGGAGGAGGAGCTTGGGGAGGAGATAGATGAGGGTCTGTGGGCTGATGCCCTGAGTAGGGTTAATTCTTCCTCCTCTTGCGCCAGGCTCAGCCTAATACAGTTCAAAGTTACTCACAGAACGCATATGACAGGGGCGAGGTTGAGTAGGTTCTTTGGGGTGGAGGACAGGTGTGGGAGGTGCTCGGGAAGCACGGCAAATCATGTCCATATATTCTGGTCGTGCCCGGCGCTGGATGGGTTTTGGAGGAGTTTTGCGAGGACTATGTCCAAGGTGGTGAAAGCCCGGGTCAAGCCGAGCTGGGGGTTGGCATTATTTGGGGTAACGGACGAGCCGGGAGTGCCAGAGGCGAAAGAGGCCGGTATTCTGGCCTTTGCGTCCCTGGTAGCCCGGCGGAGGATTTTGCTATTATGGAAAGATGCGAAGCCCCCTCGTGTGGAAGCTTGGATCAATGACATGGCAGGGTTCATCAAGCTGGAGAGGATAAAGTTTGCCTTGCGAGGGTCTGTACAGGGGTTCCTCAGGCGGTGGCAACCGTTCCTAGACTATCTCGCGGAGCGTTAGGAGGAGGTCAGCAGCAGCAGCAGCCCAGGGGTGGGGGGGGGGGGGGGGGGGAGGGAGGGAGGGGGGGGTTCTTTTGGGGGGGCATTTGGGTGGGTGGGGGGGGCTTCCCTATTGGTGCTTTTAAATGTCATGGGGGGTTATTGTATATGGGGGAAATCCAATGTATAATCTTTGCATAATTTTTGATTGATGTGTTCTTGTTTCTTTCTTTTTGTTGAAAAATTTGAATAAATATATATATTTTTTAAAAGAAAGTCTAAAACTTGGCATCCCTTTTAAGTACCAAATGCTTTGATGCAGCTTTAAGAAAGAACATGGGGATCCTTTATGAGTGAACTGTAGTTATAGCCAAGACACAGTTGGACCTTTGGGCTCCAGCAAGTCTGATCAACAGTAAAGAGAAGCCAAAGCTACTATGCTGATTGGCCAGGAAGGTAGCCTGAGAATTAAAATGTTCCTGGTCCTGTGCTCAAAGATACAAGATATGGGGTGCAATTCAACTCAATGGGAACAAAGTCCCATAGCGAGCCATGGCTATGCAACACTACTCATGTTAAATAAGAAGCCTCAGTGAGGAAAGTATGGCCAAGGCCACACAGAGCCCCATTTTCACCCCAGCCCAATTGCCAGCACACAAAAATGCAAGCTTGTCACCATGGCAGTGCCCCTGCCAGTTGGGAGTGCGCCCAGGTACCACCCTGACCAAAGGGCATGCACCTGGGGTCCTCCGATCCCCTGGGAGACCCCAAGAGTGCCGTTCCCTCTGGTCCCCGTTTGTGAGGACCAGTGCTGGACGACACTCGCCGAGGTCTCTGAGGCAAAGGAAGATTGATTCCACGCCTCAGGTACCTCGAGAAACTGCATATTACAGTGAGACTAGCTGACTCGCTCTAATATGCCGATGTGCCAAAAAGTGATCCTAACCACAATGGGCGGGATTTACATCGCAACGTCTCGTGAGATCACGTTAGATCTCGTGAGCGTTGTGAGCACGGTAGCATAGTGGTTAGCACAGTTGCTTCACAGCTCCAGGGTCCCAGGTTTGATTCCCGGCTTGGATCACTATCTGTGCGGAGTCTGCACGTTCTCCCTGTGTCTGTGTGGGTTTCCTCCGGGTGCTACCGTTTCCTCCCACAGTGCAAAGATGTGCAGGTTAGGTGGATTGGCCATGCTAAATTGCCCGTAATGTCCAAAAAGGTTAGACTGGGTTACGAGGATAGGGTGGAGGTGTGGGCTTAGATAGGGTGCTCTTTCCAAGGGCCGGTGCAGACTGGATGGGCCGAATGGCCTCCTTCTGCACTGTAAAGCGTATGATTCTATGATCCTGGGAGCGGGGTCTCCAGGCTCTTATTGGCAAAGTGGCGCCGCGGCGAGCTGCTTATCGGACACAGCATGGCTGGTGGATCGCGCCCCATGGTTTTGCAGTTAGAAGAGAAGCCAAGGCTGCAATGCTGATTATATAGAAAACTGGCATTGAGCTTAAAATGTTTTTGAGGATCTTCAGGTAGAGATACAAATTAAGGTTAAATTGTTGTGGGGTCTCTAGAAGCGCTCTTCCCATTGGACAAGAGTTGCCAATATTGGTTCAAAAGTCATTCGTTGTGTTGAATCAGGTGCACATACGTGGGTTAAATGTTGCAAAACTAACTAGGGTATAAAAACAGAGGTGCATCACTGAGATCTTTGCGTTTGTCACAGGACTCTTACAGGACATTTGTCAGGGGAACGAGTTGCTCAGAAGTAAACATTTGTGTAGGACATTGCCAGTCAATGGATATTTGTCATAAGCTGAGGGGTTGCCTTAAAAAAAAAAGTATTAGCCTTAGTTAGTGATTAAATTAACTCTCAAAACATTGAGGATTGCTGTAAGAATCCAATGGGCATGGTCAGACATTCTGCCTAGACCCTCAGCCATGGTCTCCATTAGCTCCGGGTAACTTTGTCCAGGGGCTCATCATCAGGCAGGGACCCAGCTGGGTCCAGGGATCCAGCACACCTCCGACTACTGTCTCACCTGGGGGTTCCTGCCTCCACCTGATGTACATCAGCAGCAGTGTGGTGCTCAGCACATAGTGTCCCAGAAGCCTGACCACTAACATTTCCCACCGAGGTGTGTGTATCTGTGCTGGTGGAGGGTGGGGATGATAGCTATGCCACGTCTATAACAGTTCCATCCTCGGAGCTCTCCTCCGAGGTGTTCTCCTCGGAGTCAGGGGGAGGGCCAGCGTCGCCGCCTGGAGGACCTGCCGGAGAATGGACATGTGGCTGGGGGAGGGATGGATCAGTCAGTAAGGCAATCACTACTCACGTTTGACAGGTCCTCCAGGTGGAGGAGCCTGGTGGTCCCTCACCTCTGCGGTGTCCGCCAGCCTCCGCGTGGGTGACCCACCTAACCTCAACTGTCATAATATCCACTCATGTATACAATGAGATGCAGACAGGCAGCGATTGACACATAGGATGACCAGTAAGCACACAACACAGCGCAGCCAATCACCAGACAGGACACTACCACTATAAAGCCAGAGGGCACTATGTTTCCCGCTCTCTCTGGACCCAGCTACTGAGACAGTCAGAGTCCACGAGCTAGAAAGCACAAACACCATGCGGTAGCTAGTAGGTCTGGTCAGGCTACTACAAGGTCACTAGTCAGATCAGTATAGTGTCGACCCACAGCTGAATATGTACAGCAGTTCATCTAGTTGAATAAAACAATGTTGGATCTTCTCTGTGTTAGACGTCTGTTTCTAACTTCCCTGCATCGAGTGCAGTCCACATCGAACCAACCTGCCTAACACATCATGAGTGATATTGATCTTGACGGACCTACCTTGAGTGAATCAGAATCGACCAGCAAGCAGCCATCCAGCGAAATGGAAACATCCAGCCTCCTCCGCAACTTCGCATCTCCGGCAACCTTGGCGCCAACTGGAAAATCTTCAAGCAAAAGTTCCTCTTGTACATCGAGGCCTCTGACCTCAAGGCAGCATTGGATGCCAGGAAAATCACGCTATTTCTCTCCACTGGCAAGGTGGATACAGAACTGGCTAGGTCATAGAAGGCAGAGAGTAGCAATGGAAGGATGCTTTTCTAATTGGAGGGCTGTGACCAGTGGTGTTCCGCAGGGATCAGTGCTGGGACCTTTGCTGTTTGTAGTATATATAAATATTTTGGAGGAAAATGTAACTGGTCTGATTAGTAAGTTTGCAGACGACACAAAGGTTGGTGGAATTGCGGATAGCGATGAGGACTGTCAGAGGATACAGCAGGATTTAGATTGTTTGGAGACTTGGGCGGAGAGATGGCAGATGGAGTTTAATTCGGACAAATGTGAGGTAATGCATTTTGGAAGGTCTAATGCAGGTAGGGAATATACAGTGAATGGTAGAATCCTCAACAGTATTGAAAGTCCAGGAGATCTAGGAGTACAGGTCCACAGGTCACTGAAAGGGGCAACACAGGTGGAGAAGGTAGTCAAGAAGGCATACGGCATGCTTGCCATCATTGGCCGGGGCATTGAGTATAAGAATTGGCAAGTCATGTTGCAGCTGTATAGAACCTTAGTTAGGCCACACTTGGAGTATAGTGTTCAATTCTGGTCGCCACACTACCAGAAGGATGTGGAGGCTTTAGAGAGGGTGCAGAAGAGATTTACCAGAATGTTGCCTGGTATGGAGGGCATTAGCTATGAGGAGCGGTTGAATAAACTCGGTTTGTTCTCACTGGAACGAAGGAGGTTGAGGGGCGACCTGATAGAGGCCTACAAAATTATGAGGGGCATAGACAGAGTGGATAGTCAGAGGCTTTTCCCCGGGGTAGAGGGGTCAATTACTAGGGGGCATAGGTTTAAGGTGAGAGGGGCAAGGTTTAGAGTAGATGTACGAGGCAAGTTTTTTACGCAGAGGGTAGTGGGTTCCTGGAACTCGCTACCGGAGGAGGTGGTGGAAGCAGGGACGATAGGGACATTTAAGGGGCATCTTGACAAATACATGAATAGGATGGGGATAGAGGGATACGGACCCAGGAAGTGTAGAAGATTGTAGTTTAGTTGGGCAGCATGGTCGGCATGGGCTTGGAGGGCCGAAGGGCCTGTTCCTGTGCTGTACATTTCTTTGTTCTTTGTTGCGGGGGACCACGCCATCCATATCTACAATTCGCTTACATTCGCCGACAGCGAAGACAACAAAATTCAAAACAGTCCTGCTGAAGTTCGACAGCCACTGCGACATTGAGGTGAATGAGAGCTTTGAACGGTACATCTTCCAGCAGAGGCTTCAGGTTAAGGATGAACCTTTTCAGTCCTTCTTGACCCATCTCTGCATTCTAGCGCAGTCATGTAACTATGACTCGACGGTTGATTCCATGATCCGGGATCAGATCGTTTTCGGGGTCCACTCCGACTCCCTACAGCAGCAGCTCCTTAAAATCAAACAGTTGACCCTCTCTGTCGCTATCGAGATGTGCGTTGTCCATGAGCATGCCAAGAATCGTTACTCCCACGTCAGGGCGGCAGAAGCTGCAAAGCTGGCCTCCCACGAGGCAGAGAGGGTGCAGCCCATTGCACAGATGCAGGGCCTGAGCATCGAGGAGAGTGGCCGTTTCATGCGCTTTTCTCGGATCCCTGCGCATGCGTGCCACGACCGAGTGGACGACGAAACCGAAAACCCGACTGCGCAGGTGCGTACGTCGGCTGACCGCACGGCGCATGCGCGACGGCGCACGGATCGCGCTGACGCCAGCGTCATGACGTGTCCGAATTGTGGCTCCGCCCACTTAAAGCGGCAATGTCGGCAAGAGGACGCTGGTGTCTACAGTGTGGCAAGCTTGGCCACTACGCAGCCCTCTGCAGATCCGCTCCACTGCTCAGCAGCCAGCGATCCCAGCTGCGGCGCAGAAGTATCCGCTCAATACAACAAGGCATGCCAGATTCTGATCCCGACAGCCCAACGGACCCTGATGCTGACTGCCTCAAGTCTCCATATCGGGTGGGCATCATAACCACACATGAGCTGGCCTCCACCATACCTGCGCATGGCCTCTCGATCCTCAGTGTGGATCCCGACAGCGAGTGGTATGCTGTCCTCACAGTTAACAAGGCTTGCATCCGATTTCAACTGAACATCGGCGCGTCTGCGAACCTCATCTCACAATCCAACCTCAACACCATCCGGGCCCGACCAAGCATTTTTCCACCGGCCTGCCAGCTCCTTGACTACAATGGCAATACCATAGCTGCCAGTGGCTCATGTCAACTAGGGGTATCCAACAAGGCGATCAAGGCAATGTTACAATTTGAAATCGTCAGGCCTGACAGGGCGTCCCTGCTCGGTGCTCGCGCCTGCAAGCTCCTGAACCTGGTTCAGCGAGTCCACACCATGCCATCGTCACCAGCGACGGCCTCGCCCGATGGAAATTTGCAAGCCGACATAGATGACATTATCACGCAGTACCACGGTGTATTCGATGGAATGGGCCCGCTCCCATACCGATATAAAATCCTGCTCAAGCCGAACGCCACCCCTGTAATCCATGCACCACGCCGGGTGCCAGCGTCCCTCAAGGATCGTCTGAAAAAGCAACTACAGGACCTCCATGACCAGGGCATCACCTCGAAGGTCACGGAGCCAACAGACTGGGTCAGCTCCATGATCTACGAAAAGAAGCCATCAGGGGAGCTTCGCATTTGCATTGATCCCAAGGATCTAAACCGCAACGTTATGCGGGAGCACTACCCGATCCCGAAGAGTGAAGAGTTAACCAGTGAGATGGCTCATGCCAAATTCTTCACTAAGCTGGACGCCTCCCGGGGTTTTTGCCAAATACAGCTGGACACGTCCAGTCGCAAGTTGTGCACGTTCAACACCCCGTTCGGCCGCTACTGCTACAACCGGATCCCTTTCGGTATCATATCTGCCTCCGAAGTGTTTCATCGCATCATGGAGCAGATGATGGAGGGCATCGAGGGGGTACGAGGATACGTGGACGATGTGATCATCTGGTCCACATCGCCCCAGGAACACATCGCTCGCCTCAAGCAGGTCTTCCAGCGAATTCATAAACATGGTCTCCAGCTCAACAGGGACAAGTGCTCATTTGGTCAAACTGATATAAAGTTTCTTGGCGACCACATCTCGCGGCAGGGTGTGCGGCCAGACGCCGAAAAGGGCTTGGCGATCAACGCCATGAAGACCCCGGAGGACAAGAAGGCGGTCCTCCGCTTCCTCGGGATGGTCAACTTTCTCGGGAAATTCATTCCCAATATGGCATCCCACACCACGGCCCTCCGCCATCTCGTCAAGAAGTCAATGGAATTCCAGTGGCTGCCCACACATGAAGAGGAATGGCGCGAGCTGAAGGCAAAGCTCACCACAGCCCCGGTTCTAGCGTTCTTCGACCCAACCAAGGAAAGCAAGATATCAACTGATGCAAGCCAGGACGGCACTGGGACAGTGCTCCTCCAATGAGATGACTCCTCGTCCTGGGCTCCAGTGGCATATGCCTCCAGGGCCACGCCCACTGAGCAACGGTATGCCCAGATCAAAAGGGAGTGTCTGGGTCTCCTGACAGGAATAGTCAAGTTTCATGACTACGTTTACGGCCTGCTGAAATTCACGGTGGACACGGACCACAGGCCTCTAGTCCACATAATCCAGAAGGATTTAAATGACATGACACCTCGGTTACAGCGAATTCTTCTTCGACTCTGCCGCTAGGACTTCGAACTTGTCTACATGCCAGGCAAAGAGCTGATCATTGCAGATGCCCTATCCCGGTCCATCACCGCACCGTGTGAACAAGGTGACTTCATCTGCCACATAGAAGCGCAAGTGCAATTGTGTGCCACCAACCTCCCAACCTCTGACGAACGGGTGGTCCAAATTCGTGAGGAAACGGCCAAGGATTCTTTACTGCAGCGTGTGATGCAGCACCTTACCCATGGCTGGCAGAAGGGACAATGTCCCCAATTCTTTAATGTTAAAGATGAGCTGACGGTTGTGGAGGGAATCCTTCTGAAACTCGACAGGATCGTTATTCCTCAAAGCATGGAGGCTATGGTGCTTGGTCAACTCCATGAGGGTCACCTTGGAGTCGAGAAATTCTGAAGCAGAGCTTGGGAGGCGGTTTACTGGCCGGGCATTAACCAGGATATTGCCAACACGGTCCTCAACTGCCCTACCTGTCAGAAGTTACAACCGGCTCAACTCAAGGAAACACTGCAACAGCACGAGATCGTGACCTCTCCGTGGTCCAAAGTAGGTGTAGACCTTTTTCACGCCAAGGGGCGTAACTATGTACTCCTGGTCGACTACTTCTCCAGTTACCCAGAAGTGGTGAAACTGTCCGACCTCACGTCGAAGGCGGTCATCAAAGCCTGCAAAGAAACGTTCGCCAGGCACGGGATACGCTCACGGTAATGAGCGACATCAGTCCATGCTTTTACAGCCAAGAATGATCTGATTTTGCACAGTCCTACAACTTCCGTCATGTTACCTCTAGTCCCCACTACCCGCAATCAAACGGGAAGGCCGAGAAAGGGGTCCATATTGTCAAGCGGTTGCTGTGCAAAGCTGCAGACTCAGGCTCCGACTTCAACCTGGCAATGCTGGCATACAGGGCAACCCCACTGTCCACTGGGTTGTCTCCAGCGCAGATGCTCATGAATCGCACTCTGAGGACCACAGTTCCAGCCATCCATGTTCCAGACCTTGACCACCCCATGATACTACAAAACGTGCAGCAGTCCCAGGCCCAACAGAAGGCCACATATGATGCTCATGCCACGGATTTACCTGAGCTGGCTCCAGCCGATCATGTTCGCGTCCAGTTGCCTGAGGGCGGTTGGTCAGCCACAGCTGTTGTTGTCAAACAAGTTGCCCCGTGGTCTTTCATTGTTCGCATGGCTGATGGCTCCCTGCTACGGTGCAACAGACGGGCATTACGAAGAGTTCCACGCCCACCACCTGACCGCAGTGCTCCGCCGGCTATCATGCTTCCTCCGGATGTACCCTGCCACGAGGCCACCGATCTGCAGGCGATCCTGCTGGCCCATGCGACCACCACAATGGCAGCGATCCCACCTCTCCACGTGCAGGCGGCTCCTGATCCACCTCTGCGGCGGTCGACAAGAATTTGTCGCCCGCCACAAAGACTGAATCTGTAGACTTAACTTTTGTAAATTCTGTGACTGACTCCATCGACTGAACTCTTGTAAATATTGCCTAGTTTTCCATGTATCTGCACTATCGACACCTTCCCATGTAAATACGTTTGTTCAATCACCGTTTGTATATAGTCAGGTATATACACCTCAGTATTTATTTAACTAAAAAAAAAGGGGGCGATGTCATAATATCCACTCATGTATATAATGAGATGCAGACAGGCAGTGATTGACACACAGGATGACCAGTAAGCACACAACACAGCACAGCCAATTGCCAGACAGGACACCACCACTATAAAGCCAGAGGGCACTAGGTTTCCCGCTCTCTCGGGACCCAGCTACTGAGACAGTCAGAGTCCACGAGCTAACAAGCACAAACACCATGCAGTAGCTAGTAAGGCTGGTCAGGCTAGTACAAGCTCACTAGTCAGATCAGTATAGTGTTGACCCACAGCTGAATATGTACAGCAGTTCACCTAGTTAAATAAAACAGTGTTGGATCTTCTCCTGTGTTAGACGTCCGTTTCTAACTTCCCTGCATCGAGTGCAGTCCACATCCAACCAACCTGCCTAACACATCATCAACCACACCGGTCACCTCCAGCGCCCGCTCCTCGAGGGAGGTGAGGATTCTGAAGTACGGCATCCCACCGCCAGTCTGGGCCCTATCCCGATGATTATAGGAGTGCTTATCCTGAGGGGACACAGAGAGGGCATCATTCGCCACACGTGTGGTTCACAGTTGTGGGGGAGGGGGAGATGAAGGGAGGGTTGTGGTGGAGGGAGAATTGAAGGGGTGGGGTGGAGGGAGTGCTGAATGGGGAGGGGCATGGAGGTAGGGTTTGGGGTCACCTGGGGGGATGCTCCCTTGGGGGGTTGGGGGTGGGGGACATTGGTGTCTACTCACTGGCTGCCCGGTGTACGTCGTTGACCTTCTTCCTGCACTGCTGGCCAATCCTCCTGGTCACACTGCCTGAGCTGACTACTGCCGCCACCTCATCCCAGGCAGCACGGGCTGCCTGTGGTTCACCTTCCGGGACACTCGGGGGAACAGGACATTCCTCCTGGCCTCCACCACGTCCAGGAGCCTCCCCAGGTCAGCATCCCCGAATCTTGGGGCCGGTCTCCTTGGCGCCACTGTCGCTGGGGTTGGCTGAGCCAGTGCCACCTAAGTGCTGCTCAAACATGTTAGCGGGGGGCTGGTGAGCGCGGTCACCGTGAATCAGCTGGCGAGCTGGCATTCGGGGCGGGACGCCCGTGAGGCCTCATTAAGTGAATCAATTAACGTTGAATAGTGTTGCCGGCCTCGCTGGGCCGAGCACCGGGAAACTCGCGGCAATTCCCACTCGCTACACCACTTGGGAAATTTTCCAGAGATCCCGCCCACTTTGAACATATATATCTCGCCGTGCCTCAACTACTGAAATGTTTAAGTATCAGTCTTTATTGTCCAATAAACCTTGTTAGTTTGCTCACTGTCCTTTTTGCCAAAATTGTTATCCCATGACAAGAATTTCCTTACACTGAGGTTTAGTATAGAGATCTCTGCAGGTTACTGCAAATGCGGCAGACTGGTGAAGGAAGGGACAATCTTCCAAAAGCATGTCGAGGAACACAATGAACAGCTTCTTTTGAGTTTGCAGACCTTGAGTTGGTTGCCTGATCACTAGCCTTCACCAGAGAATGAGACAAGGAAAGCAGGAGTTTAAATAAGCAGTTCTAATGATTCTATGTTTTATTGCAAGGACAGCCTCTTCCCACAACACCAGTAGGGTTTGACCACGTCCGATCAGGGCAGCATGAGCTACACCAACTCCATGGGTTAGAATTGAGAACCAAGTTGAGAGAGCTTGCGGTATGGCAACGGATAATATCCAGGTTAAAGAAATGATCTCTATTGTGGAAGGACCAAGAAAAGTCCCAGTAAAGTTTGGATACATAGAATCATAGAATTTACAGGGCAGAAGGAGGCCATTCGGCCCATCGAGTGTGCACCGGCTCTTGGAAAGAGCACCCTACCCAAGGTCAACACCTCCACCCTATCCCCATAACCCAGTAACCCCACCCAACACCAAGGGCAATTTTGGACACTAAGGGCACATCTTTGGACTGTGGGAGGAAACCGGAGCACCCGGAGGAAACCCACGCACACATGGGGAGGATGTGCAGACTCCGCACAGACAGTGACCCAAGCCGGAATCGAACCTGGGACCCTGGAGCTGGGACCCTGGAGCTGTGTCTTAGCTGCAGGAGAGCAGGACACATCATGAGGTGGAAAATCATGGGATACTTAACAATATGGGGAACCATATATAATAAATAATACATATGTTGGGGACTGCTAAAATAGCTGATAATAGCGGTTTGTTATTGAGAAATATGCGACATGACCAGATGGAGGAAGGGAAACTTAGAAGGGAATTGAATTGAGGAGCTGATATGTAGAACAAAGGTGGCTATATGTTGGATCAGGCAGCTAGCCTAACGAATGTGACAAAAAATTTATGTTTTGAATGAATGTGAGCTAAGTTGCCTCCCTAACAGAGCCGAGAGTCGATCTCCCATGTATGCATACTGGTAAAAAACCTGGCCTGACTTACTTACAGCTAAGTGTTGAGTGTCTTTAATTTGATACTCTGCAACACACAGCAAGGGAGTGTAGAGGGGTTATCAGGGAAGAATGATTGCATAAGGGGAGATTAACTCTGGGACCTCCTCCACAGCCTTCCCAGTCAGTGTACAGTGCTGAAGGTAAAAGCACTATTTAGCCAATGAAATTGTTGATTTAAATGGGAAGTTTGAGAACCTGCTAATAATAGTAATAATAATCTTTATTAGTGTCACAAGTAGGCTTACATTAACACTGCAATGAAGTTACTGTGAAAATCCCCTAGTCGTCACCTGTTTGGGTACGCAAAGGGAGAATTCAGAATGTCCAATTCACCGAACAAGCATGACTTTCAGAACTTGTGGGAGGAAACTGGAGCACTCGGAGAAACCCACGCAGACACGAGAAGAAGGTGCAGACTCCGCCGGGAATCGAACCCAGGTCACTGGCGCTGTGAAGCAACAATGCTAACCACTGTACTACTGTGCCGCCCAATAGTGGTCGCAAACCCAGACACAAGTGAGTGAAACACACAGTGTGTGCAGTAACCGCACAGTCCTCAATGTACTCAAAGCAGCAGGTCACAGGATTAGAAGCAAGCTGCGCTTAGCTAGAAATGAGGTTCCAACGTGATTTGAATAGGTGACCAGAGATTTTGACCAAATTACAAGAGAGTCAAAAACAAATTATGCTTGTTGGTACCAGCTGGTGCACCATGCTCTAAACATCTACAGAGGATGGCCAAAATCTCAAATTGTCATGGTAGTCGGATTAAATAGGTTTCATCATGATGATGGAGAAAAAAAAACCACAGAATTACATCCGAAATATTGAACTTTAAAAAAGACCTGGGGCGGAATTCTCCGGAAACGGCGCAATATCCACTGACTGGCGCCCAAAACAGCGCAAATCAGACGGGCATCGCGCCGCCCCAAAGGTGCGGAATGCTCCGCATCTTTGGGGGCCGAGCCCCAACCTTAAGGGGCTAGGTCGGCGCCGGACGAATTTCCGCCCCGCCAGCTGGCGGAAAAGGCCTTTGGTGCCCCGCCAGCTGGCGCGGAAATTACATCTCCGGGCGGCGCATGCGCGGGAGCGTCAGCGGCTGCTGACAGCTTCCCACGCATGCGCAGTGGAGGGAGTCTCTTCTGCCTCCGCCATGGTGGAGACCGTGGCGGAGGCGGAAGGGAAAGAGTGCCCCCACGGCACAGGCCCGCCCGCGGATCGGTGGGCCCCGATCTCGGGCCCGGCCACTGTGGGGGCACCCCCCGGGGCCAGATCGCCCTGCGCCCCCCCCAAGACCCCGGAACCCGCCTGCGCCGCCTTGTCCCGCCGGTAAGGTAGGTGGTTTAATTTACGCCGGCGGGACAGGCATTTTAGCGGCGGGACTTTGGCCCATCCGGGCCGGAGAATCGTGCGGGGGGGCCCGCCAGCCGGCGGGGCACGATTCCCGTCCCGGCCGAATATCCGGTGCCGGAGACTTCGGCAACCGGCGGGGGCGGGATTCACGCCAGCCCCCGGCGATTCTCCGACCCGGTGGGGGGTCGGAGAATTTCGCCCCTGAGTTTTATATTTTAAAATTGACACAAGCCCCTATGATGGCTGAAAAAGTACAACCAGCCACTGACAAAAATCTATTCATTTTTAAAAATAAATTTAGAGTACCCAATTATTTTTTTCAATTAAGGGGCAATTTGGCGTGACCAATCCACCTAACCTGCACATCTTTGGGTTGTGGGGGTGAAACCCACACAGACACAGGGAGAATGGGCAAACTCCACACGGACAGTGACCCAGGGCCGGGATTCGAACCCGGATCCTCAGCGCCATAGACAGCAGTGCTGATCACTGTGCCATGTGCCGCCCAGACACTGACAGAAATGGCTGGAGGGTGTTTCGCCCAGCCAGCAAAAGGATTGCAGCTGGAAAGAATACAGAAATTTCTCTACAAAACCACAGAACACTGGAATCGAAGAACAAACTATTTGCCTACAGAAGTCACTCTACTGAAATCAAATCATAACGCCTGCCTGCTTCATCATCTCCTCCTCACATGCCAAGGACTGTTCCGTATACCGATTTATTAATATTTACTTACAATTGGACTTAATTCTCACTTGTAATCTGTATGAATATATATGTATGGCTTTTACCATTTTTCTCCTTATCTTTTTAGTAGTTAATAAATTTACTCTATCCTTAACTCAAGAAAGCCTGGCTAAATTGACAGTTAAGTGGAAAAGATGTGAGCACGTATAAAGGAAACACTTCAATCCTGAAAATACAAGGGATCCTAGAAACTATTAATCACCAGTATTTATGAATGCTATTAATGGAAAAGAAACTCTGGCCAGTGATATGTTAAAATGATATCAAACTATTATTGATTATAACCAAGACAACAATTGGATAGGTACCAGTGAACTGGTTGAGATTTCTAGTGTTCATTTTCTCTTTGCAATTTAAAAGGCTTCAGCTAAGATGCTCCATGGCATTAGGATAACCGAGTCCAAGAGATAATTGGAGAGCATTTGTTAGTTTTTGCTAGAAGTAAGCACGATTGTGAGAAATTGTAGGGTAAAGAAATAATTAACCAACCTTGTCATTCTTTCCTCAAACCCATACCCGATTCCCAGGGAAAGCATTCAATTTTCAGAAAAGGTAAGAGTTATCCCTTAAGCTGGTGTGGTAAGTAAGGCAAGGCACTTTTGTGACCAATTTCCAATTTGGCCCAGGAAAGGCGGACGATTCTTGGATTAAAAACAGAAAATGCAGGAAAACCTCAGCAGGTCTGGCAGCAACTGTGGAGAGAGACTCAAAATGTTTCGAGTCCATATGACTCCTCTTCAGAGACGAAGATTGATGGTTGACAACAGAAGGTTAAATAAGGTGGTGTCTAAATGCACACCTGCTGTTAGAGAAGCACCCACATTAGCAATAGCTGAAGCATTTTCTATCTACACTGGTTATTCTGAGGCATACTAGGAGCAAAAAGGGATCAGTACAAGTTTGCATTCACTTTTGAGGACCAGAGTTTCACTTGAACGGTGAACCTACTGTCATAGGAGAATGGCAGAAATCCTTACAGCCTTTTCGCAACCAAAGTATTTGTAGCAGTTAGTGAACTTCTTAAATTATTGATCAAGTTATTGTCTTTATTATTGAAGGCGGGTTTAAAAATCAACCTCAAGGAGTATCAATACCGTCACATGGTCTGAATCCAGACAGTCACAAAAAGGTAGAAGTCATTCAGCATTTGCAATTGGCAACATCCAAGTCTGCACTAGGTTTCGTTTTGGGATTTGTGAGTTACCAGTGCAGCTTTCTTCCAGGTTTTGCAAGCATGGTCATACTCCTCTCTGGACCTCTTAAAAGCAAAGAAGACCAGGTAGTGTCTTTACGGAGGGCAGAGCACTCTAATGCGGTGGAGAAGTTAAAAGTAGCTGTTATGCAGGCTTAGTAGCATCAGATCCAGAGCAGCCATTTCATTTGAAAGCAGCTTTCCGTTAAGTGCCCTGCTGATGTTAAATGAGAGGATATTCAAAAACCCAGAAGGGTAACTTGGAACATCGATTCTTAGTGGTGTGTTTTTTCAATTTGGTATACTGTCAGAAAAGATAGACGAACCAGGGAGGAATAGTTCAGTTGTTTTGTGATCAATTTAAAAAAGAATGTTTATTAACTTAAAACACATAACAAGAAGGACTATAATACACTACAACCGAGCACTTAACTATACTGAAGGATAGATATACACACGGTATTACATTAAATTATCCCTTTGTTCCCAACGATCTATGATTCCTGAACTCTGAGATGCCTCTTGTCCCTAAACCACATCCAAACTCCAGGAGCTAAATCCAGCAGATAATTACCACGCACAGGTTATTTGGCCACATTTGGGAAAACCACCTTCAGTTTCACTGAAGGCGTAATCTTCTTGGTTCGGGTTTTGGTGTTTAACTGTCTGCCCTTTTAGCAATAAAGTGTTTTCAGGGAAGACTGTTTTCTGAAGCTTGGTGTGGCTGTGATGGAATCTGCCTCGACTGTGTCCCTTTCTCTAGTTATTGTGCTATGGATATATCATTCTTTCCCTTTGATGTTATGTCCCCTGTGGACCCGGCGTTTAGCATATAAGTGCCAATTCTCTTATCCCCGCACTTTGAGTTACCTTTTCTATACCCCATTGTTATGCGATTATGGTCTGTATAAATGATTGTTTCTACTGAATTACTGGCAATATATATCTCAAAATGTTGTAATTCCAATAACAAAGTGAAAGTGTATTTTTCAATTATAGGATACGTCTGTTGATAAGGATTTAACTTCCTTGAGAAATATTCCACAGGCTTCTCAATTCCTGTAACTTCAAAGCCCCCATACCAATGTCACAAACATGCACAGCCAGTTTAAAATGTTTGGTGTAGCTTACACTGGCGCTGTTGTCAACACCGTTTTGAAATGTTGGAATGCAGTTTGACAGTCTTCCATCCAGTTAAATTTCTTGTTCTTCTTTGACAAGATCCCTCATGGTAGACTGGTACAAAAGGTAAAGTCACATAGGATTACAGGTGAGCTGGCAAGATGGATACAGAACTGGCTTGGTCATAGAAGACAGAGGGTAATGGTGGAAGGGTGCTTTTCTGAATGGAGGGCTGTGACTAGTGATGTTCCACAAGGATCAGTGCTGGGGCATTGTTGCTCGTAGAATCTATAAATGATTTGGAGGAAAATGTAGCTGGTCTAATTAGTAAGTTTGCAGAAGTCACAAAGATTGATGGAGTTGTGGATAGTGAAGAGGATTGTCAGAGGATACAGCAGGATATAGACTGAACAAAGAACAAAGAAATGTACAGCATAAGGAACAGGCCCTTCGGCCCTCCAGGCCCGTGCCGACCATGCTGCCCGACTAAACTACAATCTTCTACACTTTCTGGGTCCGTATCCCTCTATTCCCATCCTATTATTGTATTTGTCAAGATGCCCCTGAAATGTCACTATCGTCCCTGCTTCCACCACCTCCTCCGGTAGCGAGTTCCAGCCACCCACTACCCTCTGTGTAAAAAACTTGCCTCGTACATCTACTCTAAACCATGCCCCTCTCACCTTAAACCTATGCCCCCTAGTAATTGACCCCTCTACCCCGGGGAAAAGCCTCTGACTATCCACTCCGTCTATGCCCCTCATAATTTTGTAGACCTCTATCAGGTCGCCCCTCAACCTCCTTCGTTCCAGTGAGAACAAACCGAGTTTATTCAACCGCTCCTCATAGCTAATGCCCTCCATACCAGGCAACATTCTGGTAAATCTCTTCTGCACCCTCTCTAAAGCCTCCACATCCTTCTGGTAGTGTGGCGACCAGAATTGAACACTATACTCCAAGCGTGGCCTAACTAAGATTCTATACAGCTGCAACATGACTTGTTAATTCTTATACTCAATGCCCCGGCCAATGAAGGCAAACATGCCGTATGCCTTCTTGACTACCTTCTCCACCTGTGTTGCCCCTTTCAGTGACCTGTGGACCTGTACTCCTAGATCTCTCTGACTTTCAATACTCTTGAGGGTTCTACCATTCACTGTATATTCCCTACCTGCATTAGACCTTTCAAAATACATAACCTCACATTTGTCCGGATTAAACTCCATCTGCCATCTCTCCGCCCAAGTCTCCAAACAATCTAAATCCTGCTGTATCCTCTGACAGTCCTCGTCGCTATCCGCAATTCCACCAACCTTTGTGTCGTCTGCAAACTTACTAATCAGACCAGTTACATTTTCCTCCAAGTCGTTTATGTATACTACAAACAGCAAAAGCACTGATCCCTGTGGAACACCACTGGTCACAGCCCTCCAATTAGAAAAGCATCCTTCCATTGCTACTCTCTGCCTTCTATGACCTAGCCAGTTCTGTACCCACCTTGCCAGCTCACCCCTGATCCCGTGTGTCTTCACCTTTTGTACTAGTCTACCATGAGGGACCTTGTCAAAGGCCTTACTGAAGTCGATATAGACAACATCCACTGCCCTACCTGCATCAATCATCTTTGTGACCTCCTCGAAAAACTCTATCAAGTTAGTGAGACACGATCTCCCCTTCACAAAACCATGCTGCCTCTCACTAAAAGTCCATTTGCTTCCAAATGGGAGTAGATCCTGACGCGAAGAATTCTCTCCAGTAATTTCCCTACCACTGAAGTAAGGCTCACCGGCCTGTAGTTCCCTGGATTATCCTTGCTACCCTTCTTAAACAGAGGAACAACATTGGCTATTCTCCAGTCCTCCGGGACATCACCTGAAGACAGTGAGGATCCAAAGATTTCTGTCAAGGCCTCAGCAATTTCCTCTCCAGCCTCCTTCAGTATTCTGGGGCAGATCCCATCAGGCCCTGGGGACTTATCTACCTTAATATTTTTTAAGACACCCAACACCTCGTCTTTTTTGGATCTCAATGTGACCCAGGCTATCTACACACCCTTCTCCAGACTCAAAATCAACCAATTCCTTCTCTTTGGTGAATACTGATGCAAAGTATTCATTTAGTACCTCGCCCATTTCCTCTGGCTCCACACATAGATTCCCTTGCCTATCCTTCAGTGGGCCAACCCTTCCCCTGGCTACCCTCTTGCTTTTTATGTACGTGTAAAAAGCCTTGTGATTTTCCTTAACCCTATTTGCCAATGACTTTTCGTGACCCCTTCTAGCCCTCCTGACTCCTTGCTTAAGTTCCTTCCTACTTTCCTTATATTCCACACAGGCCTCGTCTGTTCCCAGCCTTTTAGCCCTGCCAAATGCCTCCTTTTTCTTTTTGACGAGGCCTACAATATCTCTCGTTATCCAAGGTTCCCGAAAATTGCCGTATTTATCCTTCTTCCTCACAGGAACATGCCGGTCCTGAATTCCTTTCAACTGACACTTGAAAGCCTCCCACATGTTAGATGTTGATTTGCCCTCAAATATCCGCCCCCAATCTATGTTCTTCACATCCCGCCTAATATTGTTATAATTAGCCTTCCCCCAATTTAGCACATTTATCCTAGGACCACTCTTATCCTTGTCCACCAGCACTTTAAAACTTACTGAATTGTGGTCACTGTTCCCGAAATGCTCCCCTACTGAAACATCTACCATCTGGCCGGGCTCATTCCCCAATATCAGGTCCAGTAACCCCCCTTCCCTCGTTGAACTGTCTACATATTGTTTTAAGAAGCCCTCCTGGATGCTCCTTACAAACTCTGCCCCGTCTAAGCCCCTGGCACTAAGTGAGTCCCAGTCAATATTGGGAAAGTTGAAGTCTCCCATCACCACAACCCTGTTGTTTTTACTCTTTTCCAAAATCTGTCTACCTACCTGCTCCTCTATCTCCCGCTGGCTGTTGGGAGGCCTGTAGTAAACCCCCAACATTGTGACTGCACCCTTCTTATTCCTGATCTCTACCCATATAGCCTCACTGCCCTCTGATGTGTCCTCCCATAGTACAGCTGTGATATTCTCCCTAACCAGTAGCGCAACTCCGCCTCCCCTTTTACATCCCCCTCTATCCCGCCTGAAACATCTAAATCCTGGAACGTTTAGCTGCCAATCCTGCCCTTCCCTCAACCAGGTCTCTGTAATGGCAACAACCTCATAGTTCCAAGTACTAATCCAAGCTCTAAGTTCATCTGCCTTACCCGTAATACTTCTTGCATTAAAACATATGCACTTCAGGCCACCAGACCCGCTGTGTTCAGCAACTTCTCCCTGTCTGCTCTGCCTCAGAGCCACACTGTCCCTATTCCCTAGTTCTCCCTCAATGCTCTCACCTTCTGACCTATTGCTCCCGTGCCCACCCCCCTGCCAAACTAGTTTAAACCCTCCCGTGTGACACTAGCAAACCTCGCGGCCAGGATATTTATGCCTCTCCAGTTTAGATGCAACCCGTCCTTCTTTCTAGGTCACACTTGCCCCAGAAGAGCTCCCAGTGGTCCAGATAATGGAAACCCTCCCTCCTACACCAGCTGTTTAGCCACGTGTTTAGCTGCTCTATCTTCCTATTTCTAGCCTCACTGGCACGTGGCACAGGGAGTAATCCCGAGATTACAACTCTAGAGGTCCTGTCTTTTAACTTTCTGCCTAGCTCCCTGAACTCCTGCTGCAGGACCTCATGCCCCTTCCTGCCTATGTCATTAGTACCAATATGTACAACGACCTCTGCCTGTTTGCCCTCCCCCTTCAGGATGCCCTCTACCCGTTCAGAGACATCCTGGACCCTGGCACCAGGGAGGCAACATACCATCCTGGAGTCTCTTTCACGTCCACAGAAGCGCCTATCTGTGCCCCTGACTATAGAGTCCCCTATTACTATTGCTCTTCTGCGCTTTGACCCTCCCTTCTGAACATCAGAGCCAGTCGTGGTGCCACTGCTCTGGCTGCTGCTGTTTTCCCCTGATATGCTATCCCCCCCCCGACAGTATCCAAAGGGGTATACCTGTTCGAGAGGGGGACAACCACAGGGGATTCCTGCACTGACTGCCTGCCCTTTCTGGTGGTCACCCAGTTCTCTGCCTGCACCTTGGGTGTGACCACATTTATATAACTGCGATCTATGACGCTTTCCGCCACCTGCATGCTCCTAAGTGCATCCAATTGCTGCTCCAACCAAACCATGCGGTCTGTGAGGAGCTCAGTTGGGTGCACTTTCTGCAGTTGAAGCCATCCGGGACGCTGAAAGCCTCCCGGACCTGCCACATCTCACAGTCAGAGCACAGCACCCCCCTAACTGACATTGCGTCAATTAATTAGTAAATTAAAATTAAAAGTTATTTTAAAAATTGGTTAGGGATTTGGGTGGAGAAATGGCACATAAGAGTTTAATCTGGACAAATGCGAGGTAATGCATTTTTGAAGGTCTAATACAAGTGGGAATTATACAGCAAGTGGCAGAACCCTTAGGAGTATGAACAGGCAGAGGGATCTAGGTGTACAGGTCCACAGATCTCTGAAAGTGGCATCACAGGTGGAGAAGGTAGTCAAGAAGGCATACGGCATGCTTGCCTTCATCAGGTGGGGCATTGAGTATAAAAATTGGCAAATCATGCTGCAGCTGTACAGAACCTTAGTTAGGCCTCATTTGGAATATTGTGTACAATTCTGGTCGCCACACTACCAGAAGGATAAAGATGCTTTAGAGAGGGTGCAGAAGAGGTTTACCAGGATGTTGCCTGGTCTGGAGGGTATTGGCTATGAGGAGAGGTTGGATAAACACAGATTTTTTTCACTGGAACAACGGAAGTTGAGGGGCGACCTCATAGAGGTTTATAAAATTCAATGGCATGGACAGAGTGGATAGTCAGATGCTTTATCCCAGGGTGAAAAAGTTAATCACTAGCAGACACAGGTTTAAGGTGCAAGGGGGTAAGTTT
Source organism: Scyliorhinus torazame (assembly GCF_047496885.1). Taxonomy (NCBI): domain Eukaryota; kingdom Metazoa; phylum Chordata; class Chondrichthyes; order Carcharhiniformes; family Scyliorhinidae; genus Scyliorhinus; species Scyliorhinus torazame. The sequence goes on from NC_092710.1 coordinate 248,118,957, forward strand.
AGAGGAGATATGCGAGGCACGTTTTTTACACAGAGGGCGGTGAGTGCCTGGAACGCGCTGCCGTAGGAGGTGGTGGAAGCAGATACGATAGCGATGTTTAAGAGGCATCTTGACAAATGCATGAAAAGGATAGAATAGAGGGATATGGACCCCGGAAGTGCAGAAAGTTTTTGTTCAGACATGCATCATGATAGGTGAAGGTTTGTAGGGCCAAAGCACCTGTCTTGTGCTGTACTGTTCTTTGTTCTTCAAGAGTACTGTTAGTGATGTTACAATACTGCTAAAGTTCAGCACAAACTTATGATAAAATCCTCTCATTCCCTGAAATCTTAAAACTTATTTTCTTGTCGGTTCTGGAAAATCCCAAATGGCCTGGATTTTTGCACCTCATGGAGCCATCTGACCATGTCCCATGAAATGTTCTAAATACGAAATTTGAGATTTAGCAAATTCACTTTTTGCTAAATTCATGACTAGATTAGCTTCTTTTAAGCTTTCAAACATTTTTTCCCAATTTGGACGAAACACCACTAAATCCTCAATGTGCACTGCACAGTGACTCAGTCCATAAATAACTTTATTCCTTAGTCTTTCTTCATCACAAACGGCATAACTTTAACTTGATAATGTCCATTTGGTGTCAAGAAAGCTGAGATTTCCTTTGTCCTCTCAGGTAAAGGTACTTGCCAATATCCTTTTAGCAAGTCTATTTTTGTGATGAATTTAGATTGTCCAATACTTTCAATGCAATCCTCTAGGAAACAAATTTCTCCTGGTGATGGCATTCACTTTTCTTTTGTCCACACAAAGTCATAGGGTGGGATTCTCCGACCCCCCGCCGGGTTGGAGAATCGCTGGTGAGCGGCGTGAATCCCGCCCCGCCGCTCCGACGCCGGCTGCCGAATTCTCCGGCGCCAGTTTTCGGGCGGGGGCGGGGATAACGCCTCACTGGGCGGGGAACATTGTCAGCGCACCCCCCCCCCCCCCCCCCCCGGCAATTTTCCGGGCCCGGATTGGCCGAGCAGCCGCACGTTCCTGGCCAGTCCCGCCGGCGTGAAATGGACATGGTCCATCCCGGCAGGACCTTGCTTGGAGGGCGGCTAGCGGTGTCCTCGAGGGGGCGCGGGGGGATCCGGCCCCGGTTGGGGGGCCCAATGTGGCCTGATCCGTGATCGGGGCCTACCGATCTGCGGGCGGACCTGTGCCGTGGGGGCAATCTTTCCCGCCACGCGGCCTCTGTAAGATTCCGCCATGGCGGGCGCGGAGTAGAACTGCCCTGCGCATGCGCAGGAACACGCCGGCAGTTCTGCGCATGTGCCAACCCGCGCCAGCCCTTCCTCGCCGGTTGGCATGGCATCACCCCCCGGCGCCGGCCTAGCCCCCGGAAGTGCGGAAGATTCCGCAACTTCCATGCGGCCCGACTGGAGTGGTTTGCGCCGTTCTTGGCGCCGCCGTTGGGCCGTCCCGCCAATTGCGGGAGAATCCCGGCTATTGTGTTCCATCTGGCTTCGGCACCATTGCAATAGGTGAACTCCAATCACTACAAGTCAATTCAGTAATATCATTTTGGAGCATATATTCAATTTCCCTCTGTACTTGTGCTAACTTTGTTGGATTTAACCTATATGGATGTTGCTTTATTGTTTCCCTTACATCTACATCATGCATCGCTGTTCTGTTCTACCAAATTTATTCCCACAAATACATATATAAGACTGCAGTAACTCTTTCAATTCACCTCGGCTCTTATCTGAAAGATAACTTAACCAGTTATTTTAATTTCCCAGTACCTCCTCATTACCCAAATTAATGAGAGGAAAGTCACTCTCAGAATTTAACCCTTCCTCTTCTCCCTGCTTCACTACTACCAAGACCTCATGCTTGTCCCAACTCCTCCATCCCAAGACCTCTTAAGCATGGTAATATGACACACTCCGTATGATTTACATCTCACTGGTGCGCATACCAGATAATTTACTTCACTCAGTTTTCTTTTAATCTGATATTGTATACTAAATCCAGCTTTCAATGGTTCACTTGATATAGGAAATAACACCAACACTTTCTCCCCTTCCAAAAAACTATAACTCTGTGCTCTCCTATCGGCCATTGCTTTCATTCCCTGCTGTGCTATTGTTAAATGCCTCCTTGTCACCTCCCATTCAGTCTTTCTCTGAAATTCAATTCGTAGTCCAAAAGTGTAGTCTTTGATTTCTTACTCAATTACTTTTCTTGAATTAATTTCTGTGGTCCTCTAACTTCATGTCCATAAACCAATTCAAATCTAAATCTTGCAGAATCTTTTGGTACATCCCTAATAGCAAATAATGAAAATGAAATCCCCTTTGTCTCAATGATGAGGGTAATCTTGACTATACACTTACGATTGTTTTCAAAGTTTTTGCCACCTCTCAAATGCTCCCTGTGACTCTGGCTGATACACCAATGATTTATACTGTTTTATTTCCAAGCTATTCATGACTTCTTTAAATAATCCTGACATGAAATTTGATCTTTGATTCAATGACATTTCTTTCATTAAGCCACATCTAGTAAAGAACTTGGTTAATTCTTCTACCACTCTCTTAGATGTGATGTTTCTTAATGGTATGGCTTCAGGAATTCTAGTGAATATATCGATAATAGTGAACCAATATTGATTTTGTTACAATCCCAGTTGATGGTATAATTGGACGGGAAGACCCCAGAATGGAACCCTGGCTTAAAAGTCCGTAACGTTTTTTAATAAAACAAGAAGAATAACATTTATTAAACCTGGAAAAATTGGACAATAATACAATACTCCTTTACTCCCCCGTGAGCTTAACAAATACACACAGCTTTAAAGATTAACATGAATTACAAAGTACATCTTAAGCTATAATGGTCTTATTAACACAAAACGTTGCTTTTAAACATACAAGATGACTGTGATCAAATACACTCACTCTGCTCAAACTCAAGTTACTATCTGTGGATTTCTCCTCAGAAACCCTCAAATGATGATCACATGAGAGTCCCAGCAATAGTACTGAAGACTTGTGTTCCAGAACTTGCCGCACCTCTAGCCAAGCTGTTCCAGTACAGCTACAACACTTGCATCTATCCGGCAATGTGGAAAACTGCCCAGGTGTGTCCTGTAGACAGGAAACAGGACAAATCCAACCCAGGCAATTACCGCCCCATCAGTCCACTCTCCATCAAAGTGATGGAAGGTGTCATCAACAGTGCTATCAAGCGGCACTTACTCAGCAATAACCTGCTCACGGATGCTCAGTTTGGGTTCCGTCAGGGCCACTCAGATCCTGACCTCATTACAGCCTTGGTTCAAACATGGTCAAAAGAGCTGAATGTCAGAGGTGAGAATGACTGCCCTTGACATCAAGGCAGCTTTTGACTGAGTATGGCATCAAAGAGCTCTAGCTAAACTGGAGTCAATGGGAATCAGGGGGGAAACTCTCCACTGGTTGGAGTCATACCTGGCACAAAGGAAGATGGTTGTGGTGGTTGGAGGTCAATGATCTCAGCTCCAGACATCACTGCAGGAGTTCCTCAGGGCCTAGGTCCTGGGCCCAACAATCTTCAGCTGCTTCATTAATGACCACCCTTCCATCATAAGATCAGAAGTGGGGATGTTTGCGGATGATTGCACAATGTTCAACACTATTCGCGATTCCTCAAATAATGAAGCAGCCCATATCCAAATGCAATAAGACCTGGATAATGTCTAGACTTGGGCTGACAAGTGACAAGTTATATTTGCACCACACAAGTGCCAGACAATGACCATCTCCTAAAATAGAAGATCTAACCATTGTCTCTTAACATTCAATGGCATTACCATCGCTGCATCCCTCACAATCAACATCATGCGGGTTACCATTGTTCAGAAACTGAACTGGGCTAGCCATATTAATACTGTGGCTACCAGGGCAGGCTAAAGACTAGGAATGCTATGGCAAGTAATTCACCTCCTGACTCCCCAAAGCCTGTCCACCATTTACAAGGCCCAAGTCAGAAGTGTTATGGAATACTCTCCACGTGCCTAGATGAGTGCAGCTCCAACAACACTCAAGGAGCTTGACACCATCCAGGATAAAACAGGTTGTCTGATTGCTCCTCCTTCCACATACATTCAAATCCTCCACCACTGACGAACACGGTAGCACTGTGGTTAGCACTGTTGCTTCACAGCGTCAGGGACCCGGGTTCAATTCCCCACTTGAGACACTGTCTGTGCGGAGTCTGCATGTTCTCCTCGTGTCTGCGTGGGTTTCATCCGGCTGCTCCGGTTTCCTCCCACAAGTCCCAAAATACGTGCTTGTTCGGTGAATTGGACATTCTCAATTCTCCCTCAGTGCACCCGAAAAGGCGGCGGAATGTGGCGACACAGTAACTTCATTGCAGTGTAATGTAAGACATCTTGTGACATGAATAAAGATTATAATTATGAACAGTGGAAGCCACGTATACCATCTACAAGATGCACTGCAGCAACTCACCGAGGTTCCTCAGACAGCACCTTCCAAACCCACAACCACTACCATCTAGAAGGACAAGAGCAGCAGATACCTGGGAATCTCATCACCTGGAGATTTCCCTCAAAGTCGCTCACCACCGTGACTTGGATATATATCGCCGTTCCTTCACTGTCACTGTACAAAATCCTGGAATTCCCTCCCTAATAGCACAGTGGGTGTACATACACCTCAAGGATTGCATCAGTTCAAGAAGGTAACTCACCACTATCATCTGAAGGGCAGCTAAGGATGGGCAATAAATGCTGGTCTAACCAACGATGCTCATATCCCGTAAATGAATTAATTTTTTTTTAAGTTTCCAAACTCCACTCCGAAAGCTCACTTTAAAATCTCTCATAAAAATGCTTTCGTTTAGTGGTTTACATTCTGAAATCCAGACCAGGCTTTCCAAACGACACTTTTAAACAAAGCTTCTACTCCATTTTTAGCCATGAATCCAGTCCAGGAATTTGCACCAACCCCTTTAAGATTTCTTCATCTTGACTGCTGTGCAAACTTTTCAAATTAATTTTAACTCTCGATTCCCAGACTAAATTAAAATAGTTTCAGATGTTTGATTTACCTTTGAAGGCTGCTGTCCCACTTTAAATCTGGTTACTGCAATTGTCTCTTCAACTCAGAACCCTTGCTTTACTCTTTCATGAATTCTTCTGAACAATATCTTGGTCTCTGTTCACTTAACTCCAGACTTCTTGGACACCTCTCTTCATTTCACTAGTTTCCTTAACTAGCTACTCTTAGGATCACTGTGCTTGTTTTCTTAACCATTACTCCATTGTATGGCTTTTCTTACAGAAAAGCTAAGAGAGATGTTCTTTCTCTAGCTTTCTAACCCAATTGTTTCTAGCAACAATCTACCTATCTTCAACTGTAATCAAATTAACTGAACTAAAACCTAAAAGATTCTCTACCTAACAAGGCCCCAGTTGCTCAGCAACACCCATATGCTTGTGCCTTTTACTTTTTCTTCAAGTCACAGCCCTCTTTAAACACAATAGAAACACAGTTGGAACTTAACCAACCCCCACACAAACACCTTTGTCCATCATGAATCTAATTATAGGTTTTACCCTTCCATGCACAGAAACATTACATGAACCTACTTAAAACTATACCTTGTTTCTAATGTTTATCAATGCAAATATAAATCCCTTAAAACTACCTTTGCTTTCCTAACAATTTCACTTTGTGGTTTCAACAGTGGTCCAACGCAGTTGACTAGAACTATTGAAAAAGGTTCCTCAAAAGCTGGATAGGGATCAAAGATGACTGATTTATTGCAGTTTGTGGTTTCCCTAATACTGGAGATGTGTGACATGTTCAAAAAAATTTAATTACAGCTTTATCTCGTTCCAGCTAGTAAAACTGTTTCTGTATCTTTGCTTGTGTTTTCTTTTTTCCAAGATGTCCTCCTAAGGAATACAATTTTGGCATTGGCGATCAGAGAATTCAGCCTGGTATCTCACTTTTCTCATCCTATGCTCTTAACTCCTCCTTCTCTTGTCTCATCTTATGTACCCATGATCTCGTTACAATCAGGAAATACCCCAGGATTGTCCATTTTCAATCTTTCTATCATTTGTTGAAAATTTGTTGATTTTCTAGCAGCTGTTCAACCACAGTAGGTATCACTATTATGTGATACAGTTGTATCATTCCTTAGAATAAATTAAATCCCGGCAATGGGCAATGTTTCTACCACTCCTAATATAACTTCTTCTGTTTTAAGCTACTGTTTAAGTTTACTTTCACCAGATGAATGTGTTTAGTCTCTCTCTCAATACTACTAACCAGAACCTTTTCTTTTGATATTCTGAACAACAAATATCTTTATCCCACAACATTAGGGATTGACTCACTCCTGTATTTCTTAAAGTTTTAATATCTCTCCCTATTCAATTTTGTATGTGTGAAAAAACTTTCCCTTCACATACAAAATCCTTGAACACATCAGCCACCTGCTGTTCACTCTTTCTTTGTACAGGTTCTGCACACATTTTCACTCCTATTGTTTGTTCTTTCCTGTGTACAAATCCTACCAGCCTCTCTTGTTCTCCAGTCTCTGATTAATATTTCCTTTCTTGAGGCATATAACTCCAACTGGCTTGCCATTTAATTCCCAGCATATTGATTTTGGCCTATTTTATTACAATGAAAGCATCTAACTTTCCTCATATCGCTTATTCCCTCAGCACTGTCTTTTTTTCTTTGAGGTGAAATCTCCTTGGAATTTTCAACCACTCCCGCTCTCGCTTGACTATCTTTTCTTGCACCTTCCCATTTTGAATATTTCTCAGATTTAAAAGTGTGTCAGAAAAGGTTTTGACCTTAAAATTCTCAGCAAGCTCCATGGCTTGTCTCACAGTTATAACTCTTTGTTCCCCCGCATGAGTTATCACTGCAAGTAACAAATCTTTGAATTCTTCCAAAAGAACTCCTGTACAATGTGCAGCACTGTTTTGGATTTGTAACTAAAATGTGTCGTGCAAAAACCCACAGAAAGTTTATGAGTAAGTGTAAGTTCATGAATGATTATTGCTGTTTGTTCACCACTGACCCAAAGGCCGCCCCATTGTATTCCCACTGCAGGATACTTGTATGGGAAAATATAGGTGTATCTGCACTTAGGTCAATCATGTGTGATCTGGACTATCATAGAAACATGCAGACTCTCAGAGTTCACAGCTTTATATAACAAGGGAACAGAGCCACTCATAACCAGAATTCACAACCACCGATCAATATAGAATGCAGATTTTAGAGTTAATAGACACAAACGAAGAAACATAAACAAAGAGCAGCTAGATTGCAGATTGCCAGGAATTATAAGTACAAATCATTGAATGCTCCCAGAGAGGATCACAGCTCGCCATTGGAAACCTGAGTTCCCAGGTACACTCCTAACAATCTAAAAGAGGGTGAGGGGGCGATTTTGAGCTCTCTCTCTTTGTCCGTGAGAAACTCTGCGCAGGTGCAAAATCCGGAGAAAATTAAAAATCATGATTTACTCCAATGTAATCGGACTTTGGAATCCCCCCCCCCCCCCCCCCCACCCCCTCAACCAGTCTCCAGTGGAGCAGTGAGAATCTACAGGAACCTGATTTTAATGCTTTACCATGTAATTAGTGAGCACTGAATCCAGACCTTCCCCCCCTCACGGAATCATTACCCGTCATGACAGCAACGTAATTTACAACTAGTCTGGCCAGATGTCAGGCAGTCGAGGGGATCTCTCTGGGGATGCAGAGATAAGTATGGCCCCCAGGGTGTGGAGGCACATGCCTGAGCAGTGCCCTGGTGCTGCCCCTGGCAGTGTCAACCTGTGCCAGGGGCATTGTCAAGGTAGGGCCCTAGTGGGAGCCCCACTGGAGGGGAGGGGGTGGGGGTAAATGTGTGGTGGGTGGGGGGAGGGATCTGCCCACGATTACTGTCTGTGGGGAGAGCCCCAAGACCTCCGAGATGTGCCCTGGGTGCCATAGCTGCAGCGTTGTTTGGGGCGCCCTTTACGATGACGTCCCGACCTGTTTGAAGCTGGTTAACTGCGTTAACTACGCCCACTCACATTCTTTGAGGCTCAAGATTCCATGAGAAATCCCGCTGACTCCGTTGGTGGGATTCGCTCCGTTTTTCTTGCCGGGACAATTTTGCTATTTTTTGGTAAGATTCCGCCCAAAGATTAAAAACGAAGATCATGAAAAAACACAAAGGTGAATGGAGATGTTGTACACCAAGAAATAGATACTGGTTACATGCAAACACACAGGCAAGAGCATTTCTTTTAATGCAGACTAATAAACACTGGAGGTGGAGGTTGTGTGCAAGTCAGAGCTGTTCCTGTGAAATATATGGCACATCACAGTAAAATAATGTTTTATCTCACCCAAAATCACTGAAAGTGACCGCATATCTTTTTCCATTAAGGTATATATTTCCTCCTTTGAGAAGCGGCCGATGCCTTGACCATACATTTCCCGTTTAACAATTCCTCTTGTTAGATGGCACAGTATCCATTTCAGGAAACCACTGAATGGGCCTGAGACAGACAATATTTTCCGGGTCTCATGGAGGTTGTCAATCCACTGACAGTATACTATGGCCCTGTAATATCGAAAGAACAACAGTGTAACATTCACAAATAGCATTTTAGATTTGCCTTTAATGCATGGATGCAAACAACATTTACACAGAAGCAAAGACGGATACATCTCTTATTCTGCTACTATATTCACTTTAATTGGGAGTAGGAAATGACAAAACTGGAATATCAGTGGAGGTGGGATGATCAGTCAGAAATATTTTTTGGCACATAGCAGTTTTATCAAGCGATTACTCCAAATTGTGCTCGGTACGTTTTAAAAGCTATACATAGTCAAAGCTTCATAACAAAAGTTGCTATGATCTATACACTCTCATATAAAGAAATATTTCATTTTGAAAACCATTACAGGGATCTGATAACATTTATATTGTTGGAATTTTACAACAGGCAATTTTTGAGTAAAATTCCCAAGATAAATCTTGTACAATTGAAATGATAAAATGACAAAATCTCTCTCCAGCTCCATATTAACTCATTGAAGTCTTTTAGCATCATCTCAGAATAACAGAAGATAAGGAGCAAAAGAAACAATTGTTGTATGAAATTTAGCAGCTAACTGCTAAGGCTGCCTGAAGACCGTGGGCGAAATTCTCCGGAAACGGCGCGATGTCCGCCGACTGGCGCCCAAAACGGCGCAAATCAGTCGGGCATCGCGCCGCCCCAGAGGTGCGGAATGCTCCGCATCTTGGGGGCCGAGCCCCAACCTTAAGGGGCTAGGCCCGCCAGCTGGTGGAAAAGGCCTTTGGTGCCCCGCCAGCTGGCGCGGAAATTACATCTCTGGGCGGCGCATGCGCGGGAGCGTCAGCGACTGCTGACGGCATTCCCGCGCATGCGCAGTGGAGGGAGTCTCTTCCGCCTCCGCCATGGTGGAGACCGTGGCGAAGGCGGAAGGGAAAGAGTGCCCCCACGGCACAGGCCCGCTGGCGGATCGGTGGGCCCCGATCGCGGGCCAGGCCACCGTGGGGGCACCCCCGGGGCCAGATCACCCCGCGCCCCCCCCAGGACCCTGGAGCCCGCCCGTGCCGCCTTGTCCTGCCGGTAAGGTAGGTGGTTTAATCTATGCCAGCGGGACAGGCATTTTAGCGGCGGGACTTCATACCATCCGGGCCGGAGAATCGCAGGGGGGGGGGGGCCCGCCAACCGGCGCGGCGCGATTCCCGCCCCCACCGAATATCCGGTGGTGGAGAATTCGGCAACCGGCGGGGGCGGGATTCACGCCAGCCCCCGGCGATTCTTCGACCCGGCGGGGGGTCGGAGAATCTCGCCCCGTGTGTCCGTCCTGCTTTTAGTAAAGCTTTGGAATGGAGCAATAAAATGCTAGCGGTGATAGGAAAATAAATGCTGAGCTGCAACTAATATCAACTGTGACAAGATTAAAATTATCCAAGCCATTTTCAGTCTTGGTATTTAAAACATGTGACTGGCTTCAATTTCTACAATTTCAAAAGGAACGTGTTGATTACATCAAATTGTTTGTTTCCATTACTCACAGTACTTCTTGCTTATTGTGATTATCAGTTGCTTTTCTCACAATTATTTGATTTTAAAGGTTGATGCAATACTTTTTGACTATCACGAAAGGGTGTAATTTGAAAATATGCAATATATAACATTGCAAGATGCATGAAAATCTCAGCAGGTCTGGCAGCATCTGTAGGGAGAGAAAAGAGCTAACGTTTCGAGTCCAATGACTCTTTGTCAAAGCATCCGCAGTAATTTGCTTTTATTATGGAGGAATACCTTACCTGTTGAAGTTAATCAGTGTTGAAGAGTAAGGTTTCGAGCTGTTTGTGAAAATGGAGGAAAAAGGTGTCTTTGTATTCCTCCATTCTTGTCGCAAGGCAAATATGGATTGAAACTTTGTCTTATGATATTAATATCCCATGTCTTAATATATTCATAGGAACAAAAGGCCATTCAACCCAATGAGCCTTGGCTATTAGATTACCCCCATTAGAACCATTCCTCCCCACCCAGCTAAACTATGTTGATGTAAAGTTCTTGAATCCACTATTTTAACAAAGTCATTACTCCATGTAAAATTTTAAACCACAGATAACATTTAAGGAATGGGTGAAGAAACAGTTTGTAATAAACATGGTTTACTCAGTGTTAACCTATAACTAAAAGTAAGTAATAGAATTCAGAATTTTCACATTTTTACATAGTTCTGATGAGAAAACTAAGGGCGTGATCTAACGGCCTTGTCGCACGTGACTCAGGATGCAGCGATGCCTGTAAATCGATGCTCATTATACCTCACAAGATCTTGTTAGATCTCGCATGGCGTTGCGAACTGGATCTCGCCCTCAGCTTTGCATATTTAGGTGTGCAGTTAAGACCCAACGCGCAGGACCTAACAGCCTCACCTCAAAGACCAAGAGCAGGCACCATTTAGTGCTGGTTTTCACAAACATGGACCAGCCATACCAGCACTTGGGGGGGGGTGGTGGGGGGGGGGGGGGGGGGGTGTTCCCAGGCGATTGGGGATCCCCAGTTGGTTGGGCTCTGGGCAGGGTGGTACCCTGGCACTCCCAATGCCATCCAGGCACTGTGGCACTGCCAGACTGGCAGAGGTACTCGGAATCATATAATTTACAGTGCAGGAGGCCATGCCAGGGTGCTATGCTGGCAGTGCCAAGGTGCCCAGGTGGCACCTTGTCCATGCTGGATATCAGGCCGGGGGTGCCCTGGCCTTATGAGGTGGGGTGCAGAGGGCTCGAGGACCCTGTAATTGGTAAATTGGGATGCTGGGGGAGTCAGGAGGCTCCAGTGGGTGGTCCAAAGATCGGGTTGCCATTTTTAAATGGCGCCCCGATCTCTTCCTGCACTGGCCAGGTGAGCTCATCAGTGCAGGAAATGAGCTTAAGTGCAACCTCGGTGGTGCGTTCCACGCCAAGGCCCAAAAATGAAGCAGAGTCCTCTTTAATAGTGGGATCTTTCTCGCTGCAAGACACGCCCAGAACGGGACACTGTTTCATTCCCATTAAATCACACCCTAAATCATTTTGTTGAAGTGTCAATTGTGTTTCTGGAAGTGTTTCATATTCTCAAACTTTGAGCAGGTAGTGTTGAACGGTATCATATTTTAAAATGACTACTTTACATTTTTGTTGGCCAACCTGTTGTCAACCTTGTCATCTTAATCTAACGGTGATATAAAGGCAACAATAAAATGCCGGTCAATGATGACACTAATGGTGCTCCTGACTGTCAGTGATTGACTGATTTTAAGATGAAACTGACAACCAGATAGAGCAGCAAAGATTTTGAAATGATCGCTGATTGAGTTGTGCTGTCTCATATATTTTATGTGGTAACTAATGGATTGTTTTATGCTCTGAGTTTATACCCTCTGAAAGTTCTGATATACTCATCTGTCAGCAAATTCACAACTTTGGTAGTAAAACCACTGATGCGGTATCTTTCCAGTACTTCAGCCAAAGTTTTTTTTTTAAAGTACAGTTCAGAGGAAATTTATTCCAAATTCAGAGCTAACACAAATTATTCATTTTGCTTCTGACCCTATTCCAAAACTGTTTGACATTTTTGTGTCTAATGCCTCGTTCACAGCGTTATAGTCAGGTTGATGATGGTTTAGCAATTGATACATCAATCTCCTAAGCCACATCTCTGTAACAGTTCAGGTGCTTTGTAACATCTTCAGAGACACAAATGTATCTAATCATGAACCTCACGGAGCATGGCAGCCATATACAAACAGTCCACAGAGCCAGAAATAATATTAGCCCCATAGTCAAATGTGTGGAGAAACAAGTAGACCAGTTATTCCTTTTTCATAATGTGCCATCAGAGATTGCCAGCATGTTAAATGTCTAAGAACAATTTATAAACTAAAATTTAAATGCAAAATTCTCCACAGCACCAAGTTTCGTTCATAGATTATCATAGATTATCATAGAATTTACAGTGCAGAAGGAGGCCATTCGGCCCATCGAGTCTGCACCGGCACTTGAAAAGAGCACCCTACCCAAGTCAACACCTCCATCCAATCCCCATAACCCAGTAAGCCTACCCAACACTACGGGCAATTGAGAACAGTAAGGGCAATTTATCATGGCCAATCCACCTAACCTGCACATCTTTGGACCGTGGGAGGAAACCGGAGCACCCGGAGGAAACCCACGCACACACGGGGAGGATGTGCAGACTCCGCACAGACAGTGACCCAAGCCGGAATCGAACCTGGGACCCTGGAGCTGTGAAGCAATTGCGCTGTCCACAATGCTACCGTGCTGCCCAACATTAGCCTCCTCTCACATTGGTTCAACAAAAAGGGCCAAACAGATTCTTCCTTCCTTTGAATGTGGAAAAAATGGATAAAAACCATGGGCGGGATTCCTGTGATTCCTGCTGGCCCCCTTGAAGACGGAGAATCACCCCGGACTTTCTAGGAAAAAGTCCGGAGTGATTCCCGCCTGTTTTCCGGCGGGCGTGGGAACTTAGTCCCCAGAGCCCGCCACTTGTGTAATTTTCCAAAATATATGCATAATGCACATAGCTAAGTCTAAGGAGAGGAAGGAACGCCAAAGGTTGATAGAAGAGATTTTGTAGGTGGATGGGAGGTATGCGGGGGACCCAGATCCGGGGCTCCTGGAAAAGAGGAAGCAGTTACAGGCAAGGTTCAACCGACTGCCCATGGGGAAAGCGGTGTCAGTTGAAAGGCAATTGGGGCTGACTACGAAGGCAGAGCGTATGTTGGCAGGTCAGCTTCGTAGGCAGGCTGCAGCGAGGGGGATAGAGTTCGGGATAAGACAGGTGAGTTGGCTCTGGAACAGATTAACAAGGTGTTTGAGGAGTTTTATCGGGATTTGTATAAGTTGGAGCCACTAGAGGATGAGCGGGAGATGAGGAAGTTCCTGGGGGGTTAGAGTACCTGAGGTTGGGTGAGGTGGAGAGGTCAGGGCTGGAAGAGCTGATGGGTGTGGAGGACGTGAAGGTGGCAATCGGGAGGATGCAGGTGGGGAAGGTGGCGGGGCCAGATGGGTTTTCAGTCGAATTTTATAAAAGATTTAAGGAAAGGCTGGTGCCGTTGATGGTGGGGATGTACGAGGATGCGATGGACAGGGGGGTCTTGCCTAAAACGATGGTGCAGGCCTCCATCTCGTTGCTGCTTAAGAAGGATAAGGACCTGGTGGAGTTTGGGTCATACAGGCCCATATCTCTGCTGAATGTGGCACCAAGATATTGACAAAGGTGTTGGCGCTAAGGTTTCAGGTAGGCCTACCGAGGGTGATTGGGGAGGATCAAACGGGGTTCATTAAGGGCAGATAGCTGTCATTGAATGTGTGGCAGCTGTTTAATGTGGTGCTTTCTCCAGCAGAGGGAAGGGAGACAGAGGTGGTGGTGCCGTTGGGTGCGGAGAAGCCATTTGATCAGGTGGAGTGGAGTTATTTGATGGTTTATGAGAAATTTGGGATTGGGCCGAGGTTTGTGGCATGGTTGCAGTTGCTGTATAAGGACCGATGGCGAGTGTGCACACAAATAATATGAATTCAGGGTATTTCGCATTGCACCGGGGAACGAGGCAGGGGTGCACTATGTCCCCCCTTCTGTTGGCTATAGACCCCTTGGCAATTGCTTGGGGTTGTGTCAGGAGATAGTGAGGGAGAGGGGGTGGAGCATATGGTGTCCTTCTATGCGGATGGCTTGCTGTTATATATTTCGGAGCCGAAATCTCTGATGCGGGACATAATGGGCTTGCTTCAGAGGTTTGGGACATTCTCTGGGTAGACGTTGAATTTGGGGAAAAGTGGGTATTTTGTGGTTTCCTCTCCAGGGGTGGGAGCTTGGGGGGGGGGATGAGGGGAGGGCTGCCATTCCGTCTGGCAGCGTCTCACTTTGGGTGCAGGTATCCCGGGATTGGGAAGGGCTTCGGTAGTTCCATTTCACTCGCTTGGTGGGGAGGGTAAAGGATGATTTGTTCAGGTGGTTCAATCTTCCTCCGTCGTTGGCGGGCCGGGTACAGGCAGTAAAGAGGAATGTTTTACCGCGATTCTTGTTTTTGTTTCAGTGCCTGCCGGTCTTTTTGTCGAAGGAAATTTTTAAGGGAATGGAGAGGCTGATCTCTTTGTTTATCTGTGCGGGGAAGGTGGCCAAGATAAGGAAGGTGATATTGCAGATGGGTTGGTAGATTGAGGGAGGGGGGGTGAAAGGGGCGGGGGCTCGACCTCCTGAATTTAATTATTATTGGGCGGCGAATGCAGAGTAGGTTCAGGGATGGAATAGGGGGTGGGGTCTTTGTGGGTGAGGATGGAGGCGGGTTCACGTAGGGGGTCGGGGTTACGGGTGCTGGCGATAGTGTCGCTCCCAATGTCCCCAGGGAAGTATTCAGTGAATCTGGTAGTAGGGCTACACTGAAGATTTGGTGGCAGTTTTGGTAGCATTTTAGGTTGGGAGCGGGGTCAGGATGGGGGAATGTCGGTCAGGGGAATTTACTGGTTTGAGCCGGGAAGGGTGGATTTGAGTTTCCGGGAATTGGAAGGGAAGGGGATTAGGAAAATGAATGATCTGTTTCTCGGAGGGCGGTTTGCGAGCTTGGAGGAGCTGAGTGAGAAGTTTGGGTTAGCGCGGGCGAGAGTTTCCGGTGCATGCAGGTGCGGGACTTTGTGAAGAAGGTCATCCTGACCTTCCCAATAGTGCCTGCCTCCTCGAGGTGGTGCTGTCAGCGGGGCGATTGGAAAGGGGGGTTGTCTCTGCGATCGACGGGAAAATTTTGGAGGAGGATAAGGTGTCCATGGAGGGGGTTAGGGCGAAGTAGGAAGAAGAGCTGGGGGCGGCATTGGAGGAGGGATTGTGGTGTGACGTGCTATGGAGGGTGAATGCCTCGACTTTGTGTGCGAGTTGAAGGCGGTGTACAGGCACACCTGACAAAGTCGAGGGTGAGCTGGCTGTTCAAAGGGGTGAAGGATTTCTATGAGCAATGTGGGAGGGGTCCTGTGAACCATGTCCATATGTTTTGGGCCTGCCCGAAGTCGGAAAGGTTTCAGAGAACAGTTTTCAGCCCCATTTCAGGGGTTCTGCATGTTATTATGGAGCTAGGTCCCCTAGCAGCCATATTTGGGATGTTGGACCGGACAGAGTTGCGGGGGGGGGGGGCATATATCTTAGCTTTCACCTCGCTGATTGCCCACGCGGGTCTTGTTGGGGTGGAGGTCAGCTGCTCCATCCTGTACCTCAGCGTCGCTGAGGGACCTGCTGGAATTTTTGGCCCTGGAGAATGTGAAATTTGCTCTAAGGATGGGTGGGCGGGGGGTGGTGGTGAATGATGGGTTCTACAATATTTAGGATTTGTTCATTTTGCATTTTGGAGAGTTAGTTGCCGTTGACTGATGAGGGAGGGGTAGGGGGGAGGGAAGGAGGGGGAGGTATGGGTTGGTAGGGGGTTTAATGTGTTGGGTGGGTTTCATGATGATTGTAAACTGTAAAAATTGTGACAATTTGGAATAAAAATACTTTTTTTTTAAACTTCTGTTACCCACCCCCAACCCGGTCAAGAACAAAAACACCCCTGCTACCTCCCTCAGCAACTGAAGCTCCCTGGCCCCACCCCATCCCACCCAGAAGCTGAATCCTCGCCCGCCCCCCCACCCACTCAACAGCTCTTGAATCCCCAAAATTTTCACTTTGGGGTCACACAAAGCCTGACGCATTAAAACGGGGCATGGAGTGAGATGAGGAGAGTGTCAAAATAAATTGGGAGCAGGGGAAGAGGAAAGTACCAGAATAACCTGGGGGAGGGAATAAAATGAGGATGTGCCAAAATAAACTGAGGTGGGAGGGGGGGAGGGGGAAGAAGAGAATGCTGAAGTTAACTTGGGGAGCACTTGGAAGAGGAGCATGCTCAAATCAAATATAGGTGGGGGAGGAGGATACTAATAAAGAACAAAGAACAAAGAAATGTACAGCACAGGAACAGGCCCTTCGGCCCTCCAAGCCCGCGCCGACCATACTGCCCGACTAAACTACAATCTTCTACACTTCCTGGGTCCGTATCCTTCTATTCCCATCCTATTCATATATTTGTCAAGATGCCCCTTAAATGTCCCTATCGTCCCTGCTTCCACTACCTCCTCCGGTAGCGAGTTCCAGGCACCCACTACCCTCTGCGTAAAAAACTTGCCTCGTACATCTACTCTAAACCTTGCCCCTCTCACCTTAAACCTATGCCCCCTAGTAATTGACCCCTCTACCCTGGGGAAAAGCCTCTGACTATCCACTCTGTCTATGCCCCTCATAATTTTGTAGACCTCTATCAGGTCGCCCCTCAACCTCCTTCGTTCCAGAGAGAACAAACCGAGTTTATTCAATCGCTCCTCATAGCTTATGCCCTCCATACCAGGCAACATTCTGGTAAATCTCTTCTGCACCCT
Organism: Scyliorhinus torazame; assembly: GCF_047496885.1. Lineage (NCBI taxonomy): Eukaryota > Metazoa > Chordata > Chondrichthyes > Carcharhiniformes > Scyliorhinidae > Scyliorhinus > Scyliorhinus torazame. Next base: position 248,135,990 of record NC_092710.1, read on the forward strand.
CTCTAAAGCCTCCACATCCTTCTGGTAGTGTGGCGACCAGAATTGAACACTATACTCCAAGTGTGGCCTAACTAAGGTTCTATACAGCTGCAACATGACTTGCCAATTCTTATACTCAATGCCCCGTCCAATGAAGGCAAGCATGCCGTATGCCTTCTTGACTACCTTCTCCACCTGTGTTGCCCCTTTCAATGACCTGTGGACCTGTACTCCTAGATCTCTTTGACTTTCAACTAGATCTCTTTGACTTTCAAAATGTACAGTCACTTCATTTGAACAGCTTTTTATGCTTATTGAAAAAATGTATCCGGGTAAAGCTGCTAAAGAAAACAACTGGCAAGTCCAAAACAGTGATTAATTTAGCAAGAATGGGCCCTTTTCCATGGGCTGTCATAAGGCTATTGGCCCATAAGTACCTAGTGGGCCCCACATTTGTCAGGTTATTGTCACCATGGTGTGCAAAATGGGAAAAAGGTTGATTTTGTTGCGCGATTATTTTTCATCATGAGAAACACAAAAACCCCGAATGAAAGCAAGTCATGACTCTCTTAAAAAAAAGTTAAAACGGAGCAAACATGTTAAACAACTTCAGTGTAATTATTCTTCACTGATCCACATTAGTTATGCTTTGATGTAGTTCATCCTGAATTGACCCATATTCATAGTGCTTTGGTGTTGTTCATCCAGAGTGACCCACATTAGCTGTACATTAATGTCACTCGTTCTGTACTGACCCACATTCATGACACTTGGAGGTCAGATTGAAAGAACTGAACTTTTTCAGAAAGAGAGCAGGAATGATAAATGACCATTTAGCCCTTTTATTCATTCATCATTTAGGTAATGAGGATCCAACGCACCACTTTAATTTCCGCAGTATGTATCTATCCCTGTAAATGAGGAACTTGCCCAGTTTTTGAAAAATCAAAACAATTGATGCTGAGGTCTAAATCCTGAAAAGGATTTGGATGCTGGATAATTTGAACCGTGCTTTTTACAAGAATCTCTGTCCAAACACCCGTGATGATACTGAAGATTCCACCAATCTCCACCTGTGCCTCAATCTGCCTTGAGTTCCTTCATTCCCTTCAGATTCCAAATGGTCACCTTCTGTTTCCCTGGTGAAATAGCTATTATCATGACCTCAAATTTGCTGCTTGTAACCGCAAATGTATACACCTCACGATTGGCCAACTTATCATCATTCCCTTTCTTTAACGCATGTGGTGAACGTATTGCTGCTACAATTCACCACTGTATTGTATTGTATTATGTTGATGCCCTTGTGGGCTCCGCCTGTGGCTCCGCCCCCTCAGGGGTGGTATATAGATCTGCAGCCTGTAGGTGGCACTCAATACAGCGCAGTCGCAGGCAGGCACAGACCTAGCTTATTAAAACCACTGTCCACTTCTACTAATCGTCTCGTATGAATTGATAGTCGCATCAATGTAATAAGCTAAGATATCGCAATGGAAGCTGCCCTCAAACCTGATCGACTGGAACTCGACCCACAGGCTGCTGAAGCAAAAGGAATCTTTTCACACTGGCTCCGCTGCTTTGAGGCCTACCTCGCCGCCTCCTCCTCGCCCGCCGTCACCGAGGCACAGATGCTGAGTCTCCTCCACGCCCGGGTGAGCCACAGAATCTCTGTACTAATCGGAGACGCGACCACGTACGCAGACGCGGTCGCGATCCTGAAAAGACATTACGTGAGGCTGGTGAACAAAGTGTTCGCGGGGCATTTCCTCATCACACGTCGTCAACGCCCCGGGGAATCGCTGGAGGAATATCTACGCAATCTGAGGGTACTCGCTCGAAACTGCAACGACAAGGACGTCACGGCCTCGCAGCACATGGAACTCGCCATCCAGGACACCTATGCGGCTGGAGTCTGGTCCAACTATGTCAGACTGCGCCTGCTCGAAAAGGGCGCCCTCGACCTAGAAGAGAAGGTAAAACTATCCACCTCATTAGAGGTAGCCTTCCAGAGCCTGAATGCTTTCCCCTCCGACCACGCGATTTCCTCGTGGACACCGGAGGCGCGACCATCACCGACCCGAGGATGTCCCAGGCCTGTGCCGCGCGGCTGCCCGCCCAACCCGGGGGGCCGCCTTGCTATTTCTGCGGTCAGAACCAGCACCCCAGGCAGCGTTGCCCAGCTCGGAACGCGACCTGCAGCGACTGCGGCAAGAAAGGATATTTTGCCAAAGTCTGCTTGGCCCGACCCAAAGTTCCAAAATCGCAGGCCCGACTCACAGACTCACAGTCCTGCAGATCCTGCAGCGTGGCTGCGTGCCTGCCGGTAATGCCCCCTTCTGACACGTCATCCGCCTCGTGCTATCTGTGGGGGCCGCCATCTTTAACCCTACCCATCACGTGCGACTCATGGGAGCCGCCATCTTGGCCGCCATCTTCAACGCCACCCACCACGTGCGACCGACGGGGGCCGCCATCTTCAACGCCGCCCGACACGTTGGCGACCGATGGCAGCCGCCATCTTGGGTCCACCCCGCTACCACCAACCACACCGGCTACCCGCAGTTTGGCGCTGTCACTCTTGACCAGTCACGGCCCAAGCACCTCAAGAGCTCTATGATGACAGTCCGGGTCAATGGGCACGAAACGCCCTGCCTGTTTGACTCTGGGAGCATGGAGAGCTTCATCCATCCGGACACGGTAAGACGCTGTTCCCTCCAGATTTCCCCTGCATCCCAAACAATCTCCCTTGCTTCCAGATCACATTCAGTGCAGATCCGGGGGTACTGTGTCGCGAACCTCGCGATAAGGGCGCCGAGTATGCCGATTTTAAACACTATGTTCTCCCCCATCTCTGCGCTCCTCTCTTGTTCGGACTGGGTTTCCAGTGCAACCTCAGAAGCCTGACCCTGAAGTTCGGCGGACCCCTACCCCCTCTCACCTTATGTAGCCTCGCGACCCTTAAGGTCGCCCCTCCCCCACTCTTCGTGAATCTCACTTCCGACTGTAAACCCCTCGCCACCAGGAGCAGGCGGTACAGTGTCCAGGACAGGACTTTTATCAAGTCGGAGGTCCAGCGGCTCTTGAGGGAGGGGATCATCGAGGCCAGTAATAGCCCCTGAGAGCCCAAGTGGTGGTCGTCAGGTCCGGGGGAAAGAACCGGATGGTTGTAGACTACAGCCAGACCATAAATCGGTACACCCAACTCGATGCGTACCCCCTTCCCCGCATAGCGGACATGGTGAATCAGATTGCACACTACCGGGTTTTCTCCACGGTAGATCTGAAGTCCGCATACCACCAGCTTCCGATCCGCCCAGAAGACCGCCACTACACTGCCTTTGAGGCAGACGGCCGCCTCTTCCACTTCCTCAGGGTTCCCTTCGGCGTCACCAATGGGGTCTCGGTATGCCAAAGAACGATGGACCAAATGGTTGACCAGTACAGGCTGCGGGCCACGATCCCGTACTTGGATAACGTCACCACCTGCGGCCATGATCAGCAGGACCACGACGCTAACCTTCAGAAGTTCCTCCAAACCGCCCAAGCCCTCAGTCTCACCTACAACAAGGAGAAATGCATTTTCCGCACAACCCGACTAGCCATCCTCGGCTATGTCGTGGAAAACGGAGTCCTAGGGCCCGACCCCGACCGCATGTGCCCCCTCCTGCAACTCCCTCTCCCTCACTGTCCCAAGGCCCTGAAAAGATGCCTGGGGCTCTTCTCATATTATGCCCAGTGGGTCCCCAACTATGCGGACAAAGCCCGCTCACTTATCAAAGACACCATATTTCCCCTGACGACTGAGGCCCGCCTGACCTTCAGCCGCATCAAGGCAGACATGGCCAAGGCTGCGATGACGCGGTGGATGAGTCCATCCTCTTCCATGTGGAGAGGAACGCGTCGGATGTCACCCTGGCCGCTACCGTTAACCAGGCAGGCAGGCCCATGGCCTTCTTTTCCCGTACCCTCAACGCCTCCGAGATTCGACACTCCTCTGTCGAAAAGGAAGCTCAAGCCATTGTGGAAGCTGTGTGGTATTGGAGGCACTACCTGGCCGGTAGGAGGTTCAACCTCGTCACCGACCAACGGTCGGCAGCCTTTATGTTCAACAACACACAGCGGGGCAAGATCAAGAATGATAAAATCTTGAGGTGGAGAATCGAGCTCTCCACCTATAATTACGATATTGTGTATCGTCCTGGGAAGCTCAATGTGCCGCAGATGCCCTGTCCCGCGGCACATGCGCCAGATGATCGACTTCGGGCCATCCACAATGACCTCTGTCATCCGGGGGTCACCCGGCATCTCCACTTCCTCAAGGCCCGCAACCTGCCCTACTCCACCGAGGAGGTCAGGGACTGCCAAGTCTGTGCGGAGTGCAAGCCGCACTTCTATCGGCCAGTCAAGGCCCAGCTGGTGAACGCATCCCGCCCCTTTGAGCGCCTCAGCATCGATTTCAAAGGGTCCCTCCCCTCCACTGACCGCAACGTGTATTTTCTCAACTTCGTTGACGAATACTCCCGTTTCCCCTTTGCAATCCCTTGCCCCGACATGACCACGGCCACTGTCATTAAGGCCCTGCACAGCATCTTCACCCTGTTCGATTTCCCCACTTACGTCCACATTGACCGGGGCTCCTCGTTTATGAGCGATGAGCTGCGTCAGTACCTGCTCGGTAAGGGCATTGCCTCGAGCAGGACGACCAGCTACAACCCCCGGGGAAACGGACAGGTGGAGAGGGAGAACGCGACGGTCTGGAAGGCCGTCCTTTTGGCCCTACAGTCTAGAAGTCTCCCGGTTGCCCGCTGGCAGGAGGTCCTCCCCGACGCGCTCCACTCCATTCGGTCGCTCCTCAGCACAGCCACAAACGAGACCCCTCACGACCATCTATTTGTCTTACCCAGAAAATCCACCTCCCGGGTCTCACTTCCGTCCTGGCTGACAACACCGGGGCCTGTCCTCCTCCGGAAGCATGTGAGGAGCCATAAGTCCGACCCCCTGGTTGAGAGGGTCCAGCTCCTACATGCCAACCCTCAGTATGCCTACGTGGCGCACCACGACGGCCAACAAGATACAGTCTCCCTCCGGGATCTGGCACCGGCTGGTTCCCCAGCGACCATCACCTACGCCCTCCCCCAACACCGAACACTGCCCCCACCCCTACACGGCCTACACCCCCCGCCTCCCCCCATCACCGACCCACCGTGATGAAGCTCCAGACGACACGCTCCCGGAATCAATAAGCCCAACACAGTCTCTCCCTCCCACACTCTCTCTCTCCCAGTTTCACTCTCTTTCCCACTCTCTCTCTCTCTCACCCTCGCTCTCTCTCTCTCTCTCACACTCTCACTCTCTCCCACCCTCGCTCTCTCTCTCCCACAGTCGTTCTCTCTCCTACACTCTCTCTCCCACTCACTCTCTCTCCCACACTCTCTCTCCCACACTCTCTCTCCCACTCTCTCTCTCACACACTCTCTCTCTCCCTCTTTGTCTCCCACACTCTCTCTCTCCCACTCGCTCTCTCCCACACTCTCTCTTTCCCACACTCTCTCCCATACCCTCTCTCCCACTCTCTCTCTCTCTCTTCCACCCTTTCTCTCCCAGTCTCTCCCTCCCACACTCTCTCTCTCCCAGTCTCACTCTCTTTCCCACTCTCTCTCTCTCTCACCCTCGCTCTCTCTCTCTCCCACACTCTCACTCTATCCCACCCTCGCTCTCTCTCTCCCACAGTCTTTCTCTCTTCCACCCTCTATCTCCCACAGTCTCTCTCTCCCCCACTCTCTCTCTCCCACTCTCTCCCACTCTCTCCCACACTCTCTCTCTCCCACACACTCTCTCTCCCACCCTCACTCTCTCTCTGCCACACTCTCTCTATCTCCCAGACTCTCTCTCTCCCCCACTCTCTCTCTCTCCCACTCTCTCCCACTCTCTCTCTCTTCCACCCTCTCTCTCCCACTCTCTCTCTCCCACACTCTCTCTCTCCCACAGAATCGCTCTCTCTTCCACTCTCTCTCTCTCCCACCCTCTCTCTCTCCCACATTCTCTCTCTCTCCCACCATCGCGCTCTCTCTCTCTCCCACACTCTCTCTCCCACACTCTCCCTCTCTCTCTCTCTCTCTCCCACACTCTATCTCTCTCCCAATCTCTCTTCCACTCTCTCCCACTCTCTCTCACCCTCCCACTCTCTCTTCCACCCTCTCCCACTCTCTCTCTCTCTCTCCCACATTCTCTCTCTCTCCCACACTCTCTCCCCACTCTCTCTCTCTCTTCCATCCTCTCGCTAACCCACTTTCTCGCTCTCCCACACTCTCTCTCTCCCACACTCTCTCTCTCTCACACTCTCTCTCTACCACATTCTCTCTCCCACACTCTCTCTCCCACACTCTCTCTCTCCTACGCTCTCTCTCCCACTCACTCTCTCTCCCACACTCACTCTCCCTCTCCCACTCTCTATCTCCCACACTCTCTCTTCCACCCTCTATCTCCCACACTCTCTCTCCCCCCCACTCTCTCTCTCCCACTCTCTCCCACACTCTCTCTCCCACACTCTCTCTTTCCCACACTCTCACTCTCTCTCGCCAACTCTCTCCCTCTCCCACCCTCACTCTCTCTCTCTCCCACACTCTCTCTCTCCCACACTCTCTCTCTCCCACACTCTCTCTCCCACACTCTCTCTCTCACACTCTCTCTCTCACTCTCTCTCTCTCGCTCTTTGTCTCTCATACTCCCTCTCCCACACTCTCTCTCCCACACTCTCTCTCTCACACTCTCTCTCTCCCTCTTTGTCTCCCACACTCTCTCTCTCTCCCACTCTCTCTCTCCCACTCTCTCTCTTTCCCACACTCTCTCTCCCACACCCTCTCTCCCACTCTCTCTCTCTCTCTCTTCCACCCTTTCTCTCCCAGTCACTCCCTCCCACACTCTCTCTCCCAGTCTCACTCTCTTTCCCACTCTCTCTCTCTCTCACCATCGCTCTCTCTCTCTCCCACACTCTCACTCTCTCCCACTCTCGCTCTCTCTCTCCCACAGTCTTACTCTCTTCCACCCTCTATCTCCCACAGTCTCTCTCTCCCCCACACTCTCTCTCCCACTCTCTCCCACACTCTCTCTCTCCCACACTCTCTCTCTCCCACCCTCGCTCTCTCTCTCCCACACTCCCTCTCCCACACTCTCCCTCCCACACTCTCTCTCTATCTCTCTCCCAATCTCTCTTCCACTCTCTCCCACTCTCTCTCACCCTCCCACTCTCTCTTCCACCCTCTCCCACTCTCTCTCTCTCTCTCCCACATGCTCTCTCTCTCCCACTCTCTCCCACTCTCTCTCTCTTCCACCCTCTCTCTCCCACTCTCTCTCTCCCACATTCTCTCTCTCCCACAGAATCGCTCTCTCTTCCACTCTCTCTCTCTCCCACCCTCTCTCTCTCCCACATTCTCTCTCTCTCCCACCATCGCGCTCTCTCTCTCCCACACTCTCTCTCCCACACTCTCCCTCCCACACTCTCTCTCTATCTCTCTCCCAATCTCTCTTCCACTCTCTCCCACTCTCTCTCACCCTCCCACTCTCTCTTCCACCCTCTCCCACTCTCTCTCTCTCTCTCCCACATTCTCTCTCTCTCCCACACTCTCTCCCCACTCTCTCTCTCTCTTCCATCCTCTCGCTAACCCACTTTCTCGCTCTCCCACACTCTCTCTCTCCCACACTCTCTCTCTCTCACACTCTCTCTCTACCACATTCTCTCTCACACACTCTCTCTCCCACACTCTCTCTCTCCTACGCTCTCTCTCCCACTCACTCTCTCTCCCACACTCTCTCTCTCTCCCACTCTCTCCCACACTCACTCTCCCTCTCCCACTCTCTATCTCCCACACTCTCTCTTCCACCCTCTATCTCCCACACTCTCTCTCCCCCCCCACTCTCTCTCTCCCACTCTCTCCCACACTCTCTCTCCCACACTCTCTCTTTCCCACACTCTCACTCTCTCTCGCCAACTCTCTCCCTCTCCCACCCTCACTCCCTCTCTCTCCCACACTCTCTCTCTCTCCCACACTCTCTCTCTCCCACACTCTCTCTCCCACACTCTCTCTCTCTTACTCTCTCTCTCACTCTCTCTCTCTCGCTCTTTGTCTCTCATACTCCCTCTCCCACACTCTCTCTCCCACACTCTCTCTCTCACACTCTCTCTCTCCCTCTTTGTCTCCCACACTCTCTCTCTCTCCCACTCTCTCTCTCCCACTCTCTCTCTTTCCCACACTCTCTCTCCCACACCCTCTCTCCCACTCTCTCTCTCTCTCTTCCACCCTTTCTCTCCCAGTCACTCCCTCCCACACTCTCTCTCCCAGTCTCACTCTCTTTCCCACTCTCTCTCTCTCTCACCATCGCTCTCTCTCTCTCCCACACTCTCACTCTCTCCCACCCTCGCTCTCTCTCTCCCACAGTCTTACTCTCTTCCACCCTCTATCTCCCACAGTCTCTCTCTCCCCCACACTCTCTCTCCCACTCTCTCCCACACTCTCTCCCTCCCACACTCTCTCTCTATCTCTCTCCCAATCTCTCTTCCACTCTCTCCCACTCTCTCTCACCCTCCCACTCTCTCTTCCACCCTCTCCCACTCTCTCTCTCTCTCTCCCACATTCTCTCTCTCTCCCACACTCTCTCCCCACTCTCTCTCTCTCTTCCATCCTCTCGCTAACCCACTTTCTCGCTCTCCCACACTCTCTCTCTCCCACACCCTCTCTCCCACTCTCTCTCTCTCTCTCTTCCACCCTTTCTCTCCCAGTCACTCCCTCCCACACTCTCTCTCCCAGTCTCACTCTCTTTCCCACTCTCTCTCTCTCTCACCATCGCTCTCTCTCTCTCCCACACTCTCACTCTCTCCCACTCTCGCTCTCTCTCTCCCACAGTCTTACTCTCTTCCACCCTCTATCTCCCACAGTCTCTCTCTCCCCCACACTCTCTCTCCCACTCTCTCCCACACTCTCTCTCTCCCACACTCTCTCTCTCCCACCCTCGCTCTCTCTCTCCCACACTCCCTCTCCCACACTCTCCCTCCCACACTCTCTCTCTATCTCTCTCCCAATCTCTCTTCCACTCTCTCCCACTCTCTCTCACCCTCCCACTCTCTCTTCCACCCTCTCCCACTCTCTCTCTCTCTCTCCCACATGCTCTCTCTCTCCCACTCTCTCCCACTCTCTCTCTCTTCCACCCTCTCTCTCCCACTCTCTCTCTCCCACATTCTCTCTCTCCCACAGAATCGCTCTCTCTTCCACTCTCTCTCTCTCCCACCCTCTCTCTCTCCCACATTCTCTCTCTCTCCCACCATCGCGCTCTCTCTCTCCCACACTCTCTCTCCCACACTCTCCCTCCCACACTCTCTCTCTATCTCTCTCCCAATCTCTCTTCCACTCTCTCCCACTCTCTCTCACCCTCCCACTCTCTCTTCCACCCTCTCCCACTCTCTCTCTCTCTCTCCCACATTCTCTCTCTCTCCCACACTCTCTCCCCACTCTCTCTCTCTCTTCCATCCTCTCGCTAACCCACTTTCTCGCTCTCCCACACTCTCTCTCTCCCACACTCTCTCTCTCTCACACTCTCTCTCTACCACATTCTCTCTCACACACTCTCTCTCCCACACTCTCTCTCTCCTACGCTCTCTCTCCCACTCACTCTCTCTCCCACACTCTCTCTCTCTCCCACTCTCTCCCACACTCACTCTCCCTCTCCCACTCTCTATCTCCCACACTCTCTCTTCCACCCTCTATCTCCCACACTCTCTCTCCCCCCCCACTCTCTCTCTCCCACTCTCTCCCACACTCTCTCTCCCACACTCTCTCTTTCCCACACTCTCACTCTCTCTCGCCAACTCTCTCCCTCTCCCACCCTCACTCCCTCTCTCTCCCACACTCTCTCTCTCTCCCACACTCTCTCTCTCCCACACTCTCTCTCCCACACTCTCTCTCTCTTACTCTCTCTCTCACTCTCTCTCTCTCGCTCTTTGTCTCTCATACTCCCTCTCCCACACTCTCTCTCCCACACTCTCTCTCTCACACTCTCTCTCTCCCTCTTTGTCTCCCACACTCTCTCTCTCTCCCACTCTCTCTCTCCCACTCTCTCTCTTTCCCACACTCTCTCTCCCACACCCTCTCTCCCACTCTCTCTCTCTCTCTTCCACCCTTTCTCTCCCAGTCACTCCCTCCCACACTCTCTCTCCCAGTCTCACTCTCTTTCCCACTCTCTCTCTCTCTCACCATCGCTCTCTCTCTCTCCCACACTCTCACTCTCTCCCACCCTCGCTCTCTCTCTCCCACAGTCTTACTCTCTTCCACCCTCTATCTCCCACAGTCTCTCTCTCCCCCACACTCTCTCTCCCACTCTCTCCCACACTCTCTCCCTCCCACACTCTCTCTCTATCTCTCTCCCAATCTCTCTTCCACTCTCTCCCACTCTCTCTCACCCTCCCACTCTCTCTTCCACCCTCTCCCACTCTCTCTCTCTCTCTCCCACATTCTCTCTCTCTCCCACACTCTCTCCCCACTCTCTCTCTCTCTTCCATCCTCTCGCTAACCCACTTTCTCGCTCTCCCACACTCTCTCTCTCCCACACTCTCTCTCTCTCACACTCTCTCTCTACCACATTCTCTCTCACACACTCTCTCTCCCACACTCTCTCTCTCCTACGCTCTCTCTCCCACTCACTCTCTCTCCCACACTCTCTCTCTCTCCCACTCTCTCCCACACTCACTCTCCCTCTCCCACTCTCTATCTCCCACACTCTCTCTTCCACCCTCTATCTCCCACACTCTCTCTCCCCCCCACTCTCTCTCTCCCACTCTCTCCCACACTCTCTCTCCCACTCTCTCTTTCCCACACTCTCACTCTCTCTCGCCAACTCTCTCCCTCTCCCACCCTCACTCTCTCTCTCTCCCACACTCTCTCTCCCACACTCTCTCTCTCCCACACTCTCTCTCCCACACTCTCTCTCTCACACTCTCTCTCTCACTCTCTCTCTCTCTCGCTCTTTGTCTCTCATACTCCCTCTCCCACACTCTCTCTCCCACACTCTCTCTCTCACACTCTCTCTCTCCCTCTTTGTCTCCCACACTCTCTCTCTCTCCCACTCTCTCTCTCCCACTCTCTCTCTTTCCCACGCTCTCTCTCCCACACCCTGTCTCCCATTCTCTCTCTCTCTCTCTTCCACCCTTTCTCTCCCAGTCACTCCCTCCCACACTCTCTCTCCCAGTCTCACTCTCTTTCCCACTCTCTCTCTCTCTCACCATCGCTCTCTCTCTCTCTCCCACACTCTCACTCTCTCCCACCCTCGCTCTCTCTCTCCCACAGTCTTACTCTCTTCCACCCTCTATCTCCCACAGTCTCTCTCTCCCCCACACTCTCTCTCCCACTCTCTCCCACACTCTCTCTCTCCCACACTCTCTCTCTCCCACCCTCGCTCTCTCTCTCCCACACTCTCTCTATCTCCCAGACTCTCTCTCTCCCCCACTCTCTCTCTCTCCCACTCTCTCCCACTCTCTCTCTCTTCCACCCTCTCTCTCCCACTCTCTCTCTCCCACATTCTCTCTCTCCCACAGAATCGCTCTCTCTTCCACTCTCTCTCTCTCCCACCCTCTCTCTCTCCCACATTCTCTCTCTCTCCCACCATCGCGCTCTCTCTCTCCCACACTCTCTCTCCCACACTCTCCCTCCCACACTCTCTCTCTATCTCTCTCCCAATCTCTCTTCCACTCTCTCCCACTCTCTCTCACCCTCCCACTCTCTCTTCCACCCTCTCCCACTCTCTCTCTCTCTCTCCCACATTCTCTCTCTCTCCCACACTCTCTCCCCACTCTCTCTCTCTCTTCCATCCTCTCGCTAACCCACTTTCTCGCTCTCCCACACTCTCTCTCTCACACACTATCTCTCCCACACTCTCTCTCTCCTACTCTCTCTCTCCCACTCACTCTCTCTCCCACACTCTCTCTCTCTCCCACTCTCTCCCACACTCACTCTCCCTCTCCCACTCTCTATCTCCCACACTCTCTCTTCCACCCTCTATCTCCCACACTCTCTCTCCCTCCCCACTCTCTCTCTCCCACTCTCTCCCACACTCTCTCTCCCACACTCTCTCTTTCCCACACTCTCACTCTCTCTCGCCAACTCTCTCCCTCTCCCACCCTCACTCTCTCTCTCTCCCACACTCTCTCTCTCTCCCACACTCTCTCTCTCCCACACTCTCTCTCCCACACTCTCTCTCTCACACTCTCTCTCTCACTCTCTCTTTCTCGCTCTTTGTCTCTCATACTCCCTCTCCCACACTCTCTCTCCCACACTCTCTCTCTCACACTCTCTCTCTCCCTCTTTGTCTCCCACACTCTCTCTCTCTCCCACTCTCTCTTTCCCACTCTCTCTCTTTCCCACACTCTCTCTCCCACACCCTCTCTCCCACTCTCTCTCTCTCTCTCTTCCACCCTTTCTCTCCCAGTCACACCCTCCCACACTCTCTCTCCCAGTCTCACTCTCTTTCCCACTCTCTCTCTCTCTCACCATCGCTCTCTCTCTCTCCCACACTCTCACTCTCTCCCACCCTCGCTCTCTCTCTCCCACAGTCTTACTCTCTTCCACCCTCTATCTCCCACAGTCTCTCTCTCCCCCACACTCTCTCTCCCACTCTCTCCCACACTCTCTCTCTCCCACACTCTCTCTTTCCCACCCTCGCTCTCTCTCTCCCACACTCTCTCTATCTCCCAGACTCTCTCTCTCCCCCACTCTCTCTCTCTCCCCCTCTCCCACTCTCTCTCTCTTCCACCCTCTCTCTCCCACTCTCTCTCTCCCACATTCTCTCTCTCCCACAGAATCGCTCTCTCTTCCACTCTCTCTCTCTCCCTCCCACATTCTCTCTCTCTCCCACCATCGCGCTCTCTCTCTCCCACACTCCCTCTCCCACACTCTCCCTCCCACACTCTCTCTCTATCTCTCTCCCAATCTCTCTTCCACTCTCTCCCACTCTCTCTCACCCTCCCACTCTCTCTTCCACCCTCTCCCACTCTCTCTCTCTCTCTCCCACATTCTCTCTCTCTCCCACACTCTCTCCCCACTCTCTCTCTCTCTTCCATCCTCTCGCTAACCCACTTTCTCGCTCTCCCACACTCTCTCTCTCCCACACTCTCTCTCATTCACACTCTCTCTCTACCACATTCTCTCTCACACACTCTCTCTCCCACACTCTCTCTCTCCTACTCTCTCTCTCCCACTCACTCTCTCTCCCACACTCTCTCTCTCTCCCACTCTCTCCCACACTCACTCTCCCTCTCCCACTCTCTATCTCCCACACTCTCTCTTCCACCCTCTATCTCCCACACTCTCTCTCCCTCCCCACTCTCTCTCTCCCACTCTCTCCCACACTCTCTCTCCCACACTCTCTCTTTCCCACACTCTCACTCTCTCTCGCCAACTCTCTCCCTCTCCCACCCTCACTCTCTCTCTCTCCCACACTCTCTCTCTCTCCCACACTCTCTCTCTCCCACACTCTCTCTCCCACACTCTCTCTCTCACACTCTCTCTCTCACTCTCTCTTTCTCGCTCTTTGTCTCTCATACTCCCTCTCCCACACTCTCTCTCCCACACTCTCTCTCTCACACTCTCTCTCTCCCTCTTTGTCTCCCACACTCTCTCTCTCTCCCACTCTCTCTCTCCCACTCTCTCTCTTTCCCACACTCTCTCTCCCACACCCTCTCTCCCACTCTCTCTCTCTCTCTCTTCCACCCTTTCTCTCCCAGTCACACCCTCCCACACTCTCTCTCCCAGTCTCACTCTCTTTCCCACTCTCTCTCTCTCTCACCATCGCTCTCTCTCTCTCCCACACTCTCACTCTCTCCCACCCTCGCTCTCTCTCTCCCACAGTCTTACTCTCTTCCATCCTCTATCTCCCACAGTCTCTCTCTCCCCCACACTCTCTCTCCCACTCTCTCCCACACTCTCTCTCTCCCACACTCTCTCTTTCCCACCCTCGCTATCTCTCTCCCACACTCTCTCTATCTCCCAGACTCTCTCTCTCCCCCACTCTCTCTCTCTCCCACTCTCTCTCTCTTCCACCCTCTCTCTCCCACTCTCTCTCTCCCACATTCTCTCTCTCCCACAGAATCGCTCTCTCTTCCACTCTCTCTCTCTCCCTCCCACATTCTCTCTCTCTCCCACCATCGCGCTCTCTCTCTCCCACACTCCCTCTCCCACACTCTCCCTCCCACACTCTCTCTCTATCTCTCTCCCAATCTCTCTTCCACTCTCTCCCACTCTCTCTCACCCTCCCACTCTCTCTTCCACCCTCTCCCACTCTCTCTCTCTCTCTCCCACATTCTCTCTCTCTCCCACACTCTCTCCCCACTCTCTCTCTCTCTTCCATCCTCTCGCTAACCCACTTTCTCGCTCTCCCACACTCTCTCTCTCCCACACTCTCTCTCTCTCACACTCTCTCTCTACCACATTCTCTCTCACACTCTCTCTCCCACACTCTCTCTCTCTTACGCTCTCTCTCCCACTCACTCTCTCTCCCACACTCTCTCTCTCTCCCACTCTCTCCCACACTCACTCTCCCTCTCCCACTCTCTATCTCCCACACTCTCTCTTCCACCCTCTATCTCCCACACTCTCTCTCCCCCCCCCACTCTCTCTCTCCCACTCTCTCCCACACTCTCTCTCCCACACTCTCTCTTTCCCACACTCTCACTCTCTCTCGCCAACTCTCTCCATCTCCCACCCTCACTCCCTCTCTCTCCCACACTCTCTCTCTCTCCCACACTCTCTCTCTCCCACACTCTCTCTCCCACACTCTCTCTCTCACACTCTCTCTCTCACTCTCTCTCTCTCGCTCTTTGTCTCTCATACTCCCTCTCCCACACTCTCTCTCCCACACACTCTCTCTCACACTCTCTCTCTCCCTCTTTGTCTCCCACACTCTCTCTCTCTCCCACTCTCTCTCTCCCACTCTCTCTCTTTCCCACACTCTCTCTCCCACACCCTCTCTCCCACTCTCTCTCTCTCTCTCTTCCACCCTTTCTCTCCCAGTCACTCCCTCCCACACTCTCTCTCCCAGTCTCACTCTCTTTCCCACTCTCTCTATCTCTCACCATCGCTCTCTCTCTCTCCCACACTCTCACTCTCTCCCACCCTCGCTCTCTCTCTCCCACAGTCTTACTCTCTTCCACCCTCTATCTCCCACAGTCTCTCTCTCCCCCACACTCTCTCTCCCACTCTCTCCCACACTCTCTCCCTCCCACACTCTCTCTCTATCTCTCTCCCAATCTCTCTTCCACTCTCTCCCACTCTCTCTCACCCTCCCACTCTCTCTTCCACCCTCTCCCACTCTCTCTCTCTCTCTCCCACATTCTCTCTCTCTCCCACACTCTCTCCCCACTCTCTCTCTCTCTTCCATCCTCTCGCTAACCCACTTTCTCGCTATCCCACACTCTCTCTCTCCCACACTCTCTCTCTCTCACACTCTCTCTCTACCACATTCTCTCTCACACACTCTCTCTCCCACACTCTCTCTCTCCTACGCTCTCTCTCCCACTCACTCTCTCTCCCACACTCTCTCTCTCTCCCACTCTCTCCCACACTCACTCTCCCTCTCCCACTCTCTATCTCCCACACTCTCTCTTCCACCCTCTATCTCCCACACTCTCTCTCCCCCCCACTCTCTCTCTCCCACTCTCTCCCACACTCTCTCTCCCACACTCTCTCTTTCCCACACTCTCACTCTCTCTCGCCAACTCTCTCCCTCTCCCACCCTCACTCCCTCTCTCTCCCACACTCTCTCTCTCTCCCACACTCTCTCTCTCCCACACTCTCTCTCCCACACTCTCTCTCTCACACTCTCTCTCTCACTCTCTCTCTCTCGCTCTTTGTCTCTCATACTCCCTCTCCCACACTCTCTCTCCCACACTCTCTCTCTCACACTCTCTCTCTCCCTCTTTGTCTCCCACACTCTCTCTCTCTCCCACTCTCTCTCTCCCACTCTCTCCCTTTCCCACACTCTCATTCCCACACCCTCTCTCCCACTCTCTCTCTCTCTCTCTTCCACCCTTTCTCTCCCAGTCACTCCCACCCACACTCTCTCTCCCAGTCTCACTCTCTTTCCCACTCTCTCTCTCTCTCACCATCGCTCTCTCTCTCTCCCACACTCTCACTCTCTCCCACCCTCGCTCTCTCTCTCCCACAGTCTTACTCTCTTCCACCCTCTATCTCCCACAGTCTCTCTCTCCCCCACACTCTCTCTCCCACTCTCTCCCACACTCTCTCTCTCCCACACTCTCTCTCTCCCACCCTCGCTCTCTCTTTTCCACACTCTCTCTATCTCCCAGACTCTCTCTCTCCCCCACTCTCTCTCTCTCCCACTCTCTCCCACTCTCTCTCTCTTCCACCCTCTCTCTCCCACTCTCTCTCTCCCACATTCTCTCTCTCCCACAGAATCGCTCTCTCTTCCACTCTCTCTCTCTCCCACCCTCTCTCTCTGCCACATTCTCTCTCTCTCCCACCATCGCGCTCTCTCTCTCCCACACTCTCTCTCCCACACTCTCCCTCCCACACTCTCTCTCTATCTCTCTCCCAATCTCTCTTCCACTCTCTCCCACTCTCTCTCACCCTCCCACTCTCTCTTCCACCCTCTCCCACTCTCTCTCTCTCTCTCCCACATTCTCTCTCTCTCCCACACTCTCTCCCCACTCTCTCTCTCTCTTCCATCCTCTCGCTAACCCACTTTCTCGCTCTCCCACACTCTCTCTCTCCCACACTCTCTCTCTCTCACACTCTCTCTCTACCACATTCTCTCTCACACACTCTCTCTCCCACACTCTCTCTCTCCTACGCTGTCTCTCCCACTCACTCTCTCTCCCACACTCTCTCTCTCTCCCACTCTCTCCCACACTCACTCTCCCTCTCCCACTCTCTATCTCCCACACTCTCTCTTCCACCCTCTATCTCCCACACTCTTTCTCCCCCCCCCACTCTCTCTCTCCCACTCTCTCCCACACTCTCTCTCCCACACTCTCTCTTTCCCACACTCTCACTCTCTCTCGCCAACTCTCTCCCTCACCCACCCTCACTCTCTCTCTCTCCCACACTCTCTCTCTCTCCCACACTCTCTCTCTCCCACACTCTCTCTCCCACACTCTCTCTCTCACACTCTCTCTCTCACTCTCTCTCTCTCGCTCTTTGTCTCTCATACTCCCTCTCCCACACTCTCTCTCCCACACTCTCTCTCTCACACTCTCTCTCTCCCTCTTTGTCTCCCACACTCTCTCTCTCTCCCGCTCTCTCTCTCCCACTCTCTCTCTTTCCCACACTCTCTCTCCCACACCCTCTCTCCCACTCTCTCTCTCTCTCTCTTCCACCCTTTCTCTCCCAGTCACTCCCTCCCACACTCTCTCTCCCAGTCTCACTCTCTTTCCCACTCTCTCTCTCTCTCACCATCGCTCTCTCTCTCTCCCACACTCTCACTCTCTCCCACCCTCGCTCTCTCTCTCCCACAGTCTTACTCTCTTCCACCCTCTATCTACCACAGTCTCTCTCTCCCCCACACTCTCTCTCCCACTCTCTCCCACACTCTCTCTCTCCCACACTCTCTCTCTCCCACCCTTGCTCTCTCTCTCCCACACTCTCTCTATCTCCCAGACTCTCTCTCTCCCCCACTCTCTCTCTCTCCCACTCTCTCCCACTCTCTCTCTCTTCCACCCTCTCTCTCCCACTCTCTCTCTCCCACATTCTCTCTCTCCCACAGAATCGCTCTCTCTTCCACTCTCTCTCTCTCCCACCCTCTCTCTCTCCCACATTCTCTCTCTCTCCCACCATCGCGCTCTCTCGCTCCCACACTCTCTCTCCCACACTCTCCCTCCCACACTCTCTCTCTCTCACCCTCCCACTCTCTCTTCCACCCTCTCCCACTCTCTCTCTCTCTCTCCCACATTCTCTCTCTCTCTCCCACACTCTCTCCCCACTCTCTCTCTCTCTTCCATCCTCTCGCTAACCCACTTTCTCGCTCTCCCACACTCTCTCTCTCCCACACTCTCTCTCTCTCACACTCTCTCTCTACCACATTCTCTCTCACACACTCTCTCTCCCACACTCTCTCTCTCCTATGCTCTCTCTCCCACTCACTCTCTCTCCCACACTCTCTCTCTCTCTCCCACTCTCTCCCACACTCACTCTCCCTCTCCCACTCTCTCTCTCCCACACTCTCTCTTCCACCCTCTATCTCCCACACTCTCTCCCCCCACTCTCTCTCTCCCACTCTCTCCCACACTCTCTCTCCCACACTCTCTCTTTTCCACACTCTCACTCTCTCTCTCCAACTCTCTCCCTCTCCCACCCTCACTCTCTCTCTCTCTCCCACACTCTCTCTCTCCCACACTCTCTCTCTCCCACACTCTCTCTCCCACACTCTCTCTCTCCCACTCTCTCTCTCACACTCTCTCTCTCTCTCTTTGTCTCCCACACTCTCTCTCTCACACTCTCTCTCTCCCTCTTTGTCTCCCACACTCTCTTTTTCCGCTCTCTCTCTCTCTCCCACTCTCTCTTTCCCACACTCTCTCTCCCACACCCTCTCTCCCACTCTCTCTCTCTCTCTTCCACCCTTTCTCTCCCAGTCTCTCCCTCCCACACTCCCTCTCTCCCAGTCTCATTCTCTTTCCCAGTCTCTCTCTCTCTCACCCTCGCTCTCTCTCTCTCCCACACTCTCACTCTCTCCCACCCTCGCTCTCTCTCTCCCACAGTCTTTCTCTCTTCCACCCTCTATCTCCCACACTCTCTCTCTCCCCCACTCTCTCCCACTCTTTCTTCCACCCTCTCTCTCCCACACTCTCTCTCTCTCCCACAGAATCCCTCTCTCTGCGTGCCCGCAGCGAAGCCGGAGCTGAGGCGATCACAGAGAACGATCAAGGCGCCGGACAGACTCGATCTGTGAGCCCACTTCACCCCCGCTGGACTTCAATTTTTAAACAGGGGGTTAATGTGGTGAACGTATTGCTACTACAATTCACCACTGCATTGTATTGTATTATGTTGATGTCCTTGTGGGCCCCGGGTTGTGGTATATAGATCTGCAACCTGTAGGCGGCACTCAGTACAGAGCAGTCGCAGGCAGGCACGGATCTAGCTGATTAAAACCACTGTTCACTTCTACTAATCGTCTCGTGTGAATTGATGGTCGCATCGACGCAATTCACGGACTATCTTATTGGAGAGTTGAGGAATCTCTCAGCTCTTCAGCACCATAAACCTTTTTAAATAATAATCTTTATTGTCACAAGTAGGCTTACATTAACACTGCAATGAAGTGAAATTACTCCCCCACCTGCTTCCTTTACCCTTTCCTCACATGCGAAATCATCTTTCTTGATTAAATCAGCTCTTGAAGAATTTTGACAAAAGTAAAGGGAGTTATAAACAGTGCCAATCAGCCCTCATTTCAGCTAGTTGTGTTCAGGGAAGAGGCTATAATCCTTCAGATGCAGAAAAGAACTTAGAACAGATGTTTGGTGCAGGAGGAAGGACTTTGCACCATCTCTCCTGCCATGCATTCATCTGGACTAGCCTCCTATTTCTATGTTCACCAACATGTGGCACCAGAAATAATCCAGAGATTGCTACCTTTTGAATCCTGTTATTTAACTACCTCCTAACTCACCACATAAATGAAAGGAAGAGACTTAGATTTCTGGGACATTGGGACCGTTTTGGGGGATGGTGGTGTAGCCATCTCAGATGGCCACCTGCAAAGGACCATGGGAATTATGGCCAACCCAGGACTCAGACAGACTCAGAGCTTGTGTGTGTATTTGCAACTCAAATAGCTAGACGTGATCGAAACCCCCGTTCGTTTGCATTCTAATGGCCCATTTCCCCAGAACAAAAGAACTGTCCTCAGGTAACCAATACAGATACAGACCAATCCCCGCCACTTCCTTCACTCAGGGAGCCCAAACAGTCACGGTCAATGACCGCGAAGGACACGCCCAGCCATAAAGGCACCCTCCCCTTTAGTGGCTAAAATCAAAGGCAGTGATCGAAGCCTGTCGAATTATTGGGTCCAAGTTAAGGACCGCCCCAAAGAGCGTGAAATCCCAGAGGGATAAGAAGAGACGCAGCCATGTGCTCGGTCTCTCTTGGATCCGGCCTATGCCAACCCAAGTGCAGCATAATGACCAGCCAGACTAGTTCAAGACCAACGATCGCTACCAGACGGATGAGCCCAGCAGGAAAAGAGCCACTTCTTCCACCCAGCCACACAAGATCCGGACAAAGGCCTTGTCCATCTACATAGAGCCGGTTGCCCTGAAGTTAAGTATAGGTTATTGTAGTTGTTAGGTGTAGTTTAACTTGTAGTGTAACTTTGTGTTGCATGTCGAAGTAATCCTTGTGTGTAAATAAACCATCTTTGAACTTGAACTGACTAACTGGTTGTGTGGTCCTTTGATCGATATCCGGTAAAGTCTTGTGGTGGTATCATTTGATACCTGGCGATTCTAAAGAGCATCATTATTAATTGACAACATTATTGGTGACTCTGGTGGCGATTGGCAACTTTATTGGCGACATCTGACGAGACTCGAATTAGAAATGATTTTGTCACTCCGAGATAATCCACAAACTTTGAAATCCAATAGCGAGAAAGAGAAAGAACCACAAGTGCAAGCCCATATTGACCAAATCACCGAATTTCGGAAGTGTGTACTAACCTGCATGCGTACTAACAGGGATATAAGGTAAACTCGTTGAATTGTGTCAAAACTATCGAGAGAATTGTGAACCGAAAAATAGCTTAGGCCATACCCGCAGTTCAAATCGCCGCCTCATCCCCCTGTCCCAAATTAACGATAGGAAACAGAGATTAACGGTGGGAAAAGAGGTATTAGAAGCAATGGCCACAAAAGCGATGGACTGTTTAATGAACCCACAGGAACCTGAGGTCGCAGCGACCAACAGAGCAGAGCCGTGCCCCATATGGGAAGAAGAGTTGAGGAAGTATTTAAAGGGGAAAGGATGGCCCCTTTGGTCCAATGTTTGTTCAAATGAAGAGTCAGGTCCAGGGAGCATAGAACAAACTTGGTGGGACAACCTAACCGAGATGCATAAGAAAAATGCAGCGAAAGTGCGAAAGCCGATGGCAATAGTGTCCTGTTTGGCACAGTTGTGAGGCACAGAGGAGGTCGTGAGGACGCTCCGCAGGCAGCTGGTTGAGAAGAATGAGGGAAACTATAGTGAAAGCGAAAAGATTATTGAACAATTCCGGGATCAGTTGGCAGCTAAAGATAAAGAGATGGCTGATGTCAGACGGGCACACCAATCTTGTTTAGGTCACCTTAGCAGCTTTCAGACCCAGTACGATAAAGCCTACCAAGATACACAGCGCGCAGTCTTGGTAAGAGAAGAGACAGAACAGCAGGTAGCACAGTTAACGAGTCAGTGCCCGGATATAAAGACAGCTTTACGAGCCCCATAGCTCCACTACAGAACAAAGACAGAGCACAGTAGACCACGCAAAATGTAGACAACAAATAGAGAAGTTACAGTCACTGCTTTCAGTGCAAAATGGATTTAAGTATATTTAGAGATACTTTTGGACAAAGTTTAGATGAGGAAGGTGCCCCCAATTGGCAAGAACTAAATGAAACCGCCCAGAGATATATGGAGGACACAGAAAATCACAATAGGGCCCCCCATGCCCCGAAAAGGAAAGCACCCGCACCACCGGCTGCATAGGCAGCACAGCCCCCCCCCCCCCCCCATGAATCCGGTTACCACACAGCGCAAGTCATCGGATCGGGAGGAGCCCGATTGCGTTTACACCACCCCATTATCCATCACCCAATTGAGAGATGCCTGCGCTAAAATTGATCCATTCGAAACCACCGTAGATCCGCATAATTTCTTTGAGAGAGTACGGCAGCAAAAGGTTATGTACGGTCTAGATGAAAGGGAGGAAGTTAAACTTATAGTACTGAGCCTTGGCCAGTCCGTCAGCTCAGCTTTGCCAGAACCCCAGAATGTAGCAGGAGGAACCCTACAGGAGATGAAAACGGCCATTTTAGATGCGATCGGGTACAACAAGGGAGACCCAGTAGAAGGTTTAAACCGTTGTAGGCAAAAGAAGGGAGAGCATCCGACCGCATTTGCAGGTCACCTTTGGATCCATTTTAAAGCAGTATTTGGGGATTTGAACCGTGCACACTTAAATAAGGACGACGCCACTAAATGGTCCCGCACCTTAGTCTCGCATGCCACAGAAGCAGGTCAAAAGGCTTGTGTGAATTACGACCCCGCAGACCACACACACAATTGTTATGGACCAGGGTTTAGAGAACCCCAAAGTGTATCATGGAGTTCACCTGACCCACAACTTTTAATAGACTGGTATGGAGAGCACACGGCCCACTCTACAGGTGTGGTGTAGCAGAAAATGGACCAGTGGTTTTTAAAACAAAACAATGTTTATTCTATGAACTCAAGTTAACCTTTTTAAAACAAACAGTGAATATCTTAGCAACCAGTAAATTAAATACACCCCCAAAGAATACAACACTAAGTAATCTGTATGCCATCCTTTTAACATCCAAAAGGCTTAACAAAGCTTCAAACAGGAGCACATTAGGGTTTACATTCAAGACTGAAACATTTATAATTCTTCTGAATTTACCAAATGATTAAGAGATAGTCCACATGGCAGAGATCAACAGCAGTGCAGCTCACAGACACACCCAAGCTTTCTCAAACTGAAACTAAAAAGCAGAAGTGGAGCTCAGCTCCACCCACACTCTGACATCACTCCAGTAACATGAGCAGCCCCATTTCTTTTTTTTTAATAAACAATTTTATTGAGGTATTTTTGGCAGATAAAACAATGACATTGTATAGTACCTTACAAAAGGAAAAGCAAATAACACAGAGTGCAAACCAAGGCTCAATTCATGCAAGGACCTGCCTAAACCACCCCCTACTCTACACTACCCTAGCACCCCCACCCGCCCCCCCCCCCCCCCCCCCCGCAGATGATTAATTCTCTGCGAAGAAGTCAATGAATGGCTGCCACCTCCGGGCGAATCCCGATAGTGAACCTCTCAAGATGAACTTAATCTTTTCTAGACCGAGGAAGCTCGCCATGTCCCATAGCCAAACTTCGGTCTTCGGGGGCTTTGAGTCCCTCCATGCCAACAGTATTCATCGCCGGGCTACCAGGGAAGCAAAGGCCAAGACATTGGCCTCCTTCTCCTCCCGGACTCCCGGGTCCGCTGACACCCCAAAGATTGCCACCTCAGGGCTCATTACCACCCCAGTTTTCAAAACCCAGGAGAGGACGTCCGCGACTCCCTGCCAGTACCCCCTGAGTCTAGGGCACGACCAGAACATGTGCACGTGATTAGCCGGCCCTCCGGCACACTTGTCCTCCAGCCCGAAGAATCTGCTCATCCGGGCCATCGTCATGTGGGCCCGGTGCACGACCTTAAACTGGATCAGACTGAGCCTGGCACACTTTGCGGTCGTGTTTACTCTGCCCAGAGCTTCTGCCCAAATGCCATCCTCCATCTCCCCCCCGACCTCCTCTTCCCACTTAAGCTTCAAGTCATCAGTCTGTGTATCCTCTGCTCCCATTAGTTCTTTGTAAATATCTGAGACTCTACCCTCACCTACCTCTTCCCTAGAAACTACCCTGTCCTGCCTCCCCTTTGGAGGGAGGCGTGGGAAGGACGGCACCAGTCTGCGCACAAAATCCCGCACCTGTAAGTATCTAAAGTCATTCCTTCTCGCCAGCCCAAACTTCTCCTCCAACACCCTCATGCTCGGAATGCTACCTTCCAGGAACAGATCACCCACCCGCACAATCCCCACCCTCCGCCACAGTCGACACCCACTGTCAATGTTCCCCGGGGCAAATAGGTGATTGCCGCAGATTGGGGTCCACACCGATGCTCTCACTTCCCCTATATGCCTCCTCCACTGGCCCCATATCCGCAAAGCCGCCACCACTATAGGGCTGGTGGAGTACCGCGCCGGCGGGAGTGGCAGAAGCGCTGTAATCAGGGCTGCCAAACTGGTGCCCCTGCACGAAGCAGCCTCCATCCGCCCCCAAACCGACCCCGCACCCGCCATCCACTTACTTATCATTGCTATGTTGGCTGCCCAGTAGTAGTTGCTAAAGTTCAGCAATGCCAGCCCCTCCTCCCCTCTGCTCCTTTCGAGCATTACCTTCCACACCCGCGAGGACTTCTCCGCCCAGACAAATCCCAGAATCATTTTATTCAGCCTCTTAAAGAAGGACCTCGGGATGAAAATGGGGAGACACTGAAATATGAAGAGGAATCTCGGGAGAATCATCATCTTAACAGTCTGCACCCTCCCCGCTAGTGACAGCGGGAGCGCATCCCAACTCCGAACCTCCTCCCTCACTCGTCCACCAGTCGGGACAGGTTGAGCTTATGCAACTTGCCACAGTCCCGTGCCCCCTGTATCCCCAAGTATCTAAAGCTTTCTCCTACCAGCCTGAACAGCAACCCCTTCAGCCTACTCGCCTGCCCCCTCGCCTGAATTACGAACAACTCGCTCTCAGCCATGTTCAATTTATATCCTGAAAACCGGCCAAATTCCCTCAGGATTTCCATGATGCCGTCCATCCCCGCCGTTGGGTCTGCTACGTATAACAACAGGTCATCCGCGTAAAACGAGACTTTATGTTCCACTCCCCCCCCCAGACCAGCCCTTTCCAGTCCTTTGAAGCTCTCAGAGCAATTGCCAGCGGCTCTATGGCCAGCGCGAACAGCAGTGGGGAGAGAGGGCAACCCTGTCTTGTCCCGCAGTGTAGTATGAAGTAATCTGATGTCATCCTGTGCGTCCTTACACTAGCCTCTGGGGCTCGGTATAACAGCCTAACCCAGTCGATGAACCCCTCCCCGAACCCAAACCTTCCCAGCACCTCCCACAGACAGTCCCACTCGACCCGGTCGAAAGCCTTTTCCGCATCCATAGCTACCACTATCTCTGCCTCCCTGCTCTCCGGGGGCATCATGATCACATTAAGCAGCCTTCTTAGAAGGGCCGACAGTTGCCTACCCTTTACGAACCCAGTTTGGTCCTCCGCAATTACGTCCGGTACACAGTCCTCAATTCTAGTCGCCAAGATCTTGGCCAGTAACCTAGCGTCTGCGTTGATCAAAGAGATCGGCCTATAAGACCCACAGGCCTCCGGGTCTTTATCCCATTTCAGAATAAGCGAAATAGTGGCCTGCGACATCATCGGGGGCAGGACCCCTCTGTCTCTTGCCTCGTTAAAAACCCTGACCAGCACTGGCTCCACTATCTCGGCAAACTTTTTGTATAATTCCACCGGATACCCATCTGGCCCCGGGGATTTACCCGACTGCCTGACCTTCAGGCCCCCCAGTACCTCTTCGATCCTAACCAGGCCCCCAGTCCGTCTACCAACCCCCTACCCACTCTTGGGAAGGTCAATCCGTCCAGGAATCGTCTCATCCCCACCGGTCCCCTGGGGGTTCCGAAGTGTATAGCTTGCTATAAAAGTCCCGAAACACCATGTTCAGCCCTGCTAGGTCCCCCACCAGATTTCCCTCCCCATCCGCTATCCTTCCTATCTTCCTAGCCGCTTCTCTCTTCCTTAGTTGTTGCGCGAGCATTCTGCTGGCCTTCTCTCCATGCTCATATATCGCGACTTTTGCCTTTCTAAGCTGTTCTACGGCCTTGCCTGTAGTCAGCACCCCGAACTCGGCCTGCAGCCTCTGTCGTTTCCTGAGTAACTCTGGCCTCGGGGACTCGGGGACTGCCGTCTGTAAAATTTCCTGAACCAGTCGGTCCGTTTCTGCCCTGTCTGTTCTGTCCCTATGGGCCCGGATTGAGATCAGCTCCCCTCTCACCACTGCCTTCAGTGCCTCCCAGAGCACCGCTGCTGAGACTTCTCCGGTATCAGTTACCTGCAGGTAATTCTGCATGCATCTCCTGAGTCTCTCACACACCGCCTCGTCCGCTAGCAATCCAACTTCCAGCCTCCATTGTGGGCGCTGAAAGCGATCCTTACAAATCTGTAGGTCCACCCAGTGCGGAGCATGGTCCGATATGGTAATTGCCGAATATTCTGCCCCCACCATCCCGGCCAGCAAGTCCCTACTCATGACAAAGAAATCAATTTGGGAATACACCTTATGGACGTGGGAGTAGTACGAAAACTCCCTTGCCGACGGCCTGCTAAATCTCCATGGATCAGCTCCCCGCATTTGCTCCATGAACCCTCTCAGTTCCTTTGCCATCGCTGATAACCTGCCCATTTTTGAAGACAACCGATCCAGGCTCGGATCCAGGACTGTGTTAAAGTCCCCACCCATGATCAGTTTGCGTGAGTCCAAGTTGGGGATCTTCCCTAGCAACCTCCTGATAAAATCCACATCGTCCCAATTAGGGGCATACACACTGACCAGGACTACTCTCACCCCTTCGAGCTTACCCCTAACCATAACAAATCTGCCGCCCCCATCCACGACTGTGCCCTCCGCCTCAAACTGAACCCTTTTATTAATCAGCAACCCCCCTAGTCTTAGTGTCGAGCCCCGAATGAAAGACCTGACTAACCCAGCCCTTCCTCAATCTAACCTGATCTGCCACTTTCAGGTGCGTCTCCTGCAGCATGACGACG
The DNA here is from genome assembly GCF_047496885.1 of Scyliorhinus torazame. Classification (NCBI taxonomy): domain Eukaryota; kingdom Metazoa; phylum Chordata; class Chondrichthyes; order Carcharhiniformes; family Scyliorhinidae; genus Scyliorhinus; species Scyliorhinus torazame. The sequence continues at coordinate 248,162,642 of NC_092710.1, forward strand.
TCCGCCTTCAGAACCCGCAAATGCGCGAACACACGTGCCCTCTTCACTGGCCCATTTAGCCCTCTAACATTCCAGGTGATCAGCCTGGTTAGGGGGCACTTCGCCCCCCCCCCCTTTGCCGATCAGCCATCCCCTTTCCTTGGCCAGCCCCCCAGCCATGTGTCACGCTTCATCTGGCCCGCGTCCTGGCCGGCTCCACCCATGACCTCCTCACTGTTGCCATGTCCAGTTTCCATCCTCATCAGCAGATCAACTTTCACCCCTCCCCTCCTAGTAACACCATCCTTCCACCTAACCCCTGCTCTAGTCTAACTGTATGAATCCCCCCCACCTGGCTTCCGTTGACTAGCCCACCCAGCTAGCCTGGTGGCTCCCAGCTTCGGCGCCAGCACGTCTCTCACCCATTGTTCCCTGGCTTCCCTCCCCCGACCCATCCATACCACTTCCCCAAACCAGTTCTGCTTAAACACATACTCTATACAAGTCAAAGACATCCGCTACAATAGTGCAATTTAGATCAAACAGAGAAGAGATAAGAAGTACCAGGCATTCTCAGCCCTTCCCCTCCACACACAGAAAAAGATTGCAAAAAATTCCCCCGAAACCCCCATCATAACCACACCTTTTTAGCGATTTTCTTTTTTATTTTCCTCCTACCAAACCTCAAACCAAAAAGGAAACATTTAGGGAAACCATGAAAAAGAACAAGAAAAACACATCGCAACCAAAATACATCAACCTAAAAATGTCGAAAAAACGAAAAGAACGGATCCAAGCATGCAGGCATCTCTCAAAGCGAGAGAGAAACAAAATAGACTTAAAAGTTCTACCATGAGTCCAAGAGTCCTCAGCTCAGAGCCAGCCCTTGCTTCTTAACAAAGTCCATCGCCTCCTCGGGTTCCTCGAAATAGTGGTGCTGACTCTCATACGTAACCCACAGTCGAGCCGGAAAAAGCAGCCCGAATTTCACCTTGTTCTTGTACAAAATCTCCTTCACCTGCCTGTAGCCTCCCCTCCTCCTGGCCACCTCAGTGCTCAGGTCTTGGTAAACACGCAGGATGCTATTGTCCCAGGTACAGCTTCGTGTGCTCTTGGCCCATTGCAGAACCCGCTCCTTGTCCAGGTACCTGTGGAACCGGACCACCATCGCTCGTGCGGGACCCCCTCGTCGCGGCTGCCTCACCTGCACTCTGTATGCCCAGTCCACCACCGGCGGGCGAGGGAACACCTCGTTCCCCAGCAGCTTCCGAAACATTCCCTCCACAAACGCGGCGGCTTCCAGCCCCTCAGCCCCCTCCGGGAGGCCGACAATTCTTACATTCTGCCGGCGAGATCAGTTGTCCAGCCCCTCCAGCCTTTCCAGGAGCATTTTTTGCTGATCCCGCAACCTCCGAATCTCCACGTCCGCCACCGTTTGAAAGTCTGCCTGCTCCTCCACCGTCTTCTCCAGCTTCTGGAGCTTCCCAGCCTGATCATCCAGCCTTTTTTCCAATCGGTCCATCGACTTCTGGAGCGGCTCCAAATTATTGCGCTTCAGATCTAAAAAGCCCTCCTGCATGGCCTGTAGCTGCTGCTCCATTGGAGGCTGGGCTGTCGGCGCCTTGCTCTGGACACCAACCATATTGGTCTCTCTCACAGCCTCCACCGTGCCCTTGTTTGACCACTTCTTCTGCTGTTTACGGTTTACCCTCCCTCTTAAGTCCATACATCTCTGTATGGGTTCAGTGCCTGAGTACTATCGCTTTCCAGTACCGCGCTCAAAAGCGCAAAAATGTCGGGGGAAAAGGTCCAAGAGACCGACCGAAATGGGAGCCACCAAATGTGCGACCTATTCCCTCATAGTCACCACCGGAAGTCCCCAGCAGCTCCATTTCTTAAAGGTACATTTCTGAAACACTCATTTCTTAAAGGGTACTCTCACATGACACCTCCCCCCCCACCCACAAGAAAAAAAATAAACCGTCAACTTCAAGATGGTTTCATTTTTCACCTTTGCACTATACTTTAAGAAATGCACTCTGTAAATATACTTGTTTGTTTAAAAAAACAACACCGCAAACAGGTATAATAATAAAGTCTATTTCTTCCGTTCTTCTTCCTCCAACTGAAATCCTTCATGATTGACAGTCTCGTTGAACAGGAAGGTCTCTGCACGATCCATCCAATTCTCTATGCCTCAGCATTTCTCGTTAAAGTCAGATACTTTAGTTAAATCTGATCATAGAGTCCCTTGTAATCCTCCAACACATGCACATTGGTTATCACAGCTTTCAGGCAGTCAAACGCCTGACGAAAGGCCGCTGTCCATTGAAATTTTCGATGTTTCTTAAGCAAGTCCATCAGTGGAGTAATCACGCAACAAAACTTTTGCACAAATGATCGATCAAATCCACTCATGCCAAGAAATCGCATTATTTCCCTTCGTCTCGAGGGTATCGAGAACTCCTCAAGGAAAGTGATTCGGGCTTTTCCAAATTCACTTTTGGCTAGGTTTATCACCAAACCCGCCTCCTGAAGTCGATCAAATAACTCGATCAGATATTTTAAATGGTCTTTCCATATCTGGCTGAAAATTACCAGATCGTCGATGTACACCTCACAATTGGGTAATCCTGAAACAAATTTGTTAGTTAACCGTTGAAATGTGGCTGGGGCGTTTTTCATGCCAAATGGCATAACTTTGAATTGGTATATACCATCTGGAGTCACAAAAGCTGAAATCTCCGTCGCCCTTTCGGATAAAGGTACCTGCCAGCAACCTTTAAGTAAATTCAATTTGGAAATAAAAGCGGATTGTCCCACTTTCTCAATGCAATCCTCCAAATGTGGGATAGGATAAGAGTCCGTTCTTGTAACTGCATTAACCTTTCCATAGTCCACACTCAACCGTTGGGTACCATCTGGTTTAGGCACCATCACTATGGGTGAGCTCCATTGGCTGCAACCCACTTCAATTATGCCATTTTAAGCATACGTTCAATCTCTTTGTTAACCTGTGCCAATTTTAAAGGGTTAAGTCTGTATGGATATTGTTTGATTGGAACAGCATTTCCCACATCTACATCATGTACAGCCATTTTAGTACTTCCCAATTTATCTCCACAAACTTGCCCATGTGATATCAATAAATCTTTCAGGTTAGTTTGTTTTTCCTCTGAAAGGTAACTCAACAATTTATCCCAATTTTTAAGAACATCCTCGTTTTCCAATTTAATTTGAGGTATGTCAAATTCACAGTCATCTGGATTTGATTCGTCACTTTGAGTTAGAATCATTAAAACCTCCTCCTTTTTCTCTCCTTCCTTTTCAAAGTACCTTTTAAGCATATTCACATGACACACTCGGTGATTCTTCCTTCTGTCCGGTGTTTTTACCACATAATTCACCTCACTTAATTTCCTTTCAATCTGATAAGGTTCACCTACTACTGGTAACAACACTAAAACTTTATCTCCACTGGCAAAAACTACGAACTTTGGGTTTCTTGTCCGCTACCCGTTTCATCACATTTTATGCAACTTTTAAATGTTATCTAGCCAATTCACCTGCTCTATTTAATCGTTCCCTAAATTTGACACGTAATCCAATACTGTAATTTCCGATTTCTCACCCACCAATTTTTCCTTAATCAATTTATGTGGTCCTCTTACCTCATGACCAAAAATTAGTTCAAAAGGACAAAATGTTGTTGACTCATTAGGTGCATTCCTAATTGCAAACAGTACGAATGGGATTCCTTTATCCCAATCCTCTGGTTAATTTTGACAATACGCCCTCAACATTGTCTTTAATGTCTGATGCCACCTTTCTAAGGCTCCCTACGATTCTGGATGGTACACAGTTGATTTAAATTGTTTTATTCCTAAGCTATCCATTACTTCTTTGAATAACCTTGAGGGGTAAAATTTGATCCTTGATCCGATTGTTTTATCACTGCTTAAGGTTTCCCTATCACTTGACATGTGTGACATGATTGACAAAATTCAACTACATCTTTATGTCGTCCAGACCAATAAAAATGTTTCTGGATTTTAGCTTGAGTTTTCCTTATTCCCAAATGACCTCCCACTGGTAACTCATGTGCAACTCACAACACCTCCTTTCTATACCCTACCGGCAATACTACTTGATGAACTTCTGACCACTTTTCATCCGCCTGCATATGTAAAGGTCTCCATTTTCTCATCAAGACATCACTTTTACGGTAATACCATTCTGGTATACACTCAGATTCCTCTTCCGTGTATGCTTTCTGATAAATCCGTTTTATTTCTATATCTTTTTGTTGTAACTCCACCAATTTTTCTGAACTAAACATATCCGCCTCAGAATCCACCTGTTCTTGTTCTTTTTCAACCATCTGATCAAAAATCGTTTCTGATAATTGCACTTACACTTCATCTTCACTCTTTGATTTCTCCTCTTGTCTTAACCTGTGACTTTGCGACCTTGTTACCACACAATCCGGAAAAATCCCAGGATATTCGTCCTTCAACACTTCGGTTGTCTGATTTTCCACTGGCTTATCGACCACAGTAGGCATCACTCCCACTTGCGATCCAGTTATATCATTACCCAAGATAAACTGTATTCCTGGACAAGATAGTTTCTCCATTACTCCTACTACCACTTCACCACTCTTCACTGGAGGTTCCAACCTTTCCTTATATAATTGAACACTTCTCCTCTCACCCTGAATTCCATATATTACCACCTTTACTGGCAACGTTCTTCCCAACCTATATAACTCCTCATCTCTTACCATTAAAGATTGACTAGCTCCCATATTTCTTAAAATTGTGACTTCTTTACCTGCTCCTCCTGATACACGAGTAAACTTTACCCACACAAGTAAATTCTTTAAAGAGCTCTGGCACCTTCTTATCAATCACCTCTTGATCAGGCTGTACAATCTTTTGCACCTCCTTCACTTCACTTGGGCTTTCCTTTACCACTTTAACAAACCCCACTGTCTTATCCTGTTTTACCACAGCAGCCTTCCCAATGCTTTTCTTCAACCACCAACACTGTGACTTTACATGGCCTAGTTTATTACAGTGAAAACATTTGAAACTTTTCATGTCTCTTCCACCCTCCTGGATCTCTTTATAAATCTGAGGTACACTCTCCTTATTATCTCCCATCAGATCACCTTTACCTTTACCACTTGAGTATTTCTCATGTCCCCAGTTTCTATCCCTCACAGGCTGAAACTCATGTCAGAAACCAAGCTTTGATTTATGAACTAATTCTTAATCATCTACCATTTCTGCTGCTAACCTCGCGGTTTTAACCCTCTGTTCTTCCACATGAGTTCTCACTACATCAGGAATTGAATTTTTAAACTCCTCCAAAAGTATAATTCCTCTGAGAGCTTCATACGTTTGGTCTATTTTCAAAGCCCTTATCCACCTATCAAAATTACTCTGTTTGAGCCTTTCAAACTCCATGTATGTTTGACCAAATTCTTTCCTTAAATTTCTAAACCTTTGTCTGTAAGCTTCAGGCACCTAAGATGGATTTTTTCACCTCCTCATACGTCCCAGATACTCCTCCGGTAGTGATGCAAACATTTCACCAGCTCTACCTACCAGCTTTGTTTGAATCCACATGTCCTGTGGCCATTTCATTTGTTTAGCTACCTTCTCAAATGAAATGAAAAAGGCTTCCACTTCCTTCTCGTCAAACCTTGGCAATGCTTGGACATATTTAAATAGATTCCCACCAAGCCTTTGTATTTGACGCTCTTTCTCACTATCCTCATCACTATCATCCAACTGTACGTTTCATAGAACATAGAACATAGAATGATACAGCGCAGTACAGGCCCTTCGGCCCACGATGTTGCACCGAAACAAAAGCCATCTAACCTACACTATGCCATTATCATCCATATGTTTATCCAATAAACTTTTAAATGCCCTCAATGTTGGCGAGTTCACTACTGTTGCAGGTAGGGCATTCCACGGCCTCACCACTCTTTGCGTAAAGAACCTACCTCTGACCTCTGTCCTATATCTATTGCCCCTCAGTTTAAAGCTATGTCCCCTCGTGCTAGCCATTTCCATCCGCGAGAGAAGGCTCTCACTGTCCACCCTAACTAACCCCCTGATCATTTCGTATGCCTCTATTAAGTCTCCTCTTAACCTTCTTCTCTCTAACGAAAACAACCTCAAGTCCATCAGCCTTTCCTCATAAGATTTTCCCTCCATACCCGGCAACATCCTGGTAAATCTCCTCTGCACCCGCTCCAAAGCTTCCACGTCCTTCCTATAATGCGGTGACCAGAACTGTACGCAATACTCCAAATGCGGCCGTACCAGAGTTTTGTACAGCTGCAACATGACCTCATGACTCCGGAACTCAATCCCTCTACCAATAAAGGCCAACACTCCATAGGCCTTCTTCACAACCCTATCAACCTGGGTAGCAACTTTCAGGGATCTATGTACATGGACACCTAGATCCCTCTGCTCATCCACACTTCCAAGAACTTTACCATTAGCCAAATATTCCGCATTCCTGTTATTCCTTCCTAAGTGAATCACCTCACACCTCTCTACATTAAACTCCATTTGCCACCTCTCAGCCCAGCTCTGCAGCTTATCTATGTCCCTCTGTAACCTGCTACATCCTTCCGCACTGTCGACAACACCACCGACTTTAGTGTCGTCTGCAAATTTACTCACCCACCCTTCTGCGCCCTCCTCTAGGTCATTGATAAAAATGACAAACAGCAACGGCCCCAGAACAGATCCTTGTGGTACGCCACTTGTAACTGAACTCCATTCTGAACATTTCCCATCAACCACCACCCTCTGTCTTCTTTCAGCTAGCGAATTTCTGATCCATATCTCTAAATCACCCTCAATCCCCAGCCTCCGTATTTTCTGCAATAGCCTACCGTGGGGAACCTTATCAAACGCTTTACTGAAATCCATATACACCACATCAACTGCTCTACCCTCATCTACCTGTTCAGTCACCTTCTCAAAGAACTCGATCAGGTTTGTGAGGCATGACCTACCCTTCACAAAGCCATGCTGACTATCCCTGATCATATTATTCCTATCTAGATGTTTATAAATCTTGTCTCTTATAATCCCCTCCAAGACTTTACCCACTACAGACGTGAGGCTCACCGGTCTATAGTTGCCGGGGTTGTCTCTACTCCCCTTCTTGAACAAAGGGACCACATTTGCTATCCTCCAGTCCTCTGGCACTATTCCTGTAGCCAATGATGACATAAAAATCAAAGCCAAAGGCCCAGCAATCTTTTCCCTGGCTTCCCAGAGAATCCTAGGATAAATCCCATCAGGCCCCGGGGACTTATCGATTTTCAGCCTGTCCAGAATTGCCAACACCTCTTCCCTACGTACCTCAATGCCATCTATTCTAATAGCCTGGGTCTCAGCATTCTCCTCCACAACATTATCTTTTTCCTGAGTGAATACTGACAAAGAATATTCATTTAGTATCTCGCCTATCTCTTCAGACTCCACACACAACTTCCCATCCCTGTCCTTGACTGGCCCTACTCTTACCCTAGTCATTCTTTTATTCCTGACATACCTATAGAAAGCTTTTGGGTTTTCCTTGATCCTACCTGCCAAATACTTCTCATGTCCCCTCCTTGCTCGTCTTAGCTCTCTCTTTAGATCCTTCCTCGCTACCTTGTAACTATCAATCGCCCCAACTGAAACTTCACACCTCATCTTCACATAGGCCTCCTTCTTCCTCTTAACAAGAGATTCCACTTCTTTGGTAAACCACGGTTCCCTCGCTCGACGCCGTCCACCCTGCCTGACTGGTACGTACTTATCAAGAACACGCAGTAGCTGTTCCTTGAACAAGCTCCACTTATCCAGTGTGCCCAACACTTGCAGCCTACTTCTCCCTCCCAAGTCATGTCTAATGGCATCATAATTGCCCTTCCCCCAGCTATAACCGTGTATACTTATCCCTTTCCATCACTAACGTAAACGTCACCGAATTGTGGTCACTGTCCCCAAAGTGCTCTCCTACCTCCAAATCTAACACCTGGCCTGGTTCATTACCCAAAACCAAATCCAAAGTGGCCTCGCCTCTTGTTGGCCTGTCAACATATTGTGTCAGGAAACCCTCCTGCACACATTGTACAAAAAACGACCCATCTAATGTACTCGAACTATATCTTTTCCAGTCAATATTTGGAAAGTTAAAGTCTCCCATAAAAACTACCCTGTTACTTTCACTCTTATCCAGAATCATCTTCGCCATCCTTTCCTCTACATCCCTAGAACTATTTGGAGGCCTATAGAAAACTCTCAACAGGGTGACCTCTCCTTTCCTGTTTCTAACCGCAGCCCATACTACCTCGGAAGAAGAGTCCCCATCTAGCATCCTCTCCGCCACCGTAATACTGTTCTTGACTAGCAGCGCCACACCTCCCCCTCTTTTGCCTCCTTCTCTGAGCTTACTAAAACACCTAAACCCCGGAACCTGCAACATCCATTCCTGTCCCTGCTCTACCCATGTCTCCGAAATGGCCACAACATCGAAGTCCCAGGTACCAACCCATGCTGCCAGTTCCCCTACCTTATTTCGTATACTCCTGGCATTGAAGTAGACACACTTCAAACCACCTACCTGAACACTGGCCCCCTCCTGCGAAGTCAAATCTGTGCTCCTGACCTCTATACTCTCATTCTCCCGTACCCTAAAACTGCAATCCAGGTTCCCATGCCCCTGCTGCATTAGTTTAAACCCCCCCCAAAGAGCACTAACAAATCTCCCCCCCCAGGATATTTGTGCCCCTCAGGTTCAGATGTAGACCATCCTGTCTGTAGAGGTCCCATCTTCCCCAGAAAGAGCCCCAGTTTCCCTTTAGGTCTGCCAATTTTAACTGACTGTCATGTTTCATGGCCATTTTCTGAAGTTCAAACTCTTTCTCTTTATCTTTTTCCCTGATCTGTAAATCCCTTTCTCTTTCTTTTTGTTCTGCTGGGGCTATTCTTTCTTTTCTCGTTTCTTCTCTCTCCTTTTCTTTTTCTACTCTCCCTCTTTCTTTTTCCTCTCTATCTCTTTCGTATTCAAGCTGCTTTAATTCTTTTTCATGTTCAAGTTGATTAATCTGCAACTGGGTCTTTGCCATTTCTGATGAGTCAGACTGTATCTCAGGCAACTTTAAATGCTTAGCCACCACCATAATTACCTCATCTTTTCACATTTTGTCAGGTAATGTTAACTGCAATATTTTTGCCAAATCTAACAGTCTGCTTTTAGTCTCTGTCCGTAAGGTACTGCGTGTGACCATCTCCACCCCCAAAAACTTCTGAGCCTCTGAAAGAGCCATTGTCCACAACACACTCCCCACTTTAACTAAAATACCACACCTGACAAGCAACCACAATATGCTCACCCCTCACTGTCTTTAATTTCACTAAGCCACTTATAGATAGACTTATATCCCCGATGAGCTCCCAATTGTTATGGGCCAGGGTTTAGAGAATCCCAAAGTGTATAATGGAGTTCACCTGACCCACACCTTTTAATAGATTGTGGTATGGGGAGCACACGTCTCACTCTACAGGTATGGAATAGCAGAAAATGGACCAGTGGTTTTTAAAACAAAACAATGTTTATTCTCTGAACTCAAGTTAATCTTTTTAAAACAAACAGTGAATATCTTAGCAACCAGTAAATTAAATACACCCCCAAAGAATACAACACTAAGTAATCTGTATGCCATCCTTTTTACATCCAAAAGGCTTAACAAACCTTCAAACAGGAGCACATTAGGGTTTACATTCAAGACTGAAAACATTTATAATTCTTCAGAATTCACCAAATGATTAAGAGATAGTCCTTTGTGGCATAGATCAACAGCAGTGCAGCTCACAGACACACCCAAGCTTTCTCAAACTGAAACTAAAAAGCAGAAGTGGAGCTCAGCTCCACTCACACTCTGACAACACTCCAGTAACATGAGCAGCTCCATTTCTTAAAGGTACATTTCTTAAACACTCATTTCTTAAAGGGTACTCTCACATGACACAATGAAGTGTGGGTATCAAAGAGACTCTCCAGGGCTTGGGAACAATCCGTGCACAGGCAGGCAGATCAGGAACAGATAGAAGCAAATGTGCACCCAGTTAGAACTACCCAGGACCCAGCATGGATAAATGAGGGTAGACATGAAGGACAGAACCCCAGAGCACAGGCACCACGAGGTTGCTATAATTGTGGACACATGGGACATTACGCCCGCGAATGCCGACAAAACCCCCTGAACCAGCAACGCCACCAACAACCAGGCCCCCCACCTAGGAACAATGTTAGGACCATTCATAGTGTTAGCGCCCGTTCAGATAATTCAACAATCAACACCACAGATTGACGGTGTTCGGACTCCCCAACTTGGGTCTGCCACACACTCTGGGACAAATCAGACAGACCAGTAGTCACAGGCACAGTCCGGGGACATCCAGTAGAATTTCTTTGGGACAAAGGAGGATCCCGCACCACTTTAAACTCCTCTCAATGTTCCAGCATGCCAAATGGCCCACCACAGACACCATCACCCTTAGTGGATTTACCGGACACGTACAGCAGGGATGCATCACAGCCCCTGTAGATATTCAGATAGGAACCGTAAGCACCAGACACCCCGCTGTTTTAGTCGACTTGTCCCAAACAGCCGAGCACATTCTAGGAATCGATTTTATGAGCTCCCACAACCTTTCCTTTGATCCCGTGAATAGATGTGTATGGAAAATGGCCAAAACAATGAGTGCCCCCGCTACGCTCACAGTAAGGAACTATGAACATAGGATTTGCTCAGTAAGAGACTATTGGTTTGATCCACAAACAATTAGTACAGACCAGACAATTAGAGAGGTCCTCAGAAAACATAAAGCTTCCTTCGCCCAACACAAACACAATTGTGGGAAGATCCCAGGAATGGTCACAATTTCAGGTCCCGATCCTAAGCCACAGAAGCAATAATATGGGTTCCCACAGCAAGCCAAGGGTGAGATTTCAAACGTCATCAATAGTTTTTTAGATCAAGGAGTAATTCGGCCGGTAGCCTCAACAAATAATGTCCCAATTTGGCCCTTGAAAAAAAACGATGGTTCTTGGCGACTGACAATCGACTACCAAGAACTTAACAAGGTCACCCCTTTAGCAACCCCCACCGTTGCCACGAGTCCTGAGGCCATGCTCAAGCAGGGAGTACAGGCAAAGTACTTCACAGTGCTGGACATCAGCAATGGCTTTTGTTCCATCCCGCTAGACAAGACCTGTCAATATAAGTTTGCGTTCACATTTCAAGGGCAGCAGTATACGTGGGCATGCCTCCCGCAAGGATTCCACAACTCCCCCTCCATTTTCCACCGACAATTGGCCAACGGACTTTCCAAATTTTCCCGCCCCGAATGCCTTACACAGTATGTGGACGACTTACTCCTACAGACGGACACAAAGGAAGAGCATGTAAAGCTTCTTTCAGAATTACTAGGTCTTTTGCAATCCATTAAAAAGAACGCCCCACGGGAATGGCTTCCTCAGCACACAGACGCCATCGATGAATTAAAACGCGCCCTTGGCACAGACCCCGCTTTGCAAGTTCCAGACCCACACTCTCCCTATGTCATAGAAGTAGCAACCGCCGACCGAACCCTAACAGCAGTACTCCGACAGGAAAGACATGACTGCTTAGGGCCCATAGCCTATGCCTCACGAATTTTGGATCCCGTAGAGCAAGGATTTACAGCCTGCGAACGGCACTTGCTTGCAGTCTTTTGGGCAGTACAGTATTTTGCATACATCACAGGCCTTAACCCAGTAACGATTTTAACTGAGCACACCCCAACGCAGCTATTGTTAGATGGTAGGTTAAAGGACGGCTCAGTCAGCCAGATCAGAGCAGCTCGCTGGACACTGTTACAAGGAAGGGACATTACAGTCAAACGTACAAAGACCCACACATTTCTAGCAGATAACCTTCAGTATGCAGGGACCCCACATGAGTGCCAGATCATCGCAGCCCAACACCACACAGGACCCTTTATTCCGAAGTCACTGCACACAAGAGCAGGCAGTAAAACGCAGAATCCCCCACACAAAAGACAACGCTTTAAAGATTTATGTAGACGGTTCCTCCACGATAGAAAATGGAAAGAGAATAACTGGTTATGGAATTTATGTAGAAGACGCACAGGGTCGCGCATTAGAAGAAATATTTTTAAAATTGCCCAGCCACCTAGGATCACAAGCAGCAGAACTAGCAGCGATAGCATATGTAGTGCAGCACCCCGATTCATTTCCAACCCCCGCAGACATACGTTCGGACAGTTTATATGTGTGCAATAGCTTGACAGAATTCCTGCCCCTGTGGGAATCTCGAGGGTTTGTATCCGCTGATGGTCAACCCGTACCCTCAGCCCCATTGTTGAAACACATTCTTAGGACAGCTAAAGTCCGCACGTACGGTATTATTAAAGTGAGATGCCATCATTGTTCCTCCCCACCTGGTAATGTAAAGGCAGACGCCTTAGCTAAGTCAGGATCACGCCATGGTCACTTTTGGCAATCCCCTGAAAGTGAACCGATACACGCAATGCAGGTTTCTCAGACCAATATCGAGGATCTATCCCAGGCCCAAAAGACAGACGACACTCTCAACCAAATTTTAGACAGTAACTTCCCAGTCCCCTACGACAAATGCAAGGACTCACTGACGGTACAGGACGGTATAGTTTTGAAAAATGGAATTTATGTGGTCCCCACCCAGGACAGAAACCAGATAATTTACCAGTTTCATGACAGACACGGACACATCAGGGGATAGACAATACCATTGCCCATTTAAGACCTTTGTGCTGGTGGCCCGATTTAAAATCCGATGTAACACATTATGTTGAGAATTGTTTAATCTGTGCACAGAACAACCCTGAAAGGTACTCCAAGAAAGGACAATTGAGATACACCCGACCTGTTAATGGCCCTTGGACAAATTTGCAACTTGACTACATTGGCCCCCTCCCCCCTTGCAGAAATGGTTTCAAATACGTATTAGTAGTAATTGACACCTTTACAAAATGGGTAGAAGCATTTCCCTCACGGACAAACACTGCAAAGGCCACAGCTAAGATTTTGACCCAACAGATATTTACACGCTGGGGACTCCACCACAGTATTGAGTCAGACAAAGGTTCCCATTTCACCGGCAGAGTCATGCAAAATGTCCTAACGATTTTCCAGTTCCACAGATTTCACCCCCCACATTCTCATGACCGGACGGCCCATGAAGGGAATTGAATATTTATTAGGTCTCGAATTGGCAAGCCCCACAGTCACTGCCCTCACCCACAAAAAAGCGTCCAACAAGTCACAGACAATATTAAAGCAGCACAGCTCGCTGCAGCTGTCTGACTAGGCGCTAGAAGAAAGCAGAGTAAAGCCTACTTTGACAAAACCATCCACCCCGTAGAGTACACAGTCGGTCAACAAGTAATGGTTTCCCTTTATAATCCCAGTTCTTTCCTCTCCCCCAAATTTGCAGGACCCTATTCCATTTCGGACAAAGTAAGCCCCTGTGTGTACAAGATAACGTACCCCAATGGTAAAACTGGTTGGTTCCACATCAACCAGCTCAAAGTCTATGGAACCCAATGTAGCCACTCCCACCACATCGCCCTAGCAATAGCAGACGATTCCGCCCCGCCCATCGACATCCTAGTCCAACCCTCCCCCAGCCCTGACAGCACGTCCACGCCCACAGACCCGACCTTGTCTCCGCCCACAGGTACGACCTTCCACCTTGTGCTTGACTCCGACGACAGCGCCAGCCTCCCCGAATTGACCACGACCACTGAGTACTGGTACAACCTCCCCGGCCCCAGTCACTCCAGCCCCAGGTACCACGACAAAGACATGTTTGGCCTCCTATACCCCCTTCCAGAGCCACAGCCAGAGCCACCGCCACCGCCAGACAACAGTAACTTGCCCTTCACTGCCAGCGCCCCTATGCCTCATGACAAACGAACCCCTTTTTGGCACCACAACAACTCTTGTAGACTGGTTAGACATGACGGTTCGGATTCCACGACGGCCCACGCTGCCACGGCACAAAAACGGCAGACACGAGTCTGGCAACCGGGAGATGGTGCTGATTCAGATTCTGACTCTGGTTATGGTAATCCTTTTATAACGCTTTTTGATACAGAACCCTCAAGTGTCCAGATGATGAGAAAAAGACGCTGCATAAGAATTACGGTGTCCTACTTTCTGATGGAGCCTGCCGGCCTTTTTATTTTCCTTCTTTCTTTCTTCTTGTTACATGGTTTTAATTAAGGTCAGCCTAACACCCAATTTCTTGATACAGTCATAGTTGCTCTTCCGACGCCATTTAGTGACCAATGCTCGTTGAAGGAACAATTGTTGGATCTCACATGTGTTACAAATTCTTTCCGCTCATTTCGGTCACCCAGGTAGGGAATAACGGCACTAATCCCCACCCTGCCTGAGGCCCCCAAATGCATCCGGTCAGTTAAGCTCGGGTAGTGGAGCAACGACACTGATCACCGCCCTACCCGGGGATTCCACCCATTCTTGCCCTGCCGCGGCCCACACGCATCTCATGTTCCCGTCACTTTGAGTATTCTGGAATGGTTCTTTACACTTTTCATTGTCTTTGGCAGGTCTTAGTTTTCCCTTCTCTGCTCTTTTATTGTGGTTTAAAGAATACCCTTTGCCACAGTCTGTACACTCATCCCTTTACCTTCCGCGGCCCTCTGGTCATTCCCCACCTGCTATTTACGTTTGACACACTTGGTTGCCACATATGCTGCTACATGCAAACTACCTCGGGGCCCTGGGACGACGAAACTCTATAAAACTGGCCGACCTAAAATTTGGCTGGTAAGATGAGCCTCAGCCATCATTGGTTGCAGTAAAGGAAAGACTGGATGGAGAAATTGTCCGCCCACTCCCCGCATCGACCGCCAGCTGTGAGAATCTCTGCACTTACAAAGAAATTTTTTTTTGGCAATATCTTGTCTCTCAAAATGTTATTTCAAAAAAAAAGGAGGGAGTCACACATGGTGACGATTCTAATGGGTAATTGAAGTTAAGGAGAGAAAGAGAAATAAATGAGATATTAACCGAAGATAATAACAGATATTATGCTTGCACCCCTGGGAATATACGGAAAACGGAAGACAGAAGACAAGATGAAGAGAGGATTGGTGACCTACATTGTGATCATCGCTGGACTCCTACAACTGCGTGTGTTACAAGCCTCTGTATCACACACCACACAAGCCCTGAACACCACCACATAACATGACACCCCTAGCCCGGACACCACACCACACATGGCGATAGACACTGAAATTCCCACTAGGTGTGAAAACATTGCCAAATGGTACCCCCTTTCATACACAGTAGAGGCCCTTCAGGTAATTGCAATAATCTGCAGTTTCATCCAGACACTTAGACTCCGCAAATGGCGAAAAAGAGCCTCCCGCTCCCCAATATATACACTCCGAGTCCCCTTCTTTGGCATTCACCCAACTCAATAAACACTGTAATCGTTGATAAAAATAAAGACCATATACCTCTCTAACATTGAAAAATTAAGTAGGAATGTGATGCTGCTGTTTTGAAATCTTGTATTGTACATAAGTTCTTTTTGATATTTGCCAGCAGCAGGAGAGTAGCTTAGATAGTGTTAGTTAGATATTCAATTGTGCGGAACAGTGAAATGTTTTATAGTGACCCTTTGGAAATTATGAATGTATGATGTGTTAATAAAAATGTTAGGTAAATGCTCCAAAAACATAGGACAGAGCAGTGTAGAACCTGTCCTTGACCAAGGGTAACCGGCACACCAGGGATGGATAAGGGATCAACAGTGTGATCCACCACACTTCGCGTTCAGGATCAAGAGGATGGGATGTGGCCATCTCAGATGGCCACCTGCAAAGGACCATGGGAATTATGGCCAACCCAAGACTCAGACAGACTCAGAGCTTGTGTGTGTATTTGCAACCCAGATAGCTAGACGTGATCGAAATCCCCGCTCATTTGCATTCTAATGGCCCATTTCCCCAGAACAAAAGAACTGTACTCAGGTAACCAATACAGATACAGACTAATCGGTGCCACTTCCTTTACTCAGGGAGCCCAAACAGCCACGGTCAATAACCATGAAGGGCACGCCCAGCCATCAAGGCCCCTTTAGTGGCCAAAATCGAACGCAGCGATCGAAGCCTGTCGAATTATTGGGTCCAAGTTAAGGACCGCCCCAAAGAGTGCGAAATCCCAGAGGGATAAGAAGAGACACAGCCATGTGCTCGGTCTCTCTTGGAAATGGCCTATGCCAACCCAAGTGCAGCATAACGACCAGACAGACAAGTTCAAGACCAACGATCGCTACCAGACGGATGAGCCCAGCAGAAACAGAGCCACCTCTTCCACCCAGCCACGCAAGATCCGGACAAAGGCCTTGTCCATCTACATAGAGCGGTTGCCCTGAAGTTAAGTACAGGTTATTGTAGTTGTTAGGTGTAGTTTAACTTGTAGTATTTTGTGTTGCATGTCAAAGTAATCCTTGTGTATAAATAAATCAACTTTGAACTTGAACTAACTAACTGGTTGTGTGGTCCTATGATCGATATCCGGTAAAGCCTTGTGGTGGTAACATTTGATACATGGCGACTCTAAAGAGCATCATTATTAAGGCAACATTATTGGTGACTCTGGTGGCGATTGACAACAGTGGGACCTGTATAAGGCGGATGGGTTGCACCTGAACCAAAATGGGACCAATGTCCTTGCAGAGTGGTTTACTAGTGCTGCTTAAACTAACTTGGCAGGAGGTTGGGGTCCTAGAGAAGCAGGGATAGATGCACAGCCAAAATTAAAAGAAACATCAAGTAAGTCAGGAAGGCACAGGATTTCTGGACCAGTTTATTCACAAAGGAGTTTGGCAAGATTGGATGGTATTTATTTTAGCGCTAGAAGTCGGACGAATAAGGCAGATGAGTTGAGGGCACAAATTAAAACATAGGTGTATGATGTTTTTGCTGTCACTGAGACATAGTTGGAAGAGGGTCAGGTTTGGCAGCTCAATAGTCCAGGATATAGGATCCCGCTCCTGAAATTGAGTGGGGCGGCACGGTAGTACAGTGGTTAGCACTATTGCTTCACAGCACCAGGGAGACCGCTTTGATTCCCGGCTTGGGTCACTGTTTGTGCGGAGTTTGCATGTTCTCCCCGTGTCTGCGTGGGTTTCCTCCGGGCGTTCCGGTTTCCTCTTACAAGTACCGAAAGCTGTGCTTGTTCGGTGAATTGGACATTCTGAATTCTCCCTCAGTGCACCCGAATAGGCGCCGTAGTGTGGCGACTAGGGGATTTCCACAGTAACTTCATTGCAATGTTAATGTAAGCCTACTTATGACACCAATAAAGATTATTATTATTATTATCTTCAAGCGCGACAGGAAACGAGGTAAAAGAGGAAGGGGTGTGGCATTTTTGATCAAAGAATCAATTACAGCAGTAAAGAAGGACAACATCTTGGAAGGCTCTTCAAATCAAGCCAAATGGGGAGAACTTAAAAACCAAAAAGGAGCAATCACATTGCTGGGAGTGTTCTCTAGACCCCCTAACAGTCCGAGAGAAATAGAAGAGCCGATCTGGAGGCAAATTTCAGAGAAGTGTAAAAGTAATAAGCTGGTGATGGTGGAGGATTTCAACTTCCCCAACATCAATTGGGTAGTCATAGTGTGATAGGTTTAGAGGGAACGGAATTCTTAAAATGCATCCAGGAGAACTTTTTAAGCCAGTACATAAAATGTCCTACAAAAGTGGAGGCTGTCATGGACTTAATTTTAGGTAGCAAAGCGGGACAATTTACTGAAGTATCAGTGGGGGAGCATTTTGCAGATAGCGATCATAACTCTGTTAGGTTCACGATTGTTATGGAAAAGGACAAGGATGGGCCTGAGATCAAAGTTCTAAACTGGGGAAGGCTGATTTTAATAAGATCAGATTTGATTTGTCCAGAGTGGACTGGGAACAGAAACTTTTATGTATATCTGTGACAGAACAGTGGGACGCATTGAAGGGAATAGGGAGAGTGCAGGGCCAACATGTTCCAATTAAGAGAAAGAGTGGGTCCAACAAATCCAGTGAACCTTGGCTATCGAGGGACAGCATTGGATAAGGAGAAAAAGGGAGGTTTATGGCAGATATCGAGGGCTCAAAATAGCAGAAGTCCGAGAGGTGTACAGAAAGTGCAAGAGGGAACTTAAAAAGGAAATTAGGAGAAATGAAAAAATGAAATGAAATGAAAATCGCTTATTGTCACAAGTAGGCTTCAAATGAAGTTACTGTGAAAAGCCCCTAGTCGCCACATTCCGGCACCTGTTCAGGGAGGCTGGTACGGGCCAAAAAGGGGACATGAAAGGATACTATACTGTAAGGTAAAATAAAAGAAAATCCTAACTTATTTTACAAATACATTAAGGGGAAAAGGATAACTTGGGAAAGACTAGGGTCCATTAAGGACCACAGTGGTAATTTGTGTGTGGAGCCGGAGGATGTAGGTAGGGTTCTAAATTAATACTTCGAGTCAGTGTTCACTCGTGAGAGCGACGAAGAAATTGACATAGACAGAGAGGAGGTTCTGAGTAGTCTGTCATGCTTAAAAGTAGATAAATTTCCAGGGGCAGATGAAATGTATCCCGGGCTGCTGAGTGAGGCACGGGAGGAAATAGCAGAGGTGCTGACAAGTTTCAATTCCTCTCTGGTCACAGGAAGAGTTCTGGAGGGTTGGACGATAGCCAATATGGTACCATTATTCAAGAAGGGAGGAAGGCAGAAACCAAGAAATTATAGGCCAGTCAGTCTAAACTCAGTGTTGGGGAAACAATTATGAGGAACAGAATTAATCTGCATTTGGAGAGGCAGAGATTAATCAAGAACAGTCAGCATGGTTTTGGTAAGGGGAGGTCATGTCTGACCAACTTGATTGAATTTTCCGAAGAGGTGACCAGGTGTGTGGATGAGGGCAATACATTTGATGTAGTCCACTTGGACTTCAGCAAGGCTCTCGATAAGGTCCCATATGGGAGACTGACAGCAAATGTATCCAAGGAAATTTAGCAAATTGGATCCAGAATTGGCTGAGTGGCAGAAAGCAGGGGGTGATGGTCGAGGGGTGTTTTTCTGACTTGAAAACCTGTGTCCAGTGTTGGGGCCCTTGCTGTTTGTGGTTATGTAAATGATTTAGACATAAATTAGGAGGTTTGATCAATAATTTTGTGGATGATAGAAAAATTGGTGGGTTGGTTTTTAAAAAAATATTTTTATTAAGGCATTTGTATAAACATTAAACACAAACCAACACAAGAGTAAGAACAGAAATACACCTCATAATAAATAAATAAATACCTGAATGCCCCAACCTCCCTGCCATTCCCCTCCTCCTGTCCTGCCTTGCCCATTTTAGCCCCTTTATCACCCCCCTTCTCACGCCCCACCCCTCCCCCCACAGCTGATGTCTCAATACTCCTTGAAAAAGTCGATAAACAGTCTCCACCTCTGAGCAAACCCATCAACTGACCCTCTTAAGACAAACTAAATTTTCTCCAACCTCCAGGTCACTCACCCAAACCCCCAGTTTCAGTGGCTCTGGGTCCCTCCACTCCAACAAAATCCTGGCTTTCAGGGTGCAAAGGTCAAAACGTCGGCCTCTCTCGCCCCTTGGACTCCCGGGTCTTCTGACACGCCAAATATCGCCACTTCTGGACTCGGGCCACCTTCACCTTCAGTACTTCGGACATTACGTCCACGAACCCCTGCCAGAACCCCTTCAGTTTCGGACATGCTCAAAACATGTGAACATGGTTTGTGGGCCTCCCCGTGCACTGCCCACACCTGTCCTCCACCCCCTCAAAGAACCTGCTCATTGAGGCCACCGTCATATGCGCCCTATGTACTATCTTAAACTGGATAAGGCTAAGCCTTACACGCAACAAACATGCATTCACCCTCCTCAGAGCCTCCGCCCACAACCCAGCCTCCATTCCCACCCTCCCAGTTCCTCCTCCCACTTTCGTTTGACCTCTTCTATTGGGGCTCCCTCCCAGTCCATTAACTCCTTGTAAATCTCGGACGCCTTACGCTCACCCACCCGTCCTTCAATACCACCTTATCCTGATCCCAGGAGCGTCAGATCGGGAAAGGATGACACCTGCTTCCTCACATGGTCCCGTACCTGTAAGTATCGGAACCCGTTCCCACTGGGCAGCTCAGATTCCTCCACCAACTCCACTAAACTCAAAAAAGCTGCCCCTCACAAACAGGTCCCCAACCGCTTGATACCTGCCCGTCGCCTCCCTGAAACCCCACATCCAACCCCCCCAGGTGCAAATAATAAACCTATGAGTATTGCAAATTGGTGCCCACACCGAGGCACCTTTCAATCTTAAATACTGCTGCCACTGGCCCCACACCCACAGGGCCGCCACCACCACTGAACTTGTGAAGTACTTGGCTGGCGAGAACGGCAGAGGCGCCATCAACAATGCCCCCAAACGACTTCCGGTTGCGGCGATGACCAGCTAAGCTGCACGTTTAGGCGGCTCCAGCTCGAACGGACCTTCGGGCTCTTTTAAGAGCCCCAACGGGGAATTTTTTCGGGACAAAACCCGGTGTGGGGTGAGGCAACAGGGAGTCCCCCCCAGTGGAAAAGAAAAATATCGGCGCCGGCAGCCAGATCTCGGAGAATCCTTGAGGGCAGTGGCAGAAGGAAGAAAGGAGCAAGATGGCGGCGGAGGGAGCCCAGGCGACATGGGGACCGGACCAGGATGAGTTTCTGAGACGGTGTGTGGAGCTGTTAAAAAAGGAGGTGCTCGCCCCGATGCTACAGGCAATCGAGGGGCTTAAAGAGACACAACAGGCCCAGGAGATAGAGCTCCGTGTAGTGGAGCAGAAGGTAACGGACAACGAGGACGAGATCCTGGGCCTAGCGGTAAAAATGCAGACGCACGAGGCGCTCCATAAGAAGTGCATCGAAAGGATTGAAGTCCTGGAAAACAGATCACGGAGAAAGAACCTCCGGATCCTGGGTCTCCCCGAGGGAGTGGAAGGAGCTGACGGCGGGACTTACGCGAGCACGATGCTACGCTCGCTAATGGGAGCTGAGGCCCCCTCGGGCCCCTTGGAAGTGGAAGGGGCCCACCGGGTCCCTGCGAGGAGACCAAAGGCTGGAGAACCACCTAGGGCGATGATCGTGCGATTTCACCGCTTCAATGATAGAGAGGTGGTTCTGAGATGGGCCAAGAAGGTACGAAGTAGTAGATGGGAGAATGCGGTGATACGAGTGTATCAGGATTGGAGTGCGGAGGTGGCGAGAAGGAGGGCGAGCTTCAATCGAGCCAAGGAGGTGCTGCACAAGAAGAAAGTGACGTTTGGGATGTTGCAGCCGGCGCGACTATGGGTCACGCACCAGGAGAGGCATTACTATTTTGAAACGGCGGAAGAAGCATGGACCTTCATTCAAAACGAGAAACTGGATCAGAACTGAGGGACTGATGTTGGAGGGGAAACGACAATGCTGATGTATATAGAGATGTAAATTGGGGAGGGGGGGACACTGAGAAATGTGGGCACCGGTGGGGGGGAAGAAGAGACACAGGTGGGGGATGGGGAATGGGAATGGGGCAGTAGGGGGAGCTGCGCCATGAGGGGCGGGACGGCTCTAGAGAACGCAGGGTTTCTTTTTCTCTTTCCCGTGTCAGAAAGATGATGGCGGGAAGATAGGCGCAAGGAGGATGGGAGTTCCTCACACAGGGGGGTCAAGGAGAGAGCGGGAGAAGCCGGGGTCAGTTGAAGTCAGCTGACTTTCAGAAGCAATATGGGGGGAGTAACCATGCTAAATGGGGATCTAGCGGGGGGGGGGGGGGGGGGGGTAACTGGGTTGCTGCTACGGAGATCGAAAGGGGGCTGGTAAGAGAACAGGTGGTCGGGGCGGGAATGCGCGGCCTGGGGGACGGGTGGGTGCGCGCAACCGGGACGTGGGACTGGCCCAGAGGGGGTGATGGCTAGTCGACAGGGGAGGGGGGCGGGCAGCCCCCCAGTCCCGCTGATCACGTGGAACGTGAGAGGCCTAAATGGGCCGATTAAGAGGGCCCGAGTGTTCGCGCACTTAAAAGGACTGAAGGCTTCAAGAGACGCACCTGAAGGTGGCGGACCAGGTTAGGTGAAGGAAAGGATGGGTGGGACAGGTGTTCCACTCAGGGCTGGACGCAAAGAATAGAGGGGTGGCCATATTGGTGGGGAAACGGGTGTCGTTCGAGGCTAGGAACATTGTAGCGGATAGCGGTGGCAGATATGTGATGGTGAGTGGCAGACTGCAGGGAATGGAGGTCGTGTTGGTTAATGTATATGCCCCGAATTGGGATGATGCGGGATTTATGAAGCGGATGCTGGGACGTATCCCGGACCTGGAGGGAGGAGACCTGGTAATGGGGCGGGGGGGACTTCAACACCGTGCTGGACCCAGGGTTAGATAGATCTAGATCTAGGACCGGAAGAAGGCCGGCAGCGACCAAGGTGCTGAGGGGGTTTATGGACCAAATGGGGGGAGTGGATCCGTGGAGATTTGCTGGGCTGCTGGCCAAAGAGTTCTCCTTTTTCTCCCATGTCCATAAGGTGTACTCCTGGATAGATTTCTTTGTTTTGGGAAGGTCACTGATTTTGAGGGTGGAAGGAACTGAGTACTCGGCCATAGCTGTTTCAGACCATGCCCCACACTGGGTGGATCTGGAACTAGGTGAGGAGAGGGAGCAGCGTCCACTCTGGTGACTGGATGTGGGATTATTGGCGGATGAGGGAGTCTGCGGAAGAGTGCGGGGATGTATCGAAAGGTACCTGGAGGCCAACGATGATGGGGAGGTCCGAGTGGGGGTAGTATGGGAAGCGCTGAAGGCAGTGGTCAGGGGAGAGTTGATCTCCATCAGGGCTCACAAGGGGACAACAGAGGCCAAAGAAAGGGAAAGATTACTGGGGGAGATTCTGAGGGTGGATAAAAAATATGCAGAGGCCCCGGATGAAGGACTATACAGGGAGAGGCGACGACTCCAGACGGAGTTCGACCTGCTGACCACAGGGAGGGCAGAGGCACAGTGGAGGAAGGCACAGGGGATGAGATATGAATATGGGGAAAAGGCGAGTCGCCTGTTGGCCCACCAGCTTCGAAAGAGGATAGCGGCGAGGGAGATAGGGGGAGTTAGGGATGAAACGGGAGCCACGGTGCGGAGAGCAGGGAAGATAAATGAGGTGTTTAAGACCTTTTATGAGAGGTTATATAGGTCCCAACCCCCGGAGGGAAAAGAGGGGATGCAGCAGTTTCTGGACCAACTAATGTTCCCGAAGGTGGAGGAGCAGGAGGTGGAAGGCCTGGGGGCGCCAATTGGGGTGGACGAGGTGACCAAAGGGCTGGGGAACATGCAGGCAGGGAAGGCCCCGGGACCAGATGGGTTCCCGGTGGAATTTTATAGAAAATATATGGACTTGTTGGCCCCGCTGCTGGTAAGAACCTTTAACGAGGCCAGAGAAGGGGGGACCCTACCCCCGACAATGTCGGATGCGACGATATCACTAATCTTGAAGCGAGATAAAGACCCGCAGCAATGCGGGTCTTATAGGCCTATCTCACTCCTAAATGTGGACGCCAAGTTGCTGGCAAAGGTGCTGGCAATGAGGATAGAGGATTGTGTCCCGGGGGTGGTGCACGAAGATCAGACAGGGTTCGTAAAGGGGCGACAATTGAATGTCAACATGCGACGGCTATTGGGGGTGATAATGATGCCCCCAGCAGAGGGGGAGGCAGAGATAGTGGCGGCAATGGATGCAGAGAAGGCATTTGATAGTAGAGTGGGAGTATCTATGGGAGGTGCTGAGGAGGTTCGGGTTCGGGGAGTGGTTTGTCAGCTGGGTTAAACTCCTCTATGGGGCCCCAATGGCAAGTGTAGTCACAAATCGGCAAAGGTCGGAGTATTTTCGACTACATAGGGGAACAAGACAGGGATGCCCGCTGTCCCCATTACTGTTCGCGTTGGCAATTGAACCACTGGCCATAGCGCTGAGAGACTCCAGGAAATGGAGAGGGGTGGTTAGAGGGGGAGAGGAACACGGAGTGTCACTCTACGCGGATGACCTACTGCTGTATGTGGCTGATCCAATGGGGGGGATGACAGAGGTCATGCAGATATTGAGGGAGTTTGGAGATTTCTCGGGATATAGGCTTAACATGGGAAAGAGTGAGCTTTTCGTGATACACCCTGGGGACCAGAGTAGAGGGATAGATGGCCTGCCGCTAAGGAGAGTGGAAAGAAACTTCCGATACCTGGGGATTCAGATAGCCAGGAGCTGGGGAACCCTACACAGACTCAATCTGACTCGGCTGGTGGAACAAATGGAAGAGGATTTCAAAAGGTGGGACATGCAGCCGCTGTCACTGGCGGGCAGAGTGCAGGTGATTAAGATGATGGTCCTCCCGAGGTTCCTATTTGTGTTCCAATGTCTCCCTATATTGATCACTAAGGCCTTTTTCAAAAAAATAGATAGGAGCATCATGAGCTTTGTGTGGGCAGGGAAGGCCCCGAGGGTAAGGAGGGGGTTCCTACAACGTAGCAGAGACAGAGGGGGACTGGCATTGCCGAATTTGGGCGACTACTACTGGGCCGCCAACGTGGCGATGATCCGTAAATGGATGATAGAGGGAGAGGGGGCGGCGTGGAAAAGGCTGGAGATGGCGTCCTGCAAAGGAACGAGCTTAAAAGCGCTGGTGACGGCGCCACTACCGCTCTCCCCGAAAAAGTTTACCACGAACCCAGTGGTGGCGGCAACATTAAGTATCTGGGGGCAATGGAGGCGACAGAGGGGTGTGCTGGGAGCCTCGGTGTGGTCCTCTTTCAGGAACAACCATAGGTTTGCCCACCGGGCAGGAATCAGGAGAGTGGGAGATTTATTTATAGATGAGACGTTTGCGAGTTTGGGAGCGCTAGAGGAAAAGTATGAGCTGCCCCTGGGAAATATCTTTAGGTATATGCAGGTGAGAGCGTTCACGAGACAACTGGGGAGGGAATTTCCGCTGCTCCCGACACAAGGGATCCAGGACAGGGTGCTTTCGGGGGTGTGGGTCGGGGAGGGCAAAGTGTCCGAAATATACCGGGAGATGAGAGAAGAAGGGGAGGAGCTGGTCGAATAACTGAAGGGAAAATGGGAAGAAGAGCTCGGGGAGGAGATTGAGGAGGGTTTGTGGGCTGATGCCCTAAGTAGGGTAACTTCCTCTTCCTTGTGTGCCAGGCTTAGCCTGATCCAATTTAAGGTGCTACATAGAGCACACATAACGGGAGCGAGGTTGAGCAGGTTCTTCGGAGTGGAGGACAAATGCGGGAGGTGCGGGGGAAGCCCGGCGAACCACACACATATGTTTTGGTCGTGTCCGGCACTGGATGGGTATTGGAGGGGAGTGGCGGGAGTGATCTCGAAGGTGGTGAAGGTCCGGGTCAAGCCAAGCTGGGGGTTAGCTATATTTGGGGTAGCGGATGAGCCGGGAGTGCAGGAGGCGAAAGAGGCCGACATTGTGGCCTTTGCGTCCCTAGTAGCCCGGCGTAGGATTTTACTCATGTGGAAGGAAGCGAAACCCCCCGGCGTGGAGGCCTGGATAAACGATATGGCGGGGTTCATAAAACTGGAGCGGATGAAGTTTGCGCTGAGAGGATCGGCTCAGGGGTTCACCAGGCGGTGGCAACCGTTCCTCGACTATCTAGCGGAACGTTAGGGGGAAAATAGATAGCCAGCAGTAGCAGCCCAGGAGGGGGGGGTGTGGGTGGGGGGGGTAAATTATTTGTATTCTAGAGGGGGTGAGGAGGTGGGGGAGCATTACTTTGTGCTATTTGGTTAGTTTACTATATTATTTAAACAATGTTATATATCAGTTATCACGTTACCGTTTTTGTTGATTTGTAAGGGGGAAAACTTTAATAAAAATTTTTTTTTTTAAAACAATGCCCCCAAACTCGCACCCCTGCAAGAGGCCGCCTCCATCTGCCCCCCTATGGATCCCTCCCCCACTGCCAACTTCCTGACCATAGCAATATTCGCTGCCGAATAATAGTTCCTTATATTTGGCAAGGCCAGCCTGTCTCCCCGCGCCCTCCCTCTAACAGCACTTTCTTTACCCACGGGGATTTACCTGCCCACACAAACCCCAAGATCAAAGCATTAACTTTCAGTTTTCAGTGTCTGCACCGGCCCCGCCAGCGATAAACGGCAGCTTGCCCACACTCCTCTCCTGCCCCCTGGCCTCAATCGGAAAGATCTCACACTTCTGTCATTGTGAGTTACCCAGAGGCGATTAAACCCAGCCCTCCTCTTCGCATTTTCGCGCCCAGATCCCGGTACACCTGGAGCTCATTACCTTCACAGGCGCACCTTCTCGTCTGCCTTGCCCACCGTAATATCGTCTCCTTGTCGAGGAATCGGTGCAGCCGCACCACCATCACCCTCAGCAGCTCGTTCTCCTGCGGCTTCCTGATCAACACCCTATGTGTCTGGTCAACCTCCAGAGGCCAGTCGAAGGCCCCTTCCCCATCTCAACTTCTCCAGCATCTTGGCTTTATATGGGCCAGCGTCCATTCCCTCGATGCCCTTCAGCATCTCCACAATTCTTAAGTTTTATCTCCGGGAATGGTTCTCCAGATCCTCCGCCTTCTCCTTTAGACACTTCTGGGTCTCCCACATCATTCCTATCTCAGCCGCCAATGAGATAAGTTTCTCCTCGTGCTCCCTCACCAACTTCCCCATTTTCCAAATGACCTGGCCCTGGGACTCCAGCCTCTGCTCCACCCAATCAATCCCCACTTTTAACGGTTCCACCGCCTTGGCTCGGTCCTCCTGGGCTCCCCTCCTCTGCTGGCTGAACCTCTCATTTAGGAAGTCTACCAGCTGCTCGGTTGACCACTGGGTAGGCAGGGATGACCCTTTATTCTCCGCCACCTTCACCTGTGGCGCATGAAGCATTTCTTGCTCCAACAGCTCCCTTCTTCCCGACCCACCTCTGATCCATGGATCCATCCACCAGTACCACCAGTGGAGTTTAACTTCCCTCGACCACCACTACACCTCTTTCCACCAAGTCATCCACTAAGCAAATGGGGAAAAGAACCCAAAAAAACGCCACGAGCGGGAGCTACCAAATGTACGACCACTCACACCATGGCCGCCATCAGAAGTCTAGTGGGTTGGTTAATAGTGAGGGTTATCGCCTTAGATTACAGGAGGATATAGACGGGTTTGTCAGATGGGCTGATCAGTGGCAAACGGAATTCAATCCAGATAAGTGTGAGGTGATGCACTTGGGCAGGACAAACAAGGCAAGGGAAAACATGATAAACGGTAGGATCCTGGACAGCATCAAGGATCAGAGGTACTTGGTGTGCATGCACACTGGTCCCTTAAGGTAGCAGGGCAGGAAGATACAATGGTTAAGAAGGCATATGGTATACTTGCCTTTATTAGCCGAGGCACAGAGTTTAAGAGCAGGGAGGTTATGCTGGAACTGTACAAAACGTTGACCACAGCTAAAGTATTTGTGCAGTTCTGGAATCTACATTATAGGAAGGATGTGATAGCACTGGAAAAGATGCAGAGGAGATTTATCAGGATGATGCCTGAGCTGGAGAATTTTAGCTAAGAAGAGAGATTGGATAGACTGGGGCTGTTTTTCTTGGAGCAGGCGAGACTGAGGGGGGACATGATTGAGATGTATAAAATTATGGATAGAGTGGACAGGAAGAAACGTTTCACCTTGGTGGAGGGATCGATGACCAGGGGGCATAGATTTAAGGTAAGAGGTGGGAGGCTTAGAGGGGATGAGAGGGAAAAGCTTTTCACCCAAAGTTTGGCGGATGTCTGGAACTCATTGCCTGAAAGGGTGGTGGAGGCAAAGACCCTCATAACATTTAAGAAGTGCACTTGCGATGCCAAGGCATACCAGGTTCTGGGCCAAGTGCTGGAAAATGGGATTAGGATGTTGGCACAAAGGTGGTTGTTTTTGACCAGCGCAGACTCAATGGATTGAAAGGCCTTTTCTGTGCTGCAGACCTCTATGACTATATTGTCATTTTTTTTAAAGAATGGTTTTTTAAAGAATGTTTCCCAAAATACATTTCCATATGGATAATAAAGTGAAATTGAATTGAACTGAAATGAATTAATTCTTCTTGGTCAAAGCTGAGCCTATATACACTATACTTCCTGCCATACTTAGCTGAAATTCTGATAGATAATAGCTTCAGAGATGTGGTCACACCCAAGGTACAGGAAGGTAGATGGGTGACCACCAGATGGGGTAGGCAGACAGTGCAGGGGTCCCCTATGGCTGTCCCCCTATCTAACAAGTATGCCATTTTGGATAGTGATGAGGGGGAAAGTCCATCAAGTGACAGCAGCAGCAGTGGCTAGAGCGAAGGCATCATGGCTAGCCCTGCTGCACAGACGTGGTTACAATGCATAGCAAAGCACTAGTGGTAGGGGATTCAGTAGTTAGGGGCACAGATAGGCGCTTCTGTGGCCGCGAAAAGGACTCCAGGATGGTAGTTTGCCTCTCGAGTGCCAGGGTCCTGGATGTCTCAGAGCGGGTACAAAGCATCCTAAAACTCTAAAACGGGAGGGAAATCAGATTGAGATCATTGTCCACATTGGAACGAATGACATAGGTAGAAAGAGTAGCGAGGTCCTGCAATGGCAATTTAGGGAGCTAGGTAGGAGATTAAAAAGCAGGACCTCTAGGGTAGTAATCTCAGGATTACTCCCCATGCCACGTACTAGCGAGGCTAGCATAGGGATATAATGAACACGTGGCTAAAGAACTGGTGCAGGAGGCCGAACTCAGTGGGACTGGAGGTCTGGAGTGTATCTACTTCAATACACGGAGTACAACAGGTAAGACAGATGAACTTAAAGCTTTGATTCACGTGCGGAACTTGGATGTGGTTGCTGTAAGAGACTTGGTTAAAAAAGGGACAGGACTAACAGCTAAATATTCCAGGATATAGGTGTTTTAGGCGAGACACAACAAACTCCTCACCATCCAGACCCCTAGCTCTAAGGGATTAGGCGAGACATAGAGGAAGGTAAAAGAGGTGGGGGGAGTTGCAATACTGGTTTTGGGACATATTACAGCTTTACATAGGGAGGACACCATGGAAATATCAAGTAACGAGGCACTGTGGGTAGAGCTCAGAAACAGGAAGGGGGCAGTCACTATGATGGGGGTGTACTGCAGGCCTCCCAACAACCACAGGAAGTTGAAGAACAGATATGTAAGCAGATTCTGCATAGATGTAGAAATAATAGGGTTGTAATGAGAGACTTTAATTATCCTCATATTGACTGGAAATCCCTTAGTGCTTGGGGTCTGGATGGTGAGGAATTTGTTAAATGTGTCCAAGAAGGTTTTTTGGAACAATATGTGGATAGTCTGACTTGAGATGGGGCTATATTGGACCTAGTACTAGGGAACGAGCCTGACCAGGTCATCAACGTTGTAGTGGGAGAACATGTGGCGAACAGTGACCACAATTCCGTAAGCTTTAGGATACTCATGGAAAAGGACAAGTTTTGTCCTAGGATTAAGGTGCTAATTGGGGGAAGGCTAACTCCAACCAGATTAGGCAGGATTTGGAGGCTGTTGTTTGGGAGAGGCTGGTTCAGGGTAAATCCACATTTGGCATGTGGGAGTCTTTTAAGGAGCAGTTGATGGGAGTGCAAGACTCCCATCAACAAAAGGAAGGTCAGGAAAGGCAGGATTCAGGAACAATGGATGACCAGGGAAATTGAGAATCTTGTCAAAAAGAAAAAAAATGCATACGTGAGGTACAGGCAACTAAAAGCAGATGAAGAACAAAGAAGAACAAAGAACAAAGAAATGTACAGCACAGGAACAGGCCCTTCGGCCCTCCAAGCCCGTGCCGACCATGCTGCCCGACTAAACTACAATCTTCTACACTTCCTGGGTCCGTATCCCTCTATTCCCATCCTATTCATGTATTTGTCAAGATGCCTCTTAAATGTCACTATCGTCCCTGCTTCCACCACCTCCTCCGGTAGCGAGTTCCAGGCACCCACTACCCTCTGCGTAAAAAACTTGCCTCGTACATTTACTCTAAACCTTGCCCCTCTCACCTTAAACCTATGCCCCCTAGTAATTGACCCCTCTACCCTGGGGAAAAGCCTCTGACTATCCACTCTGTCTATGCCCCTCATAATTTTGTATACCTCTATCAGGTCTCCCCTCAACCTCCTTCGTTCCAGTGAGAACAAACCGAGTTTATTCAGCCGCTCCTCATAGCTAATGCCCTCCATACCAGGCAACATTCTGGTAAATCTCTTCTGCACCCTCTCTAAAGCCTCCACATCCTTCTGGTAGTGTGGCGACCAGAACTGACACTATACTCCAAGTGTGGCAAAAACTAAGATTCTATACAGCTGCAACATGACTTGCCAATTCTTATACTCAATGCCCCGGCCAATGAAGGCAAGCATGCCGTATGCCTTCTTGACCACCTTCTCCACCTGTGTTGCCCCTTTCAGTGACCTGTGGACCTGTACTCCTAGATCTCTTTGACTTTCAATACTCTTGAGGGTTCTACCATTCACCGTATATTCCCTACCTGCATTAGACCTTCCAAAATGCATTACCTCACATTTGTCCGGATTAAACTCCAACTGCCATCTCTCCGCCCAAGTCTCCAAACAATCTAAATCCTGCTGTATCCTCCGACAGTCCTCATCGCTATCCGCAATTCCACCAACCTTTGTGTCGTCTGCAAACTTACTAATCAGACCAGTTACATTTTCCTCCAAATCATTTATATATACTACAAAGAGCAAAGGTCCCAGCACTGATCCCTGTGGAACACCACTGGTCACAGCCCTCCAATTAGAAAAGCATCCTTCCATTGCTACTCTCTGCCTTCTATGGCCTAGCCAGTTCTGTATCCACCTTGCCAGCTCACCCCTGATCCCGTGTGACCTCACCTTCTGTACTAGTCTACCATGAGGGACCTTGTCAAAGGCCTTACTGAAGTCCATATAGACAACATCCACTGCCCTACCTGCATCAATCATCTTCGTGACCTCCTCGAAAAACTCTATCAAGTTAGTGAGACACGACCTCCCCTTCACAAAACCGTGCTGCCTCTCACTAATACGTCCATTT
The DNA here is from genome assembly GCF_047496885.1 of Scyliorhinus torazame. NCBI lineage: Eukaryota > Metazoa > Chordata > Chondrichthyes > Carcharhiniformes > Scyliorhinidae > Scyliorhinus > Scyliorhinus torazame. Next base: position 248,193,927 of record NC_092710.1, read on the forward strand.
GCTTCCAAATGGGAGTAGATCCTGTCTCGAAGAATTCTCTCCAGTAATTTCCCTACCACTGACGTAAGGCTCACCGGCCTGTAGTTCCCTGGATTATCCTTGCTACCCTTCTTAAACAGAGGAACAACATTGGCTATTCTCCAGTCCTCCGGGACATCCCCCGAAGACAGCGAGGATCCAAAGATTTCCGTCAAGGCCTCAGCAATTTCCTCTCCAGCCTCCTTCAGTATACTGGGGGATATTTTTTAAGACACCCAACACCTCTTCTTTTTGGATCTCGATGTGACCCAGGCTATCTACACACCCTTCTCCAGACTCAACATCTACCAATTCCTTCTCTTTGGTGAATACTGATGCAAAGTATTCATTTAGTACCTCGCCCATTTCCTCTGGCTCCACACATAGATTCCCTTGCCTATCCTTCAGTGGGCCAACCCTTTCCCTGGCTACCCTTTTGCTGTTTATGTACGTGTAAAAAGCCTTGGGATTTTCCTTAACCCTATTTGCCAATGACTTTTCGTGACCCCTTCTAGCCCTCCTGACTCCTTGCTTAAGTTCCTTCCTACTTTCCTTATATTCCACGCAGGCTTCGTCTGTTCCCAGCCTTTTAGCCCTGATAAATGCCTCCTTTTTCTTTTTGACGAGGCCTACAATATCTCTCGTCATCCAAGGTTCCCGAAAATTGCCGTATTTATCCTTCTTCCTCACAGGAACATGCCGGTCCTGAATTCCTTTCAACTGCCACTTGAAAGCCTCCCACATGTCAGATGTTGATTTGCCCTCAAACATCCGCCCCCAATCTATGTTCTTCAGTTCCCGCCTAATATTGTTATAATTAGCCTTCCCCCAATTTAGCACATTCATCCTAGGACCACTCTTATCCTTGTCCACCAGTACTTTAAAACTTACTGAATTGTGGTCACTGTTACCGAAATGCTTCCCTACTGAAACATCTACCACCTGGCCGGGCTCATTCCCCAATACCAGGTCCAGTACCGCCCCTTCCCTAGTTGGACTGTCTACATATTGTTTTAAGAAGCCCTCCTGGATGCTCCTTACAAACTCCGCCCCGTCTAAGCCCCTGGCACTAAGTGAGTCCCAGTCAATATTGGGGAAGTTGAAGTCTCCCATCACCACAACCCTGTTGTTTTTACTCTTTTCCAAAATCTGTCTACCTATCTGCTCCTCTATCTCCCGCTGGCTGTTGGGAGGCCTGTAGTAAACCCCCAACATTGTGACTGCACCCTTCTTATTCCTGATCTCTACCCATATAGCCTCACTGCCCTCTGAGGTGTCCTCTCGCAGTACAGCTGTGATATTCTCCCGAACCAGTAGCGCAACTCCGCCTCCCCTTTTACATCCCCCTCTATCCCGCCTGAAACATCTAAATCCTGGAACGTTTAGCTGCCAATCCTGCCCTTCCCTCAACCAGGTCTCTGTAATGGCAACAATATCATAGTTCCAAGTACTAATCCAAGCTCTAAGTTCATCTGCCTTACCCGTAATACTTCTTGCATTAAAACATACGCACTTCAGGCCACCAGACCCGCTGTGTTCAGCAACTTCTCCCTGTCTGCTCTGCCTCAGAGCCATGCTATCCCTATTCCCTAGTTCACCCTCAATGCTCTCACCTTCTGACCTATTGCTCCCGTGCCCACCCCCCTGCCATACTAGTTTAAACCCTCCCGTGTGACACTAGCAAACTTTGCGGCCAGGATATTTATGCCTCTCCAGTTTAGATGCAACCCGTCCTTCTTATACAGGTCACACCTGCCCTGGAAGAGCTCCCAGTGGTCCAGATAATGGAAACCCTCCCTCCTACACCAGCTGTTTAGCCACGTGTTTAGCTGCTCTATCTTCCTATTTCTAGCCTCACTGGCACGTGGCACAGGGAGTAATCCCGAGATTACAACCCTCGAGGTCCTGTCTTTTAACTTTCTGCCTAGCTCCCTGAACTCCTGCTGCAGGGCCTCATGCCCCTTCCTGCCTATGTTGTTAGTACCAATATGTACAACGACCTCTGCCTGTTTGCCCTCCCCCTTCAGGATGCCCTCTACCCGTTCGGAGACATCCTGGACCCTGGCACCAGGGAGGCAACATACCATCCTGGAGTCTCTTTCACGTCCACAGAAGCGCCTATCTGTGCCCCTGACTATAGAGTCCCCTATTACTATTACTCTTCTGCGCTTTGACCCTCCCTTCTGAACATCAGAGCCAGCCGTGGTGCCACTGCTCTGGCTGCTGCTGTTTTCCCCTGATAGGCTATCCCCCCCGACAGTATCCAAAGGGGTATATCTGTTCGAGAGGGGGACAACCACAGGGGATTCCTGCACTGACTGCCTGCCCTTTCTGGTGGTCACCCATTTCCATGCCTGCACCTTGGGTGTGACCACACCTACATAACTGCGATCTATGACGCTTTCCGCCACCTGCATGCTCCTAAGTGCATCCAATTGCCGCTCCAACCGAACCATGCAGTCTGTGAGGAGCTCCAGTTGGGTGCACTTTCTGCAGATGAAGCCATCCGGGACACTGGAAGCCTCCCGGACCTGCCACATCTCACAGTCAGAGCACAGCACCCCTCTAACTGACATTGCGTCAATTAATTAAAATTTAAATTTACATTTTTTAAATTTTTTTTTTTGAATATTTTTTTTTAAATTTCAAAGTTACTGTTGACTATCTGTTTCCTAGCACTAGATTTCTAATAGAAATGCGAAAGCTAAATATAGTACTCTCCGATCTCTGGCTTAGATATCCCTCTAAATTATAATTAAGTAATTATGTTTAATGAAGCACTTGAGGAATACAAGGAAAGTAGAAAAGAGTGCAAGCAGGGAGTTAGGAGGGCAAAAAGGGGTCACAAAATGCCCATAGCAGACAGGATTAAGGAGAATCCCAAGGCATTTTATATGTATATTAGGAACAAGAGGGTAGCTAAAGAAAGTGTTGGCCCACTCAAGGACAAAGGAGGGTAATTATGTATAGAACCAGAGGAAGTAGGTGAAACCCTTGATGAGTATTTTGCATCAGTATTCACAAAGGAGAGGGACACGTTGATTGATGGTGTCTCAGAGGGATGTGTAAACAGTTTAGAACAGGTCGTTATTACGAGGGAGGAATTGTTAGGTGCATTAAAAAGCATTAAGGTTGACAAATCACCAGGGCCAGATGGCATCTATCCCAGATTACTGAGGGAGGCAAGAGATGAAATCGCTGGGCCTCTGACAGAAATTTTTGTGTCCTCATGGCCACAGGTGAGATCCCAGAGGATTGGAGGATAGCCAATGTTGTACCGGGTACAATTGTGTCTTTCAGCGGGTACAAATGTGTCTTTCAAAAAGCATTTAGATGGTTACATGGGTAAGATGGGTATAGAGGGTTATGGGCCAAGTGCGGGCAACTGGGACTAGCTTAATGGTAAAAAACTGGGCGGCATGGACTGGTTGGGCCGAAGGGCCTGTTTCCATGCTGTAAACTTCTATGATTCTATGATTTAAGAAGGGTTGCAAGGATAATCTGGGTAATTATAGGCCAGTGATCTTGACTTCAGTGATAGGGAAATTGTTGGAAAAAAGTCTCAGAGATAGGATCTATGCACATTTGGAAGTGAATGGTCTTATGAGTGACAGACAGAGTGGTTTAGTGTGAGAGAGGTCATGTCTCACTAATTTGATTGAATTGTTTGAAGAGGTGACAAAATTGATTGATGAGGAAAGGGCTGTGGATGTTGTCTACATGAACTTTAGTAAAGCATTTGATAAGGTCCCTCATGGTCCGCTGGTGCAAAGGTTTAGGTCACATGGGGTCTGGGGTGAACCAGCTGGATGGATCCAAAACTGACTTGGCCATAGAAGTCAGAGGGTAGCAGTGGAAGGGTGTTTTTCCGAATGGAGGTCTGTAACTAGTGGTGTTCCACAGGGATCAGTACTGGGACCTCTGTTGTTTGTAATATATATAAATGATTTGGAAGAAAATGTATTGGGTCTGATTAGCAAATTTGCGGATGATACTACGATTGCAGGAGTTGCGGATAGTGATGAAGATCATAGAACATACAGTGCAGAAGGAGGCCATTCAGTTCATCGAGTCTGCACCGACCCACTTAAGCCCTTACTTCCACCCTATCCCCATTACCCAATAACCTCTCCTAACCTTTTTTTGGGGTCACTAAGGGCAATTTATCATGGCCAATCCACCTAACCTGCACGTCTTTGGACTGTGGGATGAAACTGGAGCACCCGGAGGAAACCCACGCAGACACGGGGAGAACGTGCAGACTCCGCACAGACAGTGACCCAGCGGGGAATCATACCTGGGACCCTGGTGTGTGAAGCCATAGTGCTAACCACTTGTGCTACCGTGCTGCCCATGTCAGAGAATACAACAGGATATAGAAAGGCTGCAAAATTAGGCAGAGAAATGGCAGATGGAATTTAATCCGGAAAAATGCGAGGTGATGCATTTTGGTAGATCTAATTCAGGTGGGAGCTACAAAATAAATGGCAGGACCACAGGAGCATGGAGACACAGAGCGATCTGGGAGTGCAGGTCCACAGATCTTTAAAAGTGGCAGCACAGGTGGAAATAGTGGTAAAGAAAGCATATGGCATGCTTGCCGTCATAGAACGAGGTATCGAGTATAAAAGCTCAAAACTTATGTTACAATTATGTAGAACGTTGGATAGGCCACATTGGAATACTGTGTCCAATGCTGGTCATAGCACTAGCAGATGGACATGGAGGTTTTGGAGAGAGTACAGAAAAGGTGTACAATGATGGTATGGACGGTATTAGCTATGAGGAGAGATTGAATAAACTGGGATTGTTCTCCCTAGAGAGACGGTGGCTGAGGGGCGACCTGATAAAAGTTTATAAAATTATTCGAGGTATAGATAGGGTGAACATTTGGAGGCCTTTTTCCCAGGGTGGAAATGACAATTACAAGGGGGTACAAGTTCAAGGTGAGGGGGTAAAGGTGCAGTGAAGATGTGCGGGAATAGGTTTTTATACAAAGGGTGGTGGTGGCCTGGAATGCACTGCCAAGTGAGGTGGTTGAGGCAGATACATTAGCGACCTTTAAGATTTATCTTATAGGCACATGAACAGATGGCATATAGAAGGATACAGGCCGTTGGTCTAGATAGGATCTGTGGTCGGCGTAGGTTTGGAGGCCGAAGGGCTGTATTGTTCTTTGTTCTTTATATCCATTTCAATTTCCTGCCCCTTCCTTCCCCTAAACTGACCCTTCAATCCAGCTTTATCTATAGTTCCTATCCCGATCTCCACCTTCATCATAGTCAAACTCATATTGTCCATGAATTATTGATCTTCCTTATCTTTATGTTCTTGCAGTCCCATCTTCCAACCCTCAACCAGCAGTTCTTCACATATTGTAATCTGTGTGTGCTCAAATTTACAGTTTGTACTGAAGGGGCTGAGAGCTAAGAGTAATGGCTTGAGACAGCTCCTCACTAGCAGCCTGGTCTCTTAAAATTGAGCCTAAAATAGACAGACAGCCATTTATTTTCACACATTGAGGTAAACCTACATTTAGAGCAACACCATTGCAGATATTTCATTACTTTGGCGATAGAAGATTTAAGAAAGGCTTGCCAGGGAGATCAACAGGCTTCAGATGATTCTACAGATGTGTTGGCACAGCTATTGTCCAATGATTCATGTTGATGTAGGAGACAGCTTTGTCACCCACAGTGAGCGAACCTACAGTAAACCTGAGTCACGGGGACAGTAAGTGTCAAAATTACCATTGTTGTGTCCTGGGGTTCCCAGAAGTACAAAATGATCACACTTTTAGACAGGAATGCTGGAGGTGACATCAAATGTATTTCACAGATCTCACCATGTGCTAACAGGTGATACATGGTCAGCTTGGTGCACAGATTGTCGTGCAGTCGTAGAACGATCTGGCATCTGATATGTACATGCACATGACAATATAGTTGCTACTTCTTCCCAAATAACGTAAAAATGTAAAATCCCTCTCTTTAAAAAATATAATGCCTCTGTATAGCGATATAACTGCACCAATGGTTAACTTTCTTACATATTGGGCCATAACCTCCTCGGAGTGGCTTCAGTGGTGGGGCAGATTGCCACTCTGTACTGACTTCAATTCCAAAGTGCCTGCCTCGTCCGGCCATCCTGACTCAGGCCAGATGAGACCCAGGCAGCGGAGCAGGTGAGTTTAAAGATCCCAGTGATAGGAAGAAGGTAAGTTTCTAAGCTAAGTGAATGGCATTGTGGGGTTCGGACATCAGGGGTTGGGGTTTTGGGATATCGGGGATGGAGGGAGTTGAAGTCAAGCGGGGCATGGAATGGTCGGGCACCAAATGGGCTTGGGCCCAGTCAGGTCTACGTTACATGTAGTCACCATTCTTTCAATCTCTTTGTGGATGCCTATCCAGTATACAGTTGATCTGGCTTTGAGCTTATATCTCTCCAATCCCATGTGATTATCCTAGATCTGGCTAGCTGAACACCATCTTCCATTAAGATATCATCTCTGATAACAGAGTACAACCGAATAGCCCCTTTTCGGGTCATCCCTGGATCACTTGCTGAGAGAGCATCTGGAACACCCTCACCTATGCTGGTCTCATCTCCTTAATTTGACTCAATTTCTGTGGTGTTACATTCACTAGATGATGGATCTTTATACCAATCTTTTATCTTTTGTTTCTCATGTGGTGACAACTGAGATAGGATACCGGCCAGCACCTTTTCTCTGCCTCGCTCGTACTTCAGTGAAATCCTAACCCTGAATCCTCAACAGTAACCTCTGAAGCTCTGAAGCCGATGCTCCAGACAGAAATTTCTCGTAGATCCGCTCCAGCGGTCAATGATCACTCTCCACTTTCTTATGTAAGATATGTAAGAAATTTCTCACATCCATACAGGAGTGCCAAAAGCTCTTTTTCATTATTGGCATGTATGGTCTCAGCTGACATTAGAACTTAGAATGCTATTAGTTTTTTTGTAGAAACTTCTACTTGTAGGGCAACGCGTTTCTTTCTGTTGTAATATGACAGATTTGCCTCCTTAAAAATTACTTCATTGAGTTTGTTCAAACTCCTCTCGTGTGACTCTGACCACTGGTACTCAACATCATCACTCATCAGCTCTCATGGGTTTGCTGTGTTCTGATGTGATGTACGAACGCGCTCCTACTGGAGCAAGCCAATGAAATCTCTCAACTCTTTCTTGCCTCTTTGTGCTTCCATCCCAGAGATAGCTGCAACTTTTTCAACTTGACTCCCATCGGGTCTGTACACCATTCCAAAGAAATAACATCTCCTTCACTATGCATTTATCTGCACACTGGAAGTCCCGCCTTGGAGATCTGTCAGCCAATCAGATTGGCCGACAGCTTCACAGCCTGTGCAAGCAGAGTGCTGCAGTGGCCAGTGGGGTTTAGGCCGGGGAGGCGGGGGTGCTGGAGTTTGCAGGTCCTGGAGGGGAGGGCACCCCAAATCTGAAGGGGCACCCTCCCCCCCCCCCCCCCCCCATTTCAGCGTTCCTACCCCCCACCTCCACCTGAGATAGAGATTCATTCGCTTTCCAGTTTCCCACCTGCCATAAAGTGAGTGCTTTAATGGGGGAAAGGGCAGGTTTCCCACCCAAGGCCTTGCCTGTCCCACTATGAAGTTACATCTGGGTAAGGGCTGGCAGGATCCAGGAGGGTGGGGAGCGGGTGGCGAGTGTGAAATTCTGGCCTAGCTGTCCTGGTTCTCTCATTGGCTCCATGTAGGTAGATCATAGTTATCTATCATGGATCTGAATATCTCCAGTTTTATCAACAGCTCCTTTGCATTCTCTGAATTCTTGTCTTGTCTACTTTCTACTGGCTCACTTTAAAGCTAAAAGGTAGATGCAGAAATCGGGGGCGTGATTCTCCGAGCCTCCGCGCTGAAATCGCGATCGGCATGGGGGCGGAGAATTGGCGTTGACGCCGAAAACCGGCGCGACGCCGCCCCCGCGACTCTCCGGGCCCGGAGAATCGCGCAGTCTACGTGGTGCGGGTAGGGGACCATTGACAGAGGCCCCCCCCTGCGATTCACCGAAGAGAACTGGCCGAGTTCCCGACGGCGTGGTTCGAACCACATTTTGCCTGTCGGGAACGGTCGGTGGTGGCTGCGGACTCAGCCCGTGGCCGCCTTGGTGGGGGGGGTATCCTTCACTGGGTGGGGGGGGGCCTCAGGAACGGCCAGGCTAGCGATCGGGGGCCACCGATCACGGGCGCGCACGATCTCAGGGGGCCTATATTGGCAGGGCTGCTCCGCGTTTTGAGTCTGCCATGTCGCGCGGGGCGGCCGCCGCTGTGCCCATGCACAGACTCCCGACCGGATGTGCAGGGTCCCGTATTGGCAGGCAGAGCTGCGTGGAGTACTCAAGGGCCCTGCTGGCCCCCTTCAAGAAAATCCAGAGTGAAACACCCGCACTTTGACGCTGGAGTGGGGACATAGCCCCATTATTGGAGAATCCTGCCCCAGATGTCTCATCAACCACATTGCAGCATCCATTTCTAGCATCAAGCTCACTTTGCCACGACATTTCGCAGGCTCTCCTTTTGATTAAAGCAACCAGTTCTTGACCTCCTTCCCTGATACAGGCTTTCAAAAGGTTTAAAATGCTGTGAGGATTTTCTGAACATTGAACAAAATGTTTCATTGTTTTTTTTTCTCCCCTATATTTGTTCACTTAACTTATAAGTATACAATTAAGCTTCATAAATGATCAAAATTAGCTGAACCCAGTAAGGTCAGCTCCCCACTCCAGTTGAACATGTGCATTTGTGCAGACAGCAATCCCAGGGCCAAGTTAGCACTACAGCCAATCTTAATTTTCTGAAAAAATAGGAAAGCTCCTCTTTGCAAGCTAATTAAAATTGAGTTGCATTAGTGTTGCCCTCAACTATTGCATTCAGTCAGCTGAACACACAATGCGCAAAGCTCGATCATCTGCCTGACATTATGGGCATGAATCATCTGATAATTCACTGCTGATGGACAATAGTGCAAAGTTCGGAAATTGCTTCTCATGGTCCAAACTGCAATAGCACTCTGGAGTGGATGCTGATTTGATCTTTCCAGTTCTTACCCTCAACACAATAAATAGAAAAGCACTTGTTTTTTAAAGTACGAGAAAATAAGTATTTTCTGTGTTCAAAAAGCTTTTCCCAACTTACCAATAGAAATGTTCTTCCATCATTTTTGTAATGGCTCTTGCGACAGCTCTTTCACCAGAATCCAGGTGTTTGTTTAGGTTAACACCCAGTTTATCTTGAAGGAAATCAATAATGAATTCAGTGCCTGATACCTTCTGATGATTATATTCAATCCATGGCATCTTTCCTTGGGGGGAGAGTTTGCCGTCAAAATAATTCTAAAAGAAGAGCAGATAAGCATTTTAGGAATAACGTGAGTAACTGCTGCACACAAATGTCTTTTTATCGGTCTTTTTGATAAGAGGGAAACCTATTTTTACCCTTCTGGAAGAGTTTCCTGATTTACCAGTGAAATTAGTTCACTATTGTCTACATAGGTTTAAACAGGTCCATAAAGTTGTTTGAAAAAAATCAATATTAAACTGGCCTTCTGAGAGGGCAGCAGAATTGCTGGTAACATTTACACAGGACAGGGAAGAGTAGCAGTTCACTCTGCAGGAATAATGGTCTAAAATTGCATTGGCAGCAGCTTCTGTCTTATTGTCTGGAATCCACCTGGCTGATTTTCCATTTTACGCTATTGGTGCGTGCCAACAAAATGAAAGTGGAAATCAATCCTCTGTACCTTAACATCCCGTGCTTTATCTTGAATGCTTGATGTCAAAATGAGCTGCAAAAGTGCAAAGTGTTCATATTTACCAGCACCAACGTCTTTACCATCATTAGTGTAACAACAACAAAACCTTACTCTTGATCAAACGCAATTCTATCCCAGTCAGTCCTGTCTACAGGTCAGCTGTAGTTAGTCAATCACACCTTTCAGTTTATTATGTGATGCCACCAATAATACTGTGTATCATTTATTAACTGGCATGTGTGCTCTGCCTGAAGGCTCAGTGTCTGCTTATGCTTCATCCTGAGCTATTTTCTTGACAATTGTTGTCAGGGGTGGTTTATTTTTCCCTTCCACTCTCAGGGGCAGGTGCCAAGTCTACATCAGCTGTAGTGGGAATTGAACCTGCAACATTGGGCACGATTCTCTGGAAAGATTTCTAAGTGTTGTAGCGAGCGGAAATTGCCACGAGCTTCCCGACTTTTGACCCAGCGAGGCCGGCAACATTAATTGGTCCACTTAATGAGGCCTCTCGGGCTTCTCACCGCAAAGAAAGGCTCGCCAGCCTATTCGCCGGCACCGCGCTCGCCAGCTCCCTGCTATCAAGTTCGAGCAGCACTTAAGCAGCACTTCCTCAGCCAACCCCAACCAGCTCATAACAATGCGCCCAGGAGACCAGCCCCAAGATTCGGGGATGCTGACCTGGGGAGGCTGCTAGACGTGGTGGAGGCTTTCCCCCGACGGTCCCGGAGGGTTAGCCAGTGCTGCCTGGGACGAGGTAGCATTGGCTATTAGCACCGGGAGGGTGGCCAGGAGGACTTGCCTCCAGTGTAGGAAGAAGGTCAATGATCTAAACCGGGCAGCACGAGTGAATAGACACCATAGCCGCCCTCCCCCACCCAAGACATCTCCCACCACGAACCCCCACCCCCACAGGAGCGTCTATATGTTGACCCCCCTCCCCCTTCAACCCCCCAGCTCTTCCTCCATCCCTCCCCCTTTAACTCCCCCAACACCTCCTTCACACCCCCCCCCCCCCCCCCCCAACTGTGAACCACGTGTGTGGCTAATGATGCCGTCTCTGTGTCTCCTCAGGAAGAGCTCTCCTACAGCCATCAGGAGAGGGCCCAGACTGACGGTGGTGTGCCGGACATAAGAATCCTCACCACCTTCGAGGAGCGTGCTCTGGAAGTGACTGGGGTGGCTGAGGACAGGGCGGTCACCAATGTGGAGGCTGGCAGACGCCCCAGAGGTGAGGAACAACCGGGCTCCACCCGGGGGACCTGTCAAACGTGAGCCTAGACTGTCCCATCCCTCCCACTGACCACATGTCCATTCTACCGCCCAGGTTGTCCAGCTGACGGCGCCGGCCCATCCCATGCGGTGCCCTCTTCAGCCTCCCAGAAGACCAACCTGGAGGAGAGCTCCAAGGATGCCACCGTTATAGTCGCGGCACAGCTGTCATCCCCCCCCCCCCCCCCCCCCCTCCACCAGCACAGATACGCACACCTCGGTGGGAAATGTCAGTGGTCAGGCTTCTGGGGCACAATCTGGTGAGCACCACACTGTTGATGATGTACATCAGGTGGAGGCAGAATCCCACAGGCGATACAGAAGTCGGAGGACTGCTTGATCCCAGGACCCAGCTGGGTCCCAGCCTGATGCTGAGCCTGTGGAACAGGGTTGCCTGGAGCTGAGGGAGATCTGCAGGTCCATAGCTGCTTGGAAGAGTCTCAGATGGTACGGACACAGGAGATGTGACCAGCCATGCATGGCACCCAGGCCAACAGAGGCCAACATTCCTCGGCCGCAGAAAAATACTTTTCACTGTACTTCGGTACATGTGACAATAAATCAAATCAAACACTGCTGGGTTGGCAACTGCAGTGGAGAACCTAGTCCACGACGTTGGCACCATTAGTGAAGGTGTCCTAGGCGTCGTGCAGTTGATGACGACCAGAGTTGAGGGTCTCGACAGAATGTCTGCCTCACTGGGGATGTAACCCAGTACCAGGCTGACCTTGATGAGGTTCTGCGGGACATGTCTCACTCTCAGATGGGCATGGCCGAGGCACTGCGGAACTTGTCCTAGTCGCAGGTGGGCATTGCCGATGCACTGCAGAGCATGGCCCAGTCACTGAGGTGCATCACTGAAGACGTCGACACAAGGACTGGCAGAGCCAGATGATGCAGTGGCAGCCGGGGCTTGAACCAGCTGCCCCTCCATCCCAAGGTGAACCCCAGGGCCCCATGGGCACTAGTAGGTGGAGAGGGCACTGAGTGCCAACCCGGACCCATCTCATGGAGCGGCAATACTGGCCACAGGCTCCCACAAGTTCCACCCCTCTGTTGGGGCTGCGTCTCGCAGCCAGCACTCGGGACAGAGTATCACGGCTGTGCATGTGCCGCCGATAAGTGAGCCGGGGCCCTTCGGCCTCAGCGCCCCTAGGGGACACTGGCCAGGGGCATCGAAGGCCACAGGATAGCAGCTGGCTACCTCCACCTCAGATGTGCATCCTGGTAGAGCTAGGAGGGCAAAACACATCAAGGATCACTGAGGGCACCGGGGGAGGGGAGGAGGGGGTGGAGGGGATGGGTAGGGTGTGAGGGAGTTGGGGGTAGGGATGGGGGCAGCACCATTGTGAGTGTGGGGAATTGCCAAACACAATAACCAGTGCCCAACCAGTATGATGCCTCTGTCACTTTCTTCAGCAATGTAGGCTGACCTCCAAACCCTTGGCCCATCTCACCAGGCATCACCCACTCCCCATGACACTCACCCACCCTCCGGCTGTGGACATGTCCCCAGAGCAGTGTCCCGTCACCTGGGTGTTTGGAAGTTGGTTGCTGCATGTGTGGTGTTGTCTCCTGCAGTGTTCAAGCACAGTGTCCAGGCATAATAGTCTGATTAGGATGCCACGCAATGACTCACACATGCTACATGGCCGACCTACCCACGGGAATCCACTTGGGTTGTGTGAAATGCTCACTTAAAGATGATTTCTTGAGGTATGGTTTTGTCAATTGTACCAATGCAAAGAAAGATACAAAGACCATGTGCGTTATCTGCAGGGACATACTAGCAAATGAGAGAAGTTTCAGATTTTGAAAGAGAAGTGGTGGCTGAAAAATTCCTTTGAGGTTGATACCCCAGAGTCAGTTGCTAACTTATAGCTGAGTCCAAATGAAAAGACTACGCTGGAAAACACTACCAGGAAAACAAGCATTTTGGGCGGGATTCTCTGACCCCCTGCTGGGTTGGAGAATTGCCGGGGGGTGGCGTGAATCCCGCCCCGCCGCTCTGACACTGGCTGCCGATTTCTCCGGCGCCGGTTTTCGGGCGGGGGTGGGGATTGTGCCGCGCCGGTCGGGGCCGTTGGCTGCGGCCCCCCCAGCAATTCTCCGGGCCCCGATGGGTGAGCTGCCGCGCGTTCCAGGCCAGTCTCGCTGGCGTGAAATGGACATGGTCCATTCCGGCAGGACCTGGTTTGGAGGGCGGTTAGCTGGGTCCACGGGGGGGCGCGGGAGGGATCCGGCCCCAGGGGTGGGCCCCACGGTGGCCTGGCCTGCGATTGGGGCCCACCGATCTGCGGGTGGGCCTGTGCCATGGGGGCACTCTTTCCCTCCGCGCCGGCCTCTGTAAGGCTCCGCCATGGCCGACGCAGAGAAGAAACCCCCTGCGCATGCGCAGGAAACATGCCAATGGTTCTGTGCATGTGCCAGAACATGCTGGCAGTCCTGCGCATGCGCCAACTCGCGCCGGGTGGCGGAGGCCCTTCTGTGCCGGTTGCCGCGGCGCCAACCCCTCCAGCGCCAACCTAGCCCCCGGAAGTGCGGAGGATTCTGCAACTTCCAGGCGGCCCGACGTCGGAGTGGTTCACGCCGTCTTGGCGCCGGTGCGGGCCGCCCCTCCTATTGCGGGAGAATCCCGCCCTTTGTTGCTATTGCCTTTCACGGTGAATTTTACGTTCTCACAAAGATGAAAACGGCACAAAGGAACTGGCTGGAGTCTGCACCTGATATGTGCATTGCCCTTTCCTCCTGTGAATCTGATTGGAGTGAGATTGTGAGGACCAAGCTGGCTCCCCTTTCGCATTAAAGGTAAGTGAACGTGGTGTGTATCTCGAAGGTCAGCCGGCATGGGTCCCTTAGGTCGGCCGGTTGGGACATGGGAAAATAAATTTGAAAAACACTGGTCTAAAGTGATCATCAATTACATTTGGGCTAGTTGCTGATTGACTTCTACTGGTTGTTGCTGCAGTTGTATATTTGTATCTTATTTGATTATTCCTGGAATTGGGTAAAGGTGCTAAATTCTACAAGAAGTGGTACGGCACAAGTTCTCTTCACTTCAGGGATTCTGTCAATACCACTTTCTCCTGGACATAGTATTTCCCTTGGACTACAAGATGAAAAGGAAACTAAGCAGAGGTGACACGGAAAAGGGACAAGTTGCTGTAAGAGGCGGGAGAGCTCTGAGCAGGAAGCCATATCCGTCCAGGGTGTTCAGGGAGCGATTTCTCTACCTGAACATCAGCGAGGAATATTTGGGGGTGGGATTGTTCTGTAGCACAACACACTAGGTGCTTAAAGCAGGGTTATGCAAACAATACTTTACTGCTGTTTGTCAGATACTAGAATTTCACCAAGGACACGCTCACTTAAACTTTCCACCTGCTGCAGCCATAACTGCAACCTCAGAGAAGGACAAAGGCCACATCATCAGTGGCTGTGAAGGTGATTATGGTGATTGGCCTTTACACTTGGGGCTCCTTCTAGACTACAGCTAGAGATATTTGCAACTTCTCCCTGTTGGTCATCTACTGTTGAATAAGGGAGGTGACTTCATGCAGGTTCTGTATTCCAAGAGAGCACAATACGTACCTGCCAGAGAGCAGCGAGCAGCTAGACCTAGATTCCCCCACGAGAGGAAATGTCCATTCACCACCTATCTTGTCAAGTCCTCGCGGACTCTTATATGTTTCAACAAGGTCGCTTCTCATTTTTTTCATCTCTAATGAGTATAGTCCCAACCTGCTCGACCTCCTCCTAAAACAATCCCTTCATCCCAGGTATCAGTCCTGTGGACCTTCTCTGAACTGCTTCCAAGGAAAGTAAGGAGACCAGTACTGTACACAATACTCTAGATGTGGTCTCCCCAATGCTCTTTACGGTTGCACCAAGACTTCCCTATTTTCATAATCCATCCTCCTGACCATTAAGGCCAACATTCCATTTACCTTCCTAATTACTTGCATGCTAATATTTTGTAATTCGTACAAGGAGACTCAGTTCCCTCTGTACTGTGACATTCTCTCTCCATTTGAATAATATTCTATTTTTATATTCTTCCTGCCAAAGTGGACAACCTCAGCTTTCCCATATTACAGCAGACAGCTATTGCGCTGAAATTCTGTTTCTGCTGCTCTGGAGCAGACCTGCAGTATTCAACAGATCAGGTGTCAAGATTTGTGGTGGTCTGTCGCAAACTGCACAATCTTGTCATCATAGAGTATTAGAATTCCTAAGGAGCAGAAGGAGGCCGTTCGGCCTATCGATTCTGCACTGACCCTTCGAAATAGCACCCCACACAGGCCCACTCCCCACCCTATCCCCATAACCCAGTAACCCCACCTAACCTTTGGGCACTAATGGGCAATTTATCATGGCCAATCCACCTTGTCATGATATGCAAACATGCAACCAGTGAACACTCAGAATAGGACACAACCAATGGGCAGTCAGGACACTCAGAGGTGGCATCACCACAAGGGGGCATGACATAAAACACTATAAAAGGGATGAGGCACTCACACCCTGCCTCTTTCCACAGACAGACATCTAGAGAATTAGACAGGGTTGATCAGCAGCCTCACACCCCAGCACGTGGCTTAGAGCAAGCTGCTACAGTTAGACTGAGTTACTACAGTTAGATTAGCAGAGAGTCAAACTCATTTGACAACTGTGCTAATAGGTCAATAAACACGTTGAACTCATTTCAGAGTCTGGAGCATCCTTTAGTTAAGACTGCGTCAAGTAGCAGCCTGTGTTATCTGAAGTAGCATAACACAACATACCTGACCTACACATCTTTAGACTGTGGGAGGAAACCGGAGCACCCGAAGGATACGTACACAGACACAGGGAGAGAACATGCAAACTCCACACAGTCACCCAAGGCAGGAATTGAACCCGGGTCCCTGGAATTGTGAGGCAGCAGTGCTAACCACTATGCCACCGTGCCGCTCCATGAGGGCATAGACCATGAAGGCTAGTTCTGACTTGCTACGGAGTAAGTAGGAGGGGGAGCTGCAGTAGACGAGGAAAGTAGGAGACAACCAACAGGCCCCTTTCTGTTGTCATTCAATTACAAGACCAGTGAATATAATCGTAATCCTCATTCACCAACAGTCCCACAATTTGTTCTTGTTACTGATCATCACTGCATCCAATTGGTAACAATATAGAAGTTAAAAACCAACAAAAAATAAACATTCCAAGCTAAATTTATAAATTTAAATACAAATGTCACCTCATCGCCCTTGTACATTCATTTAGTTCTTATTTCCATGCACCTTTGTTGCCCTAGTGCTCCATTTTTAGTTGTTTATGGGATGTGGGCATCCCTGCAAGGCCAGCATTTACTGAAGTCCCTAATTGCCGTTGGGAAGATGATAGTGAGATGCTTTCCTGAACCACTCCAGTCCATCTACCCACAGTACTTTTAGATAGGAAGTTTCAAGTTTTTCCAACCACTGACATTGAAGGAAAGCCAATATAGCTCTAAATCATGAGAGTAAGGATGCTTAAGGTGGTGGATGGGGTGCTGATCAAGCGGGCTGCTTTGCTGTGAAGGCATCAAAGTTCATGAGTGTTGTTGAAGCCACACACATCCAAACAAGTGGAGAGTATTGATCATCCCTGACTTATGGATGGTGACCAGAAAGTGATTACTCACTGCTAAATTCCCAGCATCTGACCTGTTCTTGTAGCCACAGTATTTATATGGCAGGTCCAGTTCAGTTTCTGGTCAATGGTAATATCCAGGGTGTCGATAGTGGGGGATTTAACAATGATAATGCCTTTGAATGTCAAGAGGAGATTGATATGTTCTTTCTTGTTGGAGGTGGTCATTATCTGGCAGTTTTGTGGAATGTTGTCAGAGACCTTCCTGTTTATTTCCATTGTTCCCATTTATTTATCCCTGCTTGTCAGGACAATGTGTTCCCAGGTTTTGTTTCTAGCCAGACTCCTCAGCACTGAGTGGATCTTAGGAACCAGCAGGTTTTGAGGGAGTCGGATCGATTGGTTGGCTGGCAACTGACAGGTTGGCCACGGTAAGTGTTCTGCCTGACAATGGTCAGTGATTGGTTCTTGCGGAATGCTTTGAGAGAGATCTGGGTAGAAGCATTTAGTGGAAGTGAAAGGAACGGTTTCTCTCTCCTGCTTGCTGAAGTGAAAGAACTGCTTTATTGTTCTGAAAGCTGTGAGTGCCTGGCACATCCTTTGCTGTGAACTTGGAATGATGCTGAGTCGGCAGAGAAACTAGACAACCTTGCCAGACAAAAGCATCTCAAGCTCAAGCCTAGAAGAAAGAAGTATCAAAACTAAAGGCGAACTTCAGAAAGATACAAACTGGAAATCATTCCAGTGCATCAAATATCTTTATCCTTTTATTTTAGTCATATTTATTTCCCTTTCCACCACCCTGTCCCCTCTGTGTTGTTTGTCTGTGTGTGTGTGCAGAGAGTGGAGGTAGTGAGGTTGGGAAATGGGTAGTAGTCAGTTACATTTTCTGTCCACCTAATTATAATAATGCACATAATAAAATGTTGCTTGTGTTAAAGTGACTGCAGGTTATTGGGCTCAACCAAGGATCTTGTGCATTTTAAATAAAATCTTATTTCACCTGTGTTGTGACTCCAGCTAAAGTGGGGCTGGAATTGACCACACACTCGCTAGGGTTTCGTGACAATATTACTTTCCATTTATCAACTCAAACTTGAACGGTGACCAGGTCTTGCTGGACATAGACATAGACTTCATCAGAGTGCTAGTGCTGTGGCCGCAGCTCCACCTATGTGCTCATCTGAGTCCTTTATAGCAGACCTTGTGTGGGACCACATCCTCTGACAACATGAAACCTCTGCTACTCCTAGCTGGATGTTACCAGTGCCCGGTGTCATATGTCTCTTTGCTATCCTCTACACTGCACGCGGCATCAGTATCTCAGCTGGTGGCTGCGAGTGTGAAGTCAACTGAAGGTGTTTCTTCTTCATATCTGTCTTCTTGGTCTTCCAACACTGGCCAGGTTACAGTTTATCAGTAGCTGAAAGACAAGGCTGAAAGGACATGATTGTTGCTTGCTGAGGGAGGGAAAGCATGAAGATCATGCTTACACCATCGAAAGCTTTTAAATCAGAAGAGATTGTGGGATCAGGGTACATGGATGTGAGAAGGTGACTAGCTATGAGGGTGATGTAATGTCCTGCGATTTCAGCTCCACCACTGACCATGGCCTCAGAAATGGACACTTCAATGGTGGTGAGCACCGCTCTAAGGGTAAAGACATGCAGGCACAACTATTGCCTGATAGTTAGCTGATGGTTAGCTACTGCTGCTTCTGTAAGAGAGGGCAAGAGTGTCTGTCTGAATGCTGCCAGGTTTTGCTGCATGCATTTTACACCTCACTTGGCAAGGGAGAGAAATAGCAGAGACCAGTGAATGAATGGCCTCAATCTTAGTGACAAAGACGTCTTTGAGCTACTCACACTTGTTGCTGAAGTGAGTGGACAGGGGAGGGAGGTTAAAGACTTATGGACTAAAGGGAACACAGTAGCAGAGTGGTTAGCACTGTTGCTTCACAGCGCCAAGGTCCCAGGTTCGATTCCCGGCTTGGGTCACTGTCTGAACATTCTCCCCGTGTGTGCGTGGGTTTCCTCCGGCTGCTCCGGTTTCCTCCCACAAGTCCCGAAAGATGTGCTGTTAGATAATTTGGACATTCTGAATTCTCCCTCTGTGTACCCGAACAGGTGCCGGAATGTGGCGACTAGGGGCTTTTCACAGTAACTTCATTGCAGTATTAATGTAAGCCTACTTGTGACAATAAAGATTATTATTATTAAGGAACCAACAAGGGAACAGACCATCTTGGACTGGGTGTTGTGTAATGAGGAAGGATTAGTTGGCAATCTCATTCTGAGAGAACCCTTGGGGGGGCACGGTAGCGCAGTGGTTAGCACCATTGCCTCACAGCTCCAGGATCCCAGGTTCAATTCGCGGTTTGGGTCACTGTCTGTGCGGAGTTTGCACATTCTCCCCGTGTCTGCGTGGGTTTCCTCTGGGTGCACCGGTTTCCTCCCACAGTCCAAAGATGTGCAGGTTAGGTGGATTGGCCATGCTAAATTCCCCTTAGTGTCCAAAAAGGTTGGATGGGGTTACTGGGTTACAGGGATAGGGTGGGGGTGTGGGCTTAGGTTGGCTGCTCTTTCCAAGGGCCAGTGCAGACTCGATGGGCCGAATGGCCTCCTTCTGCATTGTAAATTCTATGATTCCGAGTGACCATAATATGATAGAATTCTTTATTAAGGTGGATAGTGAGGTAGTTGATTCTGAGACCAGGCCCCTTACAGTCAGAAACAGGGGTATTCATAACCAGGAACAAAGAAATAGCTGAGGAACTAAATTTGTACTTTGTTTCTGTCTTCAGAAAGGAAGACATGATTAATGTACCAGACGTTCTGAGAAACACAAGTTTCAGTGAGGAGCTGAAGGAAATTAGTATTAGTAAAGAAATGGTTCTGGGAAAATTAATGGGATTAAAGGCAGTCAAATCTCCAGGGCCAGATAATCTTAATTGCAGAGTATTTAAGGAAGCGGCACTAGAAGTAGTAGATCCATTGGTGGTCATTTTCCAAAGTTATTTGGACTCTGGAATGGATCCTACAGATTGGAGGGTAGCTAATATAACCCCGCGACTGAAAAAGGGAAGTGGAGAAAAACAGAGAACTATAGACCAGTGAGCCTAAAGTCGGTAGTAGGGAAGTTGCTAGAGACCATTATCAAGGATTTCATAGCACAGCATTTAGAAAGCAGTGGTATAATCAGACAAAGTCAGCATGGATTTACGAAAGGGAAATCATGCTTAGCAAATCTACTAGAATTCTTTGAAGATGTAACTCGTAGAGTTGACCAGGGAGAACCAGTCGATGTGGTTTATTTAGTCTTTCAGAGGGCTTTCGACATGGTCTCACATTGCAGATTACTATTAAAAAGGTTGCACATACAGACAGTGGGAACGGTTTAGTTTGAGAGGCACGGCTGGTTCGGTAGCATCAGCACAGTCCGGGAGAGATTTGGCTGGCATTTATTCTGTGAGAGGTCTGTCTGTTACCCTTACTCCCTCGCCACCAAGGAGATCTCAGCTTGGCTGTTCCGTGCTGAAGTGAATTCAAGAATTATTTTTGAACACAAGTTTTGGAGCAGGTGGGCTCCAGAGGAAAAGGAAAGGAATAAGAGATTTTTGATTGTATGAATAAGGAAGTTAGAGCGCATGGGATTGAGGGTAGTGTCTTAAGATGGATAGAAAGCTGGTTAGTAAACAGGAAGCAAAAAGTTGTAATAAATGGGCCTTTTTCCAATTGGCAGACAGTCACTAGTGTGGTACCGCAGGGATCTGTGCTAGAACCCCAACTGTTCACATTACATATCAATGATTTGGATGAGGGAACTAATTGTATTATCTCCAAATTTGCAGATGATAAAAAATTGGGTGGGAGGGTGAGCTGTGAGGAGGATGCAGAGATGCTTCAGTGGGATTTGGACAGCCTAAGTGAATGGGCATATGCATGGCAGATGAAGTATAACATGGATAAATGTGGTTATCCGCTTCAGTAGCAAAAATAGGAAGGCAGATTAGTTAATGGGTGTAAACTGAGAGAGGTGGAAACTCAGAGAGAGCTTGGCGTCCTCGTGCATCAGTCGCTGAAAGTAAATGCGCAGGTACAGCAGGCAGTAAAGAAGGCAAACATAAAATTGTAACAGGATTAGACAGGGTAGATTCAGAAAGAATGTTCCTGATGGTGGGAGAGTCCAGAACTAGGGGTCATAGTTTGAGGATAAGGGGTAAACATTTTAGGACTGAGGTGCGGAGAAATTGCTTCACCCAGAGAGTGGTGAATCAGTGGGATTCACTGCCACAAAAATTAGTTGAGGTGTAATTTCAAGAAGGAATTAGATATAGCTCTTGAGACTAAAGGGATCAAGGGATATGGGGGAAGGCGGGATCAGGGTGTTTAATTTGATGATCAGCCATGATTATAATGAATGACGGAGCAGACTCGAAGGGCCGAATGGCCTCCTCCTGCTTCTATTCTCTATGTATGTTTCTACGAATGGTTTTTGACCAAAAGACTATTTTCATTCATGCAACAATAAGACGGAAATGTTTATTGACATTATTTTATAATGTGTCGCCTGGGTAAACAGCTAACTCATGTCACTTCTCACGCTCTTTTTTGAGGTTTTATCTTTCTCTCATTCCTTCTCCTCATTGATTGAGTTCAATGGACAACTTGGGTGCAATCTAATCAAATTGGAACAGGGTCCCATAACGAGCGTGTTTAGCCGGGTGTTTCCCAGCACTTGCAGCGTCGAGAAACACCATACTATCTATCGGGACTCTGTTTCAAATCGGGGCCTCATCGGGGACCAGCTCGCCGAGGCCGCACTTAGACCCATTTCCGACGCTGTGGATCTCCACTCACCGGAACTCCTCAGGGCAGGAAGAGATCAGGACATCAACCACCCTGAAACACCGCGGTCCCCCCACCCCCACCCCCACCGTCATGACCCCCAAAACCCCAACTCACCTATTTTTTTTTTAACATAAATTCTTTTTTCCAATTAAGGGGCAATTTAGCGTGGCCAATCCACCTCACTTGCGCATCTTTTGGGTTGTGGGGGTGAAACCCACGCAGACACGGGGAGAATGTGCATACTCCACACGGACAGTGACCAAGAGCTGGGATCGAACCTGGGACCTCAGCCAACTCACCGATAAGAGGGTCCTCAGGCCCCTCTGCACACATAGGGCACCCCGGGCTCGATCCCCGTAGCGGTAAAAATGGCAGCCTGGTACCTTGGTACTGCCAGCCTTCCAGTGCCCCTGCTAGATGGCAGTGCACACATGGGCACATTAGCAGTGCCAGGCTAGCAGTGCCAAGGTGGCACTAGCAGTGCCAGGCAGCCCAGAGGGCACCCACCCAGGGGCCTCCAATCCCTCCACAAATGCTGTTCTGTCTGCTCCCCGTTTGTGGGGACTATCACTGACCGGCACTCGCCCGAGGTCTCCGAGGTGAGGGGGTTAGATCCCAGGGGAGTGCTAGCTGTCTCACTCTAACATGCAGATTTTCCAGATAGTGATCCCACCCACAATGGGTGGGATTCAGCTCAATGTCTCGCAAGATCGCGTTAGATCTCGCGAAGCTTAGCGAACCCAGTAGATCCCAGAAGAGGGATCTACCTTTCAGGTGCAACACAGCCGGTAGATCGTGCCCAATGTTTCATTCAATCAATCAGTGCTAAAACCTCTTCACTGGCTTGAACATCTTGTTCATTTGAGATTACCAGCTATCAGACTGGCTCCTCATTTCCGCTTGACTTTCTACCCACACGTTCCAGGGCTTCTTGTTTCCTGTCAGCACTGTTGGAGACCAGGGTCTGAGAACCATGTACACACAAGGCAGAAAACACACATTTATTTCAAAGGAATGTACTAATATACTAATCCATAACTGAATTCCGATGTAACTATAATCCCCTTCGCAGTCTACATTTTTGAGTTCTGTATTGGCCATTATCAGCTCTTGATGCCCACCTTCCATTCATTGTGAGGGAAATCTGCTCCGAATGTTGCTGGAGCTCACGTTCTTAATAATGAAGCCCGCCACTGTGTCGGACAGAGCAATGGGCCAGACTGATGCTCCTGCCATTGCTATTCTCATGGGACCTGGCCACCTCCCACCCATCCTCTCTTTGCCAAGTCCTCTTCTCCCTTCTCCACGGAGTCAGGATACATACCCTGTCCCCCAATTCTGAGACCATGAGCCAGACAAGTTGCACTCCTGGACAAGCGAATATCCCAGCGGTAAAGGGGTTCCAGCTGGCCACGGAGCTTCTTTGTACATGTATTCTTGCTCAGCTGATAATGACATTGGTGGACTTCTTGAAATCTTCTCGCAGACCCCAATGTGTCTGCAAAGCCTAGGTTGAAAACTCCTGGTGTAAATGGTTCCATGAATTAGGTTGCACACTTAGTCAGATATAATGTTTGTCATTTACAGCAGTGCTCACAGTTTATGCTTCAGTGCATTTTAATGGGCTTCACTGCAGCTTGAGAAAATGACACTGAATAATTTTAAAGTCAGCACATATGGTAAATTTATGCTAACGTGAACTGTACCTAGAAGTGGGAGGCATGCTGCTGGGAACTAAATGTCATTGCCTAAGAAAACAGTGGAAATGTTTTGTGAATCTGACAAGGAGCATTTGCAAACTGGGTAATTTATTGTGCTGCTCCCCAATTCCAAGCAAAATGTAAATAGGGAGAAGGGATGACTCAAAAGTTAGGTGGGGGAATGTGAGACAGGTAGAGGGGACTCTAGGGCTTCGAGAGTCGGGGGACAGATAGTTTGGGCAAGGGCTCAAAAGTTAGTAAAATAAAACACATTTAAATAATGTAACCTGTTGCACTGCATTTGACACCTGGAGAAGTCGGGGAGGAGTATTTTCATGCTTTTTGTTACAAACCCCTTGGGGGCCAAAGACTGTGCTCTATGCGATTCCCCCCTCTTACACCTCAGAGGATGAACTCTCCAGTCATTGGGGGGGGGGGGGTTCCCTTAACAAGGGGGAATCTCTCAATGTAAAAACCCTGACCGGGGTGCAGGTCGGGGAGAGTGGCGCTTTGGATAGAGGAGTTGAAGCTTTGTGATTTTGTGTATACCATTATAAACCTTTGTTCATTCATATCCTACTGTGCATTCCTGTCTCTTCTGTCAGATTCTACAGTTTTAATTTCCTTTTTGGCTGAGGGCTTTTTTCCCCTTTTCTGTCTCTCTCAGTAGATTCCAAAGGTGCGGCAGTGGTGTGGGACGGGAGGAAATGCCTCATCATAGTTCTCGTGCATATATTGTGGGCCGAATGGATCTTTTCCTACTCATCGTTTCACATGTTCCTAAATATTCAGCAGCAGCACCAACCACTCTTCCTTGGTTTTGAGCAGCATATAGCTGAATAGGATCATGTTAGATTAGGATCTATATTGGATTGAATTATAATAACCACATAATCCTGCAAAGTCAACCTGGGGCTGAAAAATTTGGTTTTCAATTCACTGTTGGATATTAGCAATAATCACCGAGTAGAGCCTTAACGATCCAACTATGCAAGCCCTGAGTGTGTTTGTCACCACTGAGCAATACCAACAGCAGGTCTAATCAGAAAATGGCTCCAGCTGTAAAACAAAACATTAACGTTCCAAGTGGCAGATGTTAATTTTAGCATAAAAGATGTCATCTGCAGGAAATCCTTAGCCCTAAAGTTCCTTGGACATTTTGCCTCTGTGAGCAGAGGGTTTCTGCTGCACTTGCGGCAAAGTTACAGGGGTACTTTGGCAGAGAGTCTGAAGCAGATAATTTATGGCAAAGATTTAAATCCATAAAATAGTAGTATGGCTATTGAACAGTGGCACAGTGGTTAACACTGCTGCCTCACCACACCAGGAGCCTGGGTTCGATTCCAGCCATGGGTCACTGACAGTGTGGAGTTTGCACTTTCTCCTAATATCTGCGTGAGTTTCCTCCATGTGCTCCGGTTTCCTCCCACGGTCCAAAGATGTGCCGGTTAGGTGGATGTCCTCATGGAGTACGCCGTGCCGAATATCAACCGCCTCAGGCCATTGCCTGAGGCCCGCCCTGCGATGCTCCGTTCCCAACTGGCTGAATTCCTGATGGCGTGGTTCTAACATGGTCCCACCATCCGTGATTCTCGCATGGTGGCTGCGGACTCAGTCTGGGGCCGCCACAGTCAGGGGAAGGTCGATCGGGGGCAGGGTGGGTTTCATTCGGGGCTGGGCTATGTGTGTGGGCAGTCAGGGAACCCGCGAGCGGCCGATGTAGGGCACTATTTTGCCGGTCCAAGTCCATCGGCTGAGTCCGCCATGGATCACGGCGCGGCCGCTGGAGGCCGCCGCCCTGCGCATGCACGACCTCTGACCCGGAAGTGCGAGGGGGCTGTATCAGCAGCCAGAGCTGCGAGCTCTACGACAGCTGCCTGCGAGCCACCTGCAAGTCGGTGAATCCGTGGCCTTTTGACGCCAGTTTTCCTGCCGTAAAAGACCACAGTTTTTCCAACTGGCATGGGGACATAGTCCCAAAAACGGAGAATCCTGCCCTTGGTCTCTGATTTGAGGAGCAGCGAGAAGTGTGAAGTGTCCTCTCTTTTGTTTTCACAGTATGTGCTTTGTCTGGGCCCTGTTATTAGATAATGAACAACATGCAATTTAATCTGAAATAAAACACCAACAGCAGTCCTTCAACAAGCTGAAGAAAGTTGTTATTTTTGTCTTTGTTCATCTGTTAGCCGATTGACACCCGGATCAGGGCTTTATTGTGCAGATGTTCCCCAACTGATTCACTTAGCGCTCAAATTGTTTTGAAGACTGTCAAAGAAGTGTGCAGTGAATCGTATAACCTCGCCTGGGGTGATAACTACGGTGTCAATTCGATGGACACGTTATTGTTCCTGATTCACAAGACACAGATTATGAATTTGTTTAAACTTCAATGCTCAAATAAACACACTCTCTCACACTCCTGTGCAGCCGCCTACCCTTAAAGGAGGCCAAAGATCAAGATTAAGGAGTAAGTTGGCGAGAAACAGCAGGGTTGCAGCAACAGCACCCGCCTACCCAACCCCTGCCCGCAGATTGAGGAAGCACAATCTGGCACCATCACAGCCGTACTGAATACTCCCTGAGCTAAAGCAACCAAACTGCCTGTGCCCGGGTGTGGAGTGAGTTTGTGTGAGGGAGTGAGTCTGTATATCTGAGACTGTGTGTCTGAGTGAGTGAGTCAGTCTGAATGAGTCTGTAGGTACGATTTAATGGCCGTGTTCACGTAAGCGAGAGAGCAACAAGACCGTTAGATCGTGGGAGAGGTTAGAAACGAGAACCGGGCTTTTTTCAGGCGGGTTAACAGGAGTATAATGGGGTTTATGTGGGCGCGAGGGACTCCAAGGGTGAGAAGGGTGTTCCTGGAGCGGAGTAGAGATAGGGGGGGGCTGGCGCTGCCCAACCTCTGTCGGTACTACTGGGCCGCCAATGCGACAATGGTGCGCAAGTGGGTGATGGAGGGGGAGGGGGCTGCATGGAAGAGGCTGGAGACGGCGTCCTGTGTGGGTACGAGTCTGGGGGCGCTGGCAACGGCACCGCTGCCGCTCCCTCCAAGGAGGTATACCACGAGCCCGGTGGTGGTGGCGGCCCTCAAAATTTGGGAGCAGTGGAGGCGGCATAGGGGGGAAGTTAGGGCCTCGGCGTGGACCCCATTACGGGGGAACCACCGGTTCGCCCCAGGAAGAACAGGTGGAGGGTTTTCGGGGTGGCACAGGGCAGGCATACGAAAGTTGGGGGACCTGTTTGTGGACGGGAAGTTCGTGAGCTTGGGTGAGCTGGAGGAGAAGTACGGGCTCCCCCTGGGGAACACCTTCAGGTACTTACAGGTAAGGGCGTTTGCCAGACGGCAGGTGGTGGAATTCCCACGGCTACTGCCACACACAGTACAGGACAGGGTGCTCTCGGGGGGTGGGGGGGGGGGGGGTGGGAGTGGGGAAGATCTTGGAAACTTACCAGGTGATGCAGGATGAGGAGGAGGCCTCGGTGGTGGAGTTGAAAGGTAAGTGGGAGGAGGAGTTGGGAGAGGAGATCGAAGAGGGGACGTGGGCAGATGCCCTAGGGAGGGTGAACTCTTCCTCTTCATGCGCGAGGCTCAGCCTCATACAGTTTAAGGTGCTGCACAGGGCACACATGACCGGGACAAGGATGAGCAGGTTCTTTGGGGGTGAGGACAGGTGTGTTAGGTGCTCAGGGAGCCCAGCAAATCACACCCATATGTTCTGGGCATGCCCAGCGCTGGAGGAATTTTGGAAGGGAGTAGCGAGGACGGTGTCCAGGGTCAAACCGGGCTGGGGGCTCGCAATATTTGGGGTGGCAGAGGAGCCAGGAGTGCAGGAGGCGAAAGAGGCCGGAATTCTGGCCTTTGCGTCCCTGGTAGCCCGGCGAAGGATTCTCCTTCAGTGGAAAGATATGAGCACTTCCAAGCGTGGAATCCTGGATCAGCGATATGGCAGGGTTCATTAAATTGGAGAGGGTGAAATTTGCCTTGAGAGGGTCGGTACAAGGGTTCTTTAGGCGGTGGCAACCGTTCTTAGACTTTCTGGCAGAACGCTAGACATTGGTCAATGGCAGCAGCAGCTCGGGGCGTTGGGGGGGGGGGTTTACTTTATTTTGGTTTATGCTATTTACACTGGAAGGGTCTGAGGGGGTGTATACACCTGTTGTCTTAAGTCGGGGTGTTAATGTTAATTTATTATTTAGGTACGGGGGGGAGGGGTTTGGGGGGTTGCTTTTTTAGATTGTGTTTTGTACTTAACCCTGTTGGGTTCTTTTTTCTTTCTCATTTTGTTATTGATATTTTATGAAAACCTTCAATTAAAAAAATTTTTTTTTTTTTAAAAGAAACGAGAACCGGGCCAGGCGCCGATCAGTTTGTGATCTAACCAGCCCGCTCCCGTTGGCAAAATCAGGGTTCTGCTGTAGCACGGCCAGAAACCACTTAAAGCCAATCTCCATACAATTAACGGGAGCGACTCCCTATCTAACAGCCTCCCGTGATCTAAACACCTCCCAACGAGAGGTCATGGGGCCACCAATTAGTACGTCTTTTTAAAAATGCGAAGCTGGTGGAATGGCTGCTGAGGGGACCCAAGGAGGTGAGTAGCCATCCCAGGCAAAGAGCTTGGGGGCACTGGGTTTGCTGCCACAGTGGTCATGGGGAGTGAGGGGTGGGGGTGGGGTGAGCCCCCAGGGAGCCAGCCACAGTTGGGGTGGGTTGCCATTGGTGTGGAGTGGTCACCCATGGGTGCAGGGTGTTTCAGTGCCCGTGGGTCTGCCATGCCATACCCTGGATCGTATGTCCCCATTATGGGTGCAATTCCAGCCCCTGCCTGTTTGCCCCACCGACCACCCATAACTATGCTATTGCCAATAGGGAATGGGCAATCATTGTTAAGTGAGCACTTCACACCTCCCAAGTGGATCCCCATGTGTAAGCGTGCCATGTAGCATGCGGGGGTTATTGCCTAGCATCCCAATCAGACCATGATGCCTGGACACTGTGCATGCACATGCGGGAGGCAACACAACGGATTCAGTGGCCAAACACCCAGGGGCTGGGCCCCAGCACCGGGGACAGTTCCACGACCAGATGTTGGGTGTGTGTGCACCGGGAAGGGGACCAACGCCTGATACAGGTAACGTTACGTGCAGGTGTCTGCGTTACAGGGTGTGGGGTCCGGTGACCAGGGCCCCCCGCTGTGGCCAGGGACAGGGCGGGTCTGATGGCAGGGGTTGGAGGAGGGGGGTGAGTAATGGGGAAATGGAGGATCCCAGGATGGAAGACACCGCTGGTTGTCAGTCTCTCACACTCTCCAATTCTTACAGATTTAACATGGGACCTTGGACCCTGCGGAGGCTGCTCCCGCGGTGCTGCTGGCAGGCCAGGCGGCCAGACCCCGAGAAGGTGGCGGCTCATGTGCAGGGCCCGTCCCGTATTCTGAGGACTCAGCCGCCCATCAGGTTCGGATCTAGTGTCCTCACAGACTTGGCACCAAGTGAAGGAGTAGGATACCCGCTCCCAGTGACCATTAAGGTCACCACAGCCCTGAACTTTTACGTCTCAGGGTGATTCCAGGGCTCGAGCGGGGACTTGTGTGGTATCTCACAAGCTACAGCCCGCAAGTGCACCCTTGAAGTCATGGATGCCCTGTTTGCTGAGCAGTGAACTATATAAACTTTAACATGGACCAGGCCCAACAAGATGTCCAGGCAGCAGGATTCTCCACCATCGCCTGGATTACCCCGGGTCTCGGTGCTAATAGATGGCACGCATGTCGCCTTGCGCCCTCCGGCTCATCTGGAAGGAGTCACCAGGAAGGAGTTCCACTCCCTGAACGTCCAGCTCTTACGCGACCACCACATGAAGATCATGCACGTGTGTGCACAATTCCCAGTGAGTTTGCAAGACAGCTATATCCTGGATATCCCCAGCCTTTTCAAGAACCACCCCAGGATGGCTGGTTGGCTCTTGGGGGATAAGGGGTACTGGCTGGGGACCTGCCTAATGATGCCAGTACGGAGGACGGTGACCGATGCGGAGACCTGGCACAACGAGGCCCATGTGGCCCCCCGACCTGTCAGTGAGAGGTGCATCGGACTGCTCAAAATGTGCTTCCAATGCATTACCCGTTCTGGTGGTGCCCTGCAGTACACCCCCCGGAGGTCACCCGCTTTGTGGTGGTCTGCTGTGTCCTCCACAACATGGCACAGCAGTGGGGCAACGTGCTGGAGGTAGAGAAGGAGGAATTTGTGGCCACCTCCAAGCATGAGGACGAGGAGGTACCGGACCATGAGAGGCTGGAGGACGATTCCAGGAAGGATCCGCAGGACTAGCCGGAAGACAGGCGGCAGCGGCTTGGATCAGGAAGCCTGGAGGGTCTCTAAAGCCTTCATCCTCGCCCGCTTCACAGAGGACATGGCCTCGTCCGTCATTGCACACCCTCCCCCATTCCCTCTCCCCCATCCCTCAGCATTCCCCTCCCTCCTCCTTCCCTCCTCCCCTGCCCCTCCCCCCACCTCCACCCAGTTCCACCCTACCCATCACTCCAGGGTGATGAGACTGAGTTGGCACTGTCAGCAGGTCACTTTTGAGGGTGGGGAGGGGTGATGATAATCCACTGAGAGCTCAACGCTAGTGCTCCTCAATCTACGCCATAGTCTGACCCCTGCCTGTCTGCTGAGTGCTCGCTCACACCCATCACCAGTACGTGGTGTGCCTGGGACAGGGGAAAGAGTCATCCAGGACCTCCATGCCCGGGGAGCTGGGGAAGGGGATTGGTACTCACCCCGCAATGCAGAGGAAATTGCCAGAGGCATCATATTTCTGGAGTGGAACATTTTTTTATGCAGTACATATGTGTCCCCAACTTCCCCAATCCCCCGATGGTGTCACCCCATCTTCCCCACCCCTCCCAACCTCTCCATCCCTCATCGCACCCTCCCCTCTTTCCCCCCTTATTGCACCCTTCCCCCTTACTCTCAACCCTCTCCCTTCCCCATGCCCTCACAGTGATCCTCCACCTGCTTAACCTTCCGTGCTCTGCCACTGAGTCTAAGTGTGTCCTCAGGATGCACTTCACAGGTGAAGGCAGGTTGCTGCCTACCACGTCCCATGGCCTACAATGCCCTCTGGGAGCCCAGAGGCCGGAGGGCCATGGCCCACTTGTCAGCAGCACATGCCCCGCCTACTGTTCCGGGTGCTCATTCCGAGACGTGCCATTGTCAAGGAGTGGAACGTGGGGGAATTGGTGGCCGCCGTTGCCACTCCATAGGGTGGCTCCAGGTTGGTATTCAGCACCCCCTTCTCCCGGATGGGCCTTGGCTACCCCTCCATCATCTGGCTCTGCCAGTCTTGGTAGCTCCCCAATGGCTACAGCATGGTGTGGATGCACTCAGTGACAGGGTCATGCTCTGGCGTGCCCTGGCAATACCCACCTGAGATGGGGACATGCTCGACAGCACATTGGTTATGCTCACCTGAGACTAAGACATGCTCTGAAGCACCTCGGCTATACCCACCTGAGACTGGGACATGCTCCGCAGTGCCTCATCAAGATCCACATGGGACTGGAACATGATGTTGAGGCCCTCAGCCATGGCCATCACTGACTGAGCCACGCTTTGGACACCTCCACATGCTGCTGACTTTGTGCACCAGGCTCTCCACTGCGGTCACCACCCTAGCTGTGTTGGCCTCTGTCCACGCATTGCCGGCACCATCTCCTGTGCCCGTAGCCTCTGGGACTCCTCTAATTGGCTGTGAACCTGCTGGAGTGTCTCTCTCCAGGGCCTGTTCCTTGTAGGGGGTGAGGACTCTGTTATCCGGCACTCTGCCGCCTGTCTGGGCCCTCTCCTGTCTCCTGTGGGGACAGGGAGAGGGCAGTGTGAGCCGCACGCTTCATTCATCACAGGGGGGAGGGGAAGATGGTGTGAATGGGGGGAGTAGAATGGGGAGTAGAGCGGGATGGGGAGTAGAGCGGGATGGGGAGTATGATGGGATTGGGAGTATGATGGGATTGGGCAGTATGGGAGATTTGGGAGTATGGTGGGGTTGGGGAGTATGTGGGAATAGGTAGTATGGGGGATTGGGGAGTATGGGGGGGATTGGGGGGGATGGGGGGTTGGGGAGTATGGGGGGATAGGGAGTATGGGGGGGTGGGAAGTATGGGTTGATGGGAGTTTGGGGGTTGTGGAGTGTGAAGGGGGCCGACGTGAGTGTCACTGCTGGACATGGGTGGGCCGGGCATGGAACGGTGCTGGGCAGGGGCGGTGCCAGCCACATGCTCGAGGGGGATCAAGGATGGCGGGGCGGGGCGGTGCCGGGGGCCGGTGCCAACTCACTCATGCAGCCCGGTGGGGATTGTTAACCTTCTTACGGCGCTGGGTTCCAGTCCTCCTGGTGACGCTCCCCAAGCTGATGGCCGCTGCCACTTCCTCCCAGGTGGCACTGGCTGCCTTTTGGCTGACCCTCCGAGACCCTCAGGTGAACAGGGCAACCTGCCTGGTCTCGACCGCGTCCAGCAGTCTGGCCAGGTGGGCATTCCTGAATCGTGGGGTTGGTGTTCTCGGTGGCATGGCTGCGAGCTGCGTGTGATTAGCTGTGCGGTTTAAATGCTGCTCTGCCTTGTTTACAGGGGGCTGGTGAGCCCGGTCCCAGCGAATCAGCCGGCAGGACAATCATTTGCTTCCTGAAGCCTTTGGAGCCTTGTTAAGTGGACAAATTCATGTTTTACAACAGTGACGGCCTCGCGGGCAGAGCGCCAGGAAGCTCGTGGTAGTTCCCGCTCGCTACCACACTTATAAACTTTTCCATTAACTCACGCCCCATCTCTCTATTTACAAAACCTAAACCCAAATTACGTTTTAACCTTCCTGCCAACCTTCAGTTGTGCACATATATCCCCAGTGTATGTTCTCTGCTCCTGCACTCCCTTTCAAACATAATGCTTTAAGTTTTGAGCACCATTAATTAATGTCCACAATCTTTCAGTTAATGAACAGTAATCATTAGTGTCATGTTTCTGCTTTACCAGCAAATCTGCACAGGCAACAATGGGATTTATATTACGCCTTTTGGATTTTTTGTTCCCATTTCACTATAATAACTCTATTTGGAAATGGAGCAGAAACACCATTTATGTCCATAAAAGGATTTCAGCTGCACTTCTGACAAAGTTGCAGCAACAGAGGTCAGAGGCTCTGAAGAACGTTCTGGTAAATATCCCAAGGTGACTCACAGAAATGGAACAGATGTCAAATGATAGACAAATTCGGGAAGATGATCAAGCGCAGGTCATGAAGTCAGGCTTTTGAATTCATAGAATCCCTACAGTGCAGATGGAGACCATTCGGCCCTTCGCGTCTGCACCGACCACTCGAAAGAGCACCCGTCTTAGGCCCCCTACCCCACCCCATCCCCATAACCCCACCTAACGTGCACACCTTGGTACACTAAGGGACAATTTAGCCAATCCACTAATTTTTGGACTGTGGGAGGAAACTGGAGCACCCAGAGGAAACCCACGCAAACACGGGGAGAATGTGCAAACTCCACATAGACACAGAGGATCGGAATCGAACCCGGATCCCTGGCACTGTGAGGCAGCAGTGCTAACCACTGTGTCAGCGTGCCGCCCATGCTAAAGAAGAGATGCAAAGCTTTGAGGGAGCGTCCTAGAGCAGATCTTAGAAATGTAAAAGCTGTGCTTACTAATTGTGGAACAGATGGATGTTTGGAATAGAATGCAGGGACTGAGGAAGCTGCAAAAATAGGGCAATGTGAATATATGCAAATGTATTCACTACAAATGCTGCTAAAAGCACCCTGGCTGCTCAAAGTACCATTTACTGCTTGGTGTGAAGGAAAAGAATATTATCCAATCCAATAATTTCACCCCTACTTTTTTTATTAAAACTTGGACAGAACAGAACATGTAAAAAAGGGAAAAAGACTGTGCAGAAATAATCACAGGAAATGTCACAAAAATAGCAGGCTAGATCGACTTACTGGTAGCGACTACTTTTTATCGCGTAAAATATACAGACCTGACGAAAAAATGGAGAATGACTGATGCACAATTAATGACCACTAAAGCGAGGTTGTAGTCCAACTGAAGGCATTAATAAGCTAGATGTTTCCCCCAGCAGCTCAGGTACAGAATGAAGGCTGCTGGGGCGGCACGGGTTCTTATACCCCGCCTATCAGGGCGGAACTACCATACATCCTAACCAATAGAAAGCATACAGTTTCCACCAATGGTGCTTCAGCATATCAGGTACCGTAATACCTATAATGCCACATTCACCAGCTGTTAAAAAAAGAGTCCGGCGGGGGTGGTGGTCTGAAACTAAAAAACATGGCAACGTGGTATAATTAGTTATGGAGATACCGTAATACCTCCGTACAGTGTTTAGTAACTATTTACAATTCTAATAGCTATGTATATTTGGTGGTTTACATTTACGGTTTACAATTAAAATGGAGCAATTAGATTACAGTCTACAGTTTACAATTTAAAATGGAGCAATCAGACGTTCGGGGGCCCTGGTCGTCCTCTGTGACCGACGGAGCTTCGGTGGAGGCTCGGGCGACTGTAACTCCGGGAGCGTGGCTTCGATCTCTATGGCAGCTTCGGCACCCCTACACGGCGCTGGTGGGGAAAACGGTTGCCCTGGGAAGGGAGCGCCTGCGGGGGGCGTCAGTGGGTGGGGGGGCCTAGACGGGGCCAGCAGAAGGACCGATCCTGTAAGGTGCTGCGGTGGAGGGGAGGGTGGGACTGGTGGCTGGGATGTGCGGGGGTTCCGGCAGGCGCCAGGTCTCGTAGGGAGACCGTATCTTGTCGGCCGTCGGGATACGCCATGTAGGCGTATTGGGGGTTAGCATGGAGCAGATGGACCCTCTCGACCAACGGGTCCGCATGTGTTTTCGGAGCAGGATGGGTCCGGGTGCTGCCAGCCAGGTCGGGAGCGAGGTCCCAGAGGAGGACTTCCTAGGGAAGACAAGGAGACATTCGTGAGGTGTCTGATTGGTGGCCGTACAAAGCAGTGACTGGATGAAGTCGAGGGCATCCGGGGGGACTTCTTGCCAGTGGGAGACTGGGAGGTTCCTGGACCGTAGGGCCAGTAGGACGGTCTTCCAAACCGTTCCGTTCTCCCTCTCTACGTGTCCGTTACCCCAGGGGTTGTAGCTGGTCGTCCTGCTCAAGGCGATGCCCTTGCTGAGCAGGAATTGATGCAGTTCGTCGCTCATAAAGGAGGGCCCCCTATCACTGTGTATGTAAGCGGGGAACCCGAACAGTGCAAAGATGCTATGGGCCTTGATGACGGTGGTCGTGGTCATGTCGGGGCAGGGGATGGTGAATGGGAACCGGGAGTACTCGTCAATCACGTTCAGGAAGTACGTGTTGCGGTCGGTGGAGGGGAGGGGGCCTTTGAAGTCCATGCTGAGGCGTTCAAAGGGACGGGAAGCCTTTATCAGGTGCGCTTTCTCTGGCCGGCAGAAGTGCGGTTTGCACTCCGCGCAGATTTGGCAGTCCCTGGTGGCTGTCCTGACCTCCTCGGTGGAGTAGGGCAGGTTGCGGGTCTTGACAAAATGGAAAAAGCGAGTGAACCCCGGGTGGCAGAGGTCCTCGTGGAGTGCTCTGAGGCGGTCCACTTGTGCGGTGGGACATGTGCCGCGGGACAGGGCGTCAGGAGGCTCGTTTAGCTTCCCGGGCGATACAAGGTCTCACAGTTGTAGGTGGAGAGTTCGATCATTTTTTATCTTGCCCCGCTGTGCATTATCAAACATGAAAGCAACCGACCGTTGGTCCGTGAGGAGAGTGAATCTCCTGCTGGCCAGGTAATGCCTCCAATGTCACACAGCTTCTACTATGGCCTGGGCCTCCTTTTCGACTGAGGAGTGGTGGATTTCGGAAGCATGGAGGGTACGAGAGAAGAAGGCCACGGGTCTGCCCACTTGGTTGAGGGTGGCCACCAGAGCCACGTCAGACGCGTTGTTCTCGACCTGGAAGGGGCGGGTCTCGTCGATGGCGTGCATCGTGGCCTTTGCAATGTCTACTTTGAAGCGGCTGAAGGCCTGGCGGGCCTCTATTGATAGGGAAAAAGCTATGGATTGGATCAGGGGAAAGGCCTTGTCCGCATAGTTGGGGACCCACTGGGCGTAGTAGCTAAAAAACCCTAGGCAACGCTTCAGGGCCTTGGAGCAGTGAGGGAGGGGGAACTCCATAAGGGGGCGCATGCGTTCAGGGTCGGAGCCTATAACTCCATTTTGCACTACGTAGCCGAGGATGGCTAGGAGGTCGGTGCTAAACACGCATTTGTCCTTGTTGTATGTAAGGTTAAGGATTTTTGCGGTCTGGAGAAATTTTCGGATGTTGGTGTCGTGGTCCTGCTGGTCATGGCCGCAGATGGTGACATTATTGAGATACGGGAATGTTGCCTGTAAACCGTACCGGTCAACCATTCAGTCCATCTCATGCTGGAAGACCGAGACCCCGTTGGTGACACCGAAGGGAACCCTTAAGAAGTGATAGAGCCGCCCATCTGCCTCGAAGGCAGTGTATTTGCGGTCACTAGTGTGGATGGGGAGCTGGTGGTAGGCGGACTTGAGATCCACTGTGTAGAAGACCTTATAATGCGCGATCCTGTTTACCAGGTCGGATATGCGGGTAGAGGGTACGCGTCCATCTGCGTAAACCTGTTGATGGTCTGCCTGTAGTCGATGACCATCCTATGCTTCTCCCCGGTCTTTACCACCACTACTTGAGCTCTCCAGGGGCTGTTACTGGCTTTAATGACCCCTTCCCTCAGTAGCCTTTGGACCTCTGACCTAATAAAGATCCGGTCCTGGTGGCAACGGGTTTGCAATCCAGGGTGAGGTTCACAAACAAGGAAGGCGGGTCGGCCTTAAGGGTCGAGAGGCTGCAGACAGTAAGGGCCGCCGAATTTGAAGGTCAGACTTTGAAGGTTACACTGGAAGTCTAAACCCAAGACTGTAGCCGTGCAGAGGTGGGGAAGGACGTAGAGACGGAAATTTTTGAACTCCCTTCCCTGGCCTGTGAGGTTTGCTACACAAAACCCCTTTATCTCCACTGAGTGTGAACCGGAAGCCAGGGAGCTTTTTGATTAATGGGGTGGATGAGGAGAGAACAGCGCCTTACCGTGTCAGGGTGTATGAAGCTCTCCGTGCTCCCAGAGTCAATTAGGCAGGACGTCTCGTGCCCGTTGATAAATACGGTCGTCGTAGCAGTTGAGAGTGTTCGAGGCCAAGACTGATCCAGGGTCACCGAGGCTAATCGCAGCAGTTGAGAGTTCTCTTCGGGCAGTGCGTGGTCAGCCGAGCTGGGGTCCTGGGGGTTCATCCAAGATGGCGGCTCCCAATTGGTCGCTAATGGCTGGGGGTGCACAAAATGACGGTGCACATCCCTCCAACGTGGCGTCTGCGGAACAAGATGGCGGCGCCCGGGGTCCGCACGTGGCCCTGGAATATGAAGATGGCGGCGACCGCTGGCCGCACGGAGCCCGAGGAGAAGTTTGTGGTTGCGGTCCGCATTCGCCGTCGGAGACCGCGGCAACCGCACGGGCCTGACATACCCCCACGAAATGGCTCTTTTTGCCACATCACTTGCAGGTGGATGCGCGGGCCGGGCAGTGGGGGTGCTTGGCCTGCCCGCAAACATAGCAACGAGGCCCCTCGGGGTTGCCAGGGTGCTTTGCAGCGCGGGCCTGTGGGGGAATGGGCGAAGTCTCGGGGTCGGCCGCGGAGAGGTTCCACGCTGCCCAGGGGGCTGCCGCGCGGTCGGGAACGTAAGTGCGGGCGTTCCTGGAGGCCACGTCCAGGGAGCCTGCAAGGGCCCGTGTCCCTGAGACCCAGATGTTTGCGGATTTGTGAGGATAGCATACCTGCCACGAAAGCGTCCCGGACTAAGAGTTCCGTGTGTTCGCTCGCCAAAACTTGCGGGCAGCTGCAGCTTCTTCCCAACACCAGGAGTGCACGTTAGAATTCCTCCAGCGATTCCCCAGGGGTTTGTCGTCTTGTTGCAAGCAGGTGCCGGGCTTAGACCTGGTTTACCGGGCGAATATAGTGTCCTTTTAGCAGCTCTATTGCTGCATCGAAGTCTTCCGCTTCCTCGATGTGCGTGCAAATCTCCGGGCTCACCCTTGAGTGCAGGACTTGCAGTTTCTGCTCTCCCGTGGGTGCATTTTTGGCTGTCCTGAGATACCCAGTGCTTAAAGATTGCCGCTGAGTTCACCGCGTGGGGGCTACGTTGCAGACACTCGGGCTTGATTCGGAGCTCCATCCTTTCTTCTTAAAAAAAATAGCTTATTAAATTGATGCACGATCAATGACCACTAAAGCGAGGTTGTAGTCCAACTGAAGGCTTTAATAAGCTAGATGTTTCCCGCAGCATCAGGTACAGAATGAAGGCTGCTGGGGCGGCATGGGTTCTTATCCCCTGCCTAGCAGGGCGGAGCTACCATACATCCTAACCAATAGAAAGCATACAGTTTCCACCAATGGTGCTTCAGCCTATCAGGTACCGCAATACCTATAATACCACATGACACCTTCCACTTTCCTGAAAGAAGCCTTGGCTGGAAATATCTGCTACCATCTGCCCAATCCATGCCATCAAATGATGGGCAGCCCTGATCATTGACCTTATCTTGGTCTGCCTCAGTGAGCAGCTTGGTCTCAGTGAGCAGCTCCCCATTACCTCTCTGCTGTCTCTAATTTGTCACGCTGCTTGGTCAACACCCAGTTTTGGACGAAGAGAAATGTCCTCCACTGGGAAAAAATCAGCCATTGTTTGTGGTCCTGACCATAAACTCCATTTCCTACCCAGCTATTCCATCACCCTCCTTGGTCACTATCTGAGGTTTCGCCAAACTGTTCACAACCTCGATAACCTATTTGTTCCTGAGTTGAAAGATGCCAACGCCATGTTCTCTCTATCACCAAGACTATTGGTTTCCATCCCCATAGTATTGCCTGTCTCCAGCCCTGCCTCGGACTATAGTATCTGATGCTGAAGTCCACATCAATGCCTTTGTTACCTCAACTATTTGAATGCTCTCCCGTACGAGCACCCACCTTCCA
Organism: Scyliorhinus torazame; assembly: GCF_047496885.1. Classification (NCBI taxonomy): domain Eukaryota; kingdom Metazoa; phylum Chordata; class Chondrichthyes; order Carcharhiniformes; family Scyliorhinidae; genus Scyliorhinus; species Scyliorhinus torazame. The sequence goes on from NC_092710.1 coordinate 248,232,280, forward strand.
CGCTCCCTAAGCTTCGAATCATCCAAAGCTTTACTGCATATGTCCTATCGCGCACTAAGTTCCATTCACCCCATCACCCCTGTGCCTCAAATTTACCACTGTTCAAAATCTCGCCGCTCCTCCAATTCTGTCAGCTCTCTGCAAGGGCAATTTATTGCAGTGCAGAAATCTGGGGCGGTATTCTCCGACCCCCCCTGCCGAGTCGGAGAATCGCCAGGGGCTGGCATGAATCCCGCCCCTGCCGGTTGCCGAATTCTCCGGCACCAGATATTCAGCGGGGGCAGGAATCGTACCGCACCGGTCGGCGGGCCCCCCTCCGGCGATTCTCCGGCCCGCGATGGTCCGAAGTCCCGGTGCTGTCATGCCAGTCCCGCTGGCGAGAATCAAACCACCTCTCTTACCGGTGGGACTAGGTGGCGTGGGCGGGCTCCGGGGTCCTGGTGGGGGCACGGGCGATCTGGCCCCGGGGGGGTGCCCCCACGGTAGCCTGGCCCGCGATCGGGGCCCACCAGTACTGCTCTGCACCCTCTGAGATACTGCTCAGCGAGCCCGCTAGTACTGCTCTGCACCCTCTGAGATACTGCTCAGCGAGCCCGCTAGTACTGCTCTGCACCCTCTGGGATACTGCTCAGCGAGCCCGCTAGTACTGCTCAGCACCCGCTGAGATCTGCTCAGCACCCACTGCGATACTGCTCAGCACCCACTGTGATACTGCTCAGCAATCCCCCCCATACTGTTCTGATACAGCCTGTGCCGTGGGGGAACTCTTTTCCCTCCGCCTCGGCCACAGCCTTCGCGATGGCCGACGTGTAAGAGACACCCCCCCTGCGCATGCGCGGGGATGACGTCAGCAGCCGCTGATGCTCCCGCGCATGCGCAGACTTCTGCCAGCTGGCGAAGTCGTTTCGGCCCCGGCTGGCATGGCGCCAAATGCCTTTCCCGCCAGCTGACGGCGCGCCAACCACTCCGCGTGGGCCTAGCCCCTCAAGGTGAGGGCTAAGCCCCTAAAGGTGCGGAGAAATCCGCACCTTTGGGGCGCCCGACGCCGGAGTGGTCCCACCACTCCATCCCGCCGGGACCCCCCGCCCCGCCGAGTAGGGGAGAATCCCGGCCCTGATGACACTGTCTGAGCTATTTGATAAATTCCCATAGAGACCACCTTTGCCAAACTAGAAACGGTGACTATTGCCTTAGCAACAGGTATTTTCTCCCCAGCACCCCACAAATAACCCTTCACCTACACTGTCCTAATTTTTCAAATTAGTGAGAGATAGTCGCACAGGGGGAGAGGGCAGCGTAGTAGCATTGTCACCTGACTAGTAATCGAGAGAGCCAGGGTAATATCCTGGGGACCTGGGTGCAAATCCCACCACTGCAGAAGGTGAATTTTGAATTCAATATAAATCTGGAATTGATAACCATGAAACCATTGTCGATTGTCATAAAAAAAACATCTGGTTCACTAATATCCTTTCGGGATGAAAAACCTCCATCCTTACCTGGTCTGGTCTACATGTGAATCCAGATCCACGGCAATGTGGTTGACTTTTAAATGCCCTCTGAAATGACCTAGCAAGTCACTCAATTTAAGGGTAGTTAAGGATGGGCAATAAATGCTGGTCAAGTCAGCAATGCACATATCCCATGAATGAATTAAAAAAATTAAGCCATTCATAAATCTTATATTCCTTTAACCTGCTGAAATATTTTTCACAAACCGTTGCAAAATAATACTCGATATACGGTTTGAGTGAAAATACCTTTTCTTCCCTGTTGTGTTGACTGATGTTTGCTTCCACTATGCCTCACATTTGTGCTTCTGACCCTAGTGCTTCATCTAGTTGTTACCTCAATAGCAGGAGCATCTGTGTACAAATGAGCCTTTCAGAATTGAGATGCCTCTCGCACACTTACAGCTGAGTCCGAAGACAGACTTGCTGTAAGCTGCACCAGTTTCAGTTTGCTTCTAGGCACAGTACAGGCTCTGATATATTCTGGTATCTTTAAAAGCTGAGGGGGAATTGGAAGACTGGCCCAAATGTACTGACACCACCATCAGCCATGCTCATTCCAGTCATGGCCATGTTACTAGGAACTGTCATTTATCAGTGTGATAGCTGACCTAATCAGTGAGTCTCTCTGTCTAATGGGCCCAGATTTTCACCACCTCTCCGTTGTGACGTAAATGGCAGAAGTGGCTGAAAATCATAAGTCCCGTCCTCGCACACAGCAATTTCAATTTTCACAAGAGCGGGAATGGGAGCATTTCAATCATGGCCATTTAAATCATCAGCTACTTCGAGTGAAGTGGGATTTTGGTAGCCTTGGCGTGTGAAACCTGAAGCATGCAGATTATAATTGACAAGATCAGATCTGCACTTTGTTGATCTGTTTGGATGGTCAGGGTACCCTTATGGAGAAGGAAAGTACCCCTTTAGATCTGGTCCCGGGACATCTTTGTGGAGGTCAGGTGCTCTTTGTGGAGGTCAGGTGCTCTTTGAGGGAGGTAAGCTTCCCTCCGGAAATGTTAGAAGTAGGCATAATGATGTGTAAAAACTGCATAAGCTGTCAAGTTCATTGACATTGTCAACACAGCTGTCAAAGTCAATTGTCAAAAGGACCTGTCAAAGAGAACTGTCAAATGTGTCAAGAGGAACTGTCAAGAGGACCTTTCAAAGGGAGATGTCAAAAATTTGGAAGGGAACTGTGAAATGCATATGTCAAAAGGAGTTGTCAAGCTGTCAAGGCTTTAAAATGTTCTGCCCTTTAAATGTTTGAAAAAATGTCTGAAGTACAAAGAAAAAATCATTACTGGCAATTTCACTCTGTTGACATAAGCCTGAGGGTTTCAATTACTGGATTACAGCTGCATGACTGAATTCACAACTATCCATTATCACAGTAGGGTAGCTGCTATTTCACAGTTTGATTGGCAGCTACAAGTGGTTGTAGGAACTTTGATGTGGTTATATGAAATCCAATGCTTGTTATAAGGATTGCGCACTTAAATTAAAACGTTTTCTGTTATAAAACTGTGGAAGGAATATAAATGTAGTAAGTGCGTTTTTTTTTTAATGAAAGAGAGTGATTTTCAATACAGTGGGATCTGCAATAGAAATCAGGGGCAGGATTCTCTGCCGGCAGGATTCTCCATTTTGCCAGTGCCTGGGGGTTTCCCGACAGCGTTGGCCTGCCCCACAATGGGAAACCCCATTGACCGGCCGACATAATGGAGAATTCCGCCGGTGGGACGAGGCAGAAATGTGGAGCGGCGGGGCGGAGGATCCAGCCCAAGGTTTGTTATTTTATGGAACTTTATTTTATTTCATCTCTGCATGGATCCTGAAATCAGCCCATTGTGTATTTGGTGACTTGGCATGGTAGGTGTAAGGACAAAGGATAGTGGGAGAGATGAGTTGGCATGGAAGCTATAAAGGGCTGTTGGGGTGAGCAGAGGGGTATGAGGTGGCATGGAGGTCATGAGGGTCCATTGGAGGTGAGTACAAGGCATGAGGTGGCATAGAGGGTATGAGGGGCTATGGGGGTTAGTGGGCGTATTAAATGGCATGGGTTTGCATGGATGAGGCATGGGCAGCATTTGGGGGGGGTGGGGGTTGAGGTGTGTGGGCTGGAGAACTTAATTCCTTTCTTTTATATTTTGGACACAGTGCCAGAGCCCAACCCGCCCAACCCGTATCCAACCATGGAAGTCTCCTCCATTTTCCGGGTTGTCCACCCCAACAAATCATCTTAAATATCTCATTTAGGACAACCCTTAGTTTTGTACACTCAAACAAAACAAATACAAACCTGATCTATGCACCCTGTCCAGTAATCTAACCCTGTTAGCCCAATATGATTTTGGTGAATCGGCACTGCATTGCCTCCAATAACCAAAATTGCCTTCCTGAGGTGCAGTGCCAGAACCCTTTGACAATGATTCAGATGTCTATTTGTTAATGTTAGAAAGCACCAGTTTTTTTTAAACTACAGTCTCACAAGGCCTAGATTCCCAGGCTCATCAGCCAAACCACCTCTGAACAGCTTATTCCTCTTCTTCCATTCCCAAATGTTTGTCTCACTCAGTAAACTTTCCTTAAGTTCACTCTCTAAAACCTATGGAGTGAATACCATATGTGGCTGGTTTAGCTCAGTGGGTTAGACAGCTGGTTTGTGATGCAGAACTAAGGCCAGCAGCGCGGGTTCAATTCCCGAACAGGTGCCAGAATGTGGCGACTAGCGGCTTTTCACAGTAACTTCATACTTGTGACAGTAAGATTAGAGGGCAGCACGGTAGCATTGTGGATAGCACAATTGCTTCACAGCTCCAGGGTCCCAGGTTCGATTCCGGCTTGGGTCACTGTCTGTGCGGAGTCTGCACATCCTCCCCGTGTGAGCGTGGGTTTCCTCCGGGTGCTCCGGTTTCCTCCCACAGTCCAAAGATGTGCAGGTTAGGTGGATTGGCCGTGATAAAATTGCCCTTAGTGTCCAAAATTGCCCTTAGTGTTGGGTGGGGTTACTGGGTTATGGGGATAGGGTGGAGGTGTTGACCTTGGTAGGGTGCTCTTTCCAAGAGCCGGTGCAGACTCAATGGGCCGAATGGCCTCCTTCTGCACTGTAAATTCTATGATCTATGATCTGTGATCTATAATACCTCTGAGCTTGTGTTTGAGTTTTAGAGAGTGATGGTGAGTAATGATAAGCACTTTCATAACCTGGCATATTATACTGCGACACAGCTCCAAAAGGGATCAGAAAGATGGGTTACAAAATATCATGGTGGAGTAAGCAATCAACTAGTGTTGGCATTCTCATCTCTCAGTCAGAAGGTCAGGATTCACATTCCATTCACAAGCTGAGCACAATATTTTGGCTGACATTACTGTGCAGGAGTGAAGTATAATGCTCCAGGGCCAGGTTTTGTCTATAGGATGCTATCATATAGGTGTGCAATATTTATGTGTCAAGTAAAACCTATTTAATGGAACTTCATGTGACTTCATGACCCCTTGTCTTTTTTAAATGACTTTCAGAACACAGTATAGGCAAACTATGAGAGACAGCTAGAGAGAAAGAGAGAATTGGCAAAGTAAGAGCACAAGCTGTGTGTTGTTTAACGAAAGTTGGACATGAGCCACTCGCAAAATGAAGTGTGTGGGGAGCATAGCAGGAGCAGCACCAGGCATACCTAAAAATGAGATGTTAACCTGGTGAAGCCACAACACATGACTACAAACAGCAAAAGCAGCTTGTGATAGACAGAGCTAAGCGATCCCACTACCAACTGATCAGATCTACGCTCTGTAGTCCTGCCACTTCCAGTCATGAATGGTGGTGGACAATTAAACAACTAACAGGAGGAGGAGGCTCCACAAATATCCCCATCCTCAATGGTGGAGGAGTCCTGCACATCTGTGCAAAAGATAAGGCTGAAGCATGTGCAACAACCTTCAGCCAAAAGTACCAAGTGAATGATCCATCTAGGTCTCCTCCGGCAGTCCCCAGCATCACAGATGTCAGTCTTCAGCCAATTCGATTCACTTCATGTGACATCAAGAAACAACTGAAGGCATTGGATACAACAATGTGAAGACGTGTACTCCAGAACAAGCTCTGCCCTTAGCCAAGTTGTTCCAGGACAGCTACAACACTGGCATCAATCCAGAAATGTGCAACTATTGCCCAGGTATGTCCTGTACAAAAAAAGGCAGGGCAAATCCAGCCTGACCAATTGCTGCCTCATCAATCTACTCTCAGTTATCAGCAAAGTGATGAAAGGGGTCACCAACAGTGCTATCAAGTGGCACTTACTCAGCAATAACTTGCTCATGGATGTTCAGTTTGGGTTCCGTCAGGATCATTCAGTTCCTGACCTCATTAAATGGATAAAATCATTTCAGCTCCAGGACATCACTGCAGGTGTTGCTCAGCGTAGTGTCCTAGGCCCAACCATCTTCAGCTGTTTCATCAATGACCTTCCTTTCAAAATCAGAGGTGGGGATGTTTGCTGATCTTTGCACAATGTTCAGCATCCTCAGTAACTGAAGCGATTCATGGCCATATGCAGCAAGACCTAGACAATATGAAGGCTTTGGCTGATAAGTGGGAAGTAACATTCACGCCATACAAGTGCCAGGCAATGTCTATCTCCAACAAGAGAGAATCCAAACATCTCCCCATGACATTCAATGGCAGTGCCATCACTAAATCTCCCACTATCAACATCCTGGGGGTTACCATTGACAAGAAGCTGAACTGGACCTGCCATATAAATAGAAAAGCAAATTACTGCAGTGCTGGAATCTGAAACAAAAACAGAAAATACTAGAAAGTATCAGCGGGTCTACCAGCATCTGTGGAGAGAGAAGGGAGCTCATGTTTTGAATCTGGATGACTCTTCATCAATGCTCTGACAAAGAGTCATCCAGACTCGAAACGTTAGCTCTGTTCTCTGAGCCATACAAATGCTGTGGCTACACAAACAGGTCAGAGGCCGGGAATTCTGCAGAGAATAACCAAACTCTTGACTCCCCAAAAAGCTTGTCCACCAATTACAAAGCACAAGTCAGGAGTGAGATGGAATATTCTTCACTTGCCGAGATGAGTGTAGCTCCTTCAAAACCCGAAAAGTACACCGCATGGAGTAATGCGGTTCAGGGTTCAGGAAGGCGGCTCACCAACACCTTCTCAATGGCAATTAGGGATGGGCAATGAAAGTGCTGGCCTAGCCAGAAATACTTCTGTCCCATGAAATAATATTTAAGAAAACAAGTGCTAGAGCAGGCTAGCTGTGAGGCAGGTTCAGCCATAAAGTGATGCAAGTTATCTTGGCTAAAGGCTGGGATAATCAGTGCTTCATACAGATAGAATGCCAAGTATCTCCAAAGTTAAAACTGAGGTCCAGAGGGTCCAGAGGAGGTTCACAAGAATGATCCCTGGAATGAAGAGCTTATCGTATGAGGAACGGTTGAGGACTCTGGGTCTGTACTCGTTGGAGTTTAGAAGGATGAGGTTAGATCATATTGAAACTTACAGGAAACTGCGAGGCCTGGATAGAGTGGATGTGGAGAGGATGTTTCCACTTGTAGGAAAAACTAGAACCAGAGGATATAATCTCAGACTAAAGTGCAGATCCTTTAAAACAGAGATGAGGACAAATTTCTTCAGCCAGAGGGTGGTGAATCTGTGGAACTCTTTGCTGCAGAAGGCTGTGGAGGCCAATTCACTGAGTGTCTTTAAGACAGAGCTAGATTGGTTCTTGATCGATAAGGGGATCAGGGGTTATGGGGAGAAGGCAGGAGAATGGGGATGAGAAAAATATCAGCCATGATTGAATGGCGGGGCAGACTTGATGGGCCGAGTGGCCTAATTCTGCTCCTTTGTCTTATGGTCTTATGGTATCCCTCTGTCACAACTATATAGCCAGTATCAGCCCAATAGTCAAAATAAATGATGTCGTGGGTCACAGGTCAAACCCTGAACAACAGGAATATTGTGCATGAGATTTCTTTAATTGGACAATATCATGATGGATGTAAACCAATGATTAATGTCACGAAATTCAGTGATTTTTAATTATAGGAAAGGAAATTAAAATGTGGTCTGATTTAACAGAAAATATAGGAGACTTCAGGGAGAAGTCAGTGACTTTGAGAGAAACTCAAAAGAAAAGCCAGAGGTTCAGGCGAGAGCATGTATCCCTTGACGCTGTGATTTTTACCCAATGTATAACAAGATAATATTAGTCTCAATCAGACCTTGTAAACCACAGCTCAGATACTGTAACACATCAAGTGTTGCTAGTGCTGAATAAAGTTAAATCACTGCCACCAATGTAATCTCATTACATAGCAGAGTTTATCAAACCCTGCACAGAGAGAGCTGCATTGTCGGAAAAGCCATTTTTCCAATATCCCAGCATCACTTTAAGGTCATAAGAAAATATCCCAAATCGTCATTTCAGAAAGGACTGCTTAGTTCTCTCTGGGATCTGAGTTCATGTTTTCCCTCAACAAACATCAGAAAACAGATTACCTGGGCAGCGTGGTGGCGCAGTGGGTTAGCAGTGCCGCCTCACGGCACCAAGGTCCCAGGTTCGATCCCAGCTCTGGGTCACTGTCTGTATGGAGTTTGAGTGGGTTTCATCCCCACAACACAAAGATGTGGATTGGCCACACTAAATTGCCCCTTAATTGGAAAAAAATAATTGGGTGCTCTAAATTTGCTCTGAATGAACATACTGCCTAGGTTCCGCTTCCTGTTCAGATCCCTCCCCAACTTCATCCCAAGGTCTTCTTCACCAAAGTAGCCAAATCAATCATGGTGTTTGTGTGGGGTGGTGGGGAACCCTAGGATCTGCAAGAGAATCTTACAGAGAAGGATGAATTAAGGAGGGCCTGTCACTTCCGAACCTCCTACTCTACCATTGGGCAGCTAACACAGAAAGAGTACAGGGATGAGTCAAAGAGCCGGGACAGTAATGGGGAAAAATGGAGAAGAGCTCCTGTATGGGGACAACCCTCTGAACACTGGCCACGGCCCTCCCATTCCCCCCAGCCAAGTACTCAAGAAGTCCAGTGGTGGTGACCACACTTAGAATGTGGAATCTACTGAGGGACCGCTTTGGGCTGGTCACAACGTCCACCATGGTCCTATCATAGATTTACCCCTAAGACAATAGACACCTCCTTTAAAAGGTGGAGACAGGACGAATGAGCACTGATGGAAGTGGACCTATACGAAGATGGTAGAGTAGCGACACTGGCGGGACTGACGGACATGCTCCAGCTCCCGAAAGGGAACGAGCTACAGCATATGCAAATAAGGAACTTCCTCCACAAGGAGACAGCAACGTTCCCCCAGCTACCAGGACACTCCCTACTGGACAGATTTCTAACTGCGGGAGGACTAGGGGACGATAGCTGTGCTGACATGTACGGATGACTACAGTGAAAACAAGCCCTGCCTTTGCAACCTATCTTCATAAGACAAATCGCTCATTCCAGGTATCAATTTAGTAAACCTCCTCTGAACCACCTCAAAAGCGTTTACATCCTTCCTTAAATACGGAGACCAAAACTGCAGACAGCATTTGAGATGTAGTCTCACCAATACTTTGTATAACTGAAGCATAACATCTTTATTTTTATGTTCAATTTTCTCATAATAAAGGATATCATTCCAATAGCCTTCCTTATTGCAAGCTGCACCTGCGTACTAACGTTTTGTGCCTCTGCACCTTAGAATTCTGTAGCTGTTCTCTATTTAAGTAATACTCTGCCTTTTTATTCTTCCTGCCAAAGTGAACAACTTCACATTTTTCCACATTACATTTCATCTGCCAGATTTTTGCCCACTCCCCCAACCTATTCCATTTTCTGCACAATACTTTCGTATATCTTGAGATTGTAAAATGAACCATATAAGGCAAATATCTTTTATTTGCACTGTAAACATTCCACGATTCTGTGAAATGCAGATCTTTCTTTTCACAGATAGAAGAAATAATATAGGGAAGGACTTCAGCATGGAAGCAGCAGAGATTGGTTATAAACCCTGATCGGGCTGTGACCCTTTACTTACCCATCTCTAACATAGTCCTAAGCCTCCTTTATCAAAATTTGCGGGGGTTCAATCTCTTGCAACATTAGTGGTCTGAACCTCCTGTGTGGGATCTTGTACAGCTGTCTTCTCCAGAATAACAGAAGTGAGCACTTTCCAATGGTTACTTGCACAGATATACAAATGTTCATTATTCAAGTCATGGTGTGTGTAACAAAATGTATGTGCAATATCCTGAATGTATACCAGGATGTGACTGAAGATGGGGCCACCCTTCGGATTCATGGGCATTTGTGCTATGGCTTTTAAGTGTAATAAGACAATGTGCAGGGAAGATCATTGTAAATACAACACTTTATTAGGCTTCAGTTGTAATGGAAGGCTATGATAGCCCTCCAACATGACTGACCTGATCAGGTAGTTACTAAAGATACCATGGAATTATTTGAAGAAGGGCAGGCATTTCCCGGTCATGCTCAAGCCGGTATTTAGCCTCACTGACAAACAGGGATTATCTGTCAACTCTTTAATTTGCTATTTGTACACTTTAGGCTGTGTGAAAAATATTGAGCAGGGATCTGAGCAAGGAGCATCATGGGCTCTGGGTTATCAAAGCATATTCCATGAAATGCTCCACTTACCAAACCATAGCAGTCTGGAGAATAGAGATAGTGAATATGGAGATAGAGATAGTGAAAACAGCGCGGGAGCAGAGAGAGCTGGGACAGCGAAAACAGCGCTGGAGGAGAACATAGAACATGAGAGCCGGGAGATTTAAAAAGTGTGGGAGGAGAGAGCCGGGACAGCGAAAACAGCGCGGGAGCAGAGAGAGCCGGGACAGCGAAAACAGCGCCGGAGGAGAGAGCCGGGAGATTTCAAAAGCCCGGGAGGAGAGAGCCGGGACAGCGAAAACAGCGCGGGAGCAGAGAGAGCCGGTACAGCGAAAACAGCGCCGGTACAGCGAAAACAGCGCCGGAGGAGAGAGCCGGGAGATTTAAAAAGCGCGGGAGGAGAGAGCCGGGACAGCGAAAACAGTGCGGGAGCAGAGAGAGCCGGGACTGCGAAAACAGCGCCGGAGGAGAGAGCCGGGAGATTTAAAAAGCGCGGGAGGAGAGAGCCGGGACAGCGAAAACAGCGCGGGAGCAGAGAGAACCGGGACAGCGAAAACAGCGCCGGAGGAGAGAGCCGGGAGATTTAAAAAGCGCGGGAGGAGAGAGCCGGGACAGTGCTGGGAGAGGTGAGTGCACAAAAGGTGTGGCAGGAGTGCCTTTAGTCACGGAGTGCTGATTGGAACAGAGTGCATCTGAGTTTAGGTGAGTGACTGAGTTCGGGTGAGTGGCGAGAGAGGGCTGTGTTTTTGTTGGTGTTCGGGTTTATCCTTGAGGTTCTCTAAAGACAATTTTTTTTAAATTTAAAAAATATTTAAATTAATTAACTAGTTGAATATGGCTGGACAGGTGATGTGCTGTTGTTGTATGATGATGGAACTGGTGGATCCCATTGAGACCGTCAGTGACCACATCTGCAGCAAGTGTTGGCTGCTCGAGGAACTTCGGCTCAGAATTGATGAGCTGGAGACCGAGCTGCACACACTGCGGCACATCAGGGAGGGGGAACATTACCTGGACACTTTGTTTCAGGAGGCAGTCACACCCGGTAGAATAAGTTCTGTTAATTCGGACAGTGGTCAGGGACAGAGTGGTGTGACTGCAAGGGAGGCAGGTAGGGGAATCCTGAGTTTAGGAGTTGAGGAGCCTCAGCCCTTGACCTTGTCCAACAGGTATGAGGTACTTGCTCCCTGTGTGGATGAGGAAGAGGGCTGTAGGGAGGATGCGTTGACTGACCACTGCACCGTGGTACAGGAAGCCATTCAAGAGGGGGGAGCAAAAAGACAAGTGGTAGTTGTAGGGGATTCTATAATTAGGGGGATTGATGGCATCCTTTGTAAGCCAGATCGAGAGTCCCGCATCGTATGTTGCCTGCCCGGTGCCAGGGTGAGTGACATCTCTGATCGGCTTGAAAGGATTTTGGAGAGGGAGGGGGAGGATCCAGTTGTTGTGGTCCACGTTGGGACTAACAACATAGGTAAGACTAGGAAAGAGGACCTGTTTGGGGATTATCAAACACTAGGGACTAAATTAAAGAACAGGTCCTCCAGGGTTATAATCTCTGGATTACTACCTGAGCCACGTGCCAATTGGCATAGGTTTGAGAAAATTAGAGAAGTTAACACGTGGCTAAAGGAGTGGTGCGGGAAAGGGGGATTCCATTTCATGGGGCATTGGCATCAGGACTGGGGCAGGAGGGACCTGTACCGTTGGGACGGTCTTCACCTGAACCATTCTGGGACCAATGTTCTAGCGAATGGGATAAATAGGTTAGTCACAAGGACTTTAAACTAGCAAGTTGGGGGGAAGGGAAGGGTAAAGCTATGGACGGTATAATGGTTAATGGCGAGCAAGGCAGCAGGTTACGTGACAGGTTATTATGTCGAGATATGGGTTCAAAGACAAGGAAAATTAGGAGAAAGGGTAAGAGGAAAATTAATTTGCGAAAAGTTACTGATCAAGGTGTTAGGATTCATAACAAAGACATAAAAAACAGCATAAGTGTACTTTACCTGAATGCTCGTAGTATACGGAATAAGGTAATTGAGTTGATGGCGCAAACCATCGTGAATGACTATGATTTAGTGGCCATTACTGAAACATGGTTAAAAGATGGTCACGACTGGGAGTTAAATATCCAAGGGTATCAGACTATACAAAAGGATAGAATGGACGGTAAGGGCGGTGGTGTAGCTTTGTTGTTTAAGGATGGCATCCGGGCAATAGTAAGGGATGATATTGGTGCTATGGAGGACAAGGTTGAATCAATTTGGGTGGAAATCAGGAATAGTAAGGCGAAAAGGTCACTGATAGGAGTAGTCTATAGGCCACCAAATAGTAACAGGATGGTAGGGCAGGCAATAAGCAAAGAAATAACGGATGCATGTAGAAATGGTACAGCGGTTATCATGGGAGATTTTAATCTGCATATCAATTGGTTTAACCAGGTTGGTAAAGGCAGCCTTGAGGAGGAGTTTATAGAATGTGCCCAGGATAATTTCCTGGAACAGTATGTAATGGAACCAACAAGGGAACAAGCGGTCCTAGATCTGGTCCTGTGTAATGAGGCAGGATTGGTTAATGATCTCATAGTTCGGGATCCTCTTGGAAGGAGCGACCACAATATGGTGGAATTTAAAATACAGTTGGAGAATGACAAGGTAAAATCAAACACTAGTGTTTTGTGCTTAAACAAAGGCGATTACATTGGGATGAGAGAAGAACTAGCTAAGGTAGACTGTGAGCAAAGACTTCATGGTGAAGCAGTTGAGGAACAGTGGAGAACCTTCCGAGCTATCTTTCACAGTGTTCAGAAAAGGTTCATACCGACAAAAAAGAAAGACGATAGAAAGGGTAAAAATCGACCGTGGATATCTCAGGAGGTGAGGGAGAGTATCAAATTGAAGGAAAAAACATACAAAGTGGCAAAAATTAGTGGGAGACTAGAGGACTGGGAAGTCTTTAGGGGACAACAGAAAGCTACTAAAAAAACCATAAAGAAGAGTAAGGTAGACTATGAAAGTAAACAGGCTCAGAACATAAAAGCAGACAGTAAAAGCTTCTACAAATATATAAGACAAAAAAGAGTGGCTAAGGTAAATATTGGTCCTTTGGAAGATGAGAAGGGAGATTTAATAATAGGAGACGGGGAAATGGCTGAGGAGCTGAACAGGTTTTTTGGGTCAGTCTTCACAGTGGAGGACACAAATAACATGCCCAGTGACTGATGGAAATAAGGATATGATAGGTGAGGACCTTGAGATCATTGTAATTACTAAGGAGGCAGTATTGGGCAAGCTAATGGGGCTAAAGGTAGACAAGTCTCCTGGCCCTGATGGGATGCATCCCAGAGTGTTAAAAGAGATGGCTAGGGAAATTGTAAACGCACTAGTGATAATTTATCAAAATTCACTAGACTCTGGGGTGGTCCCAGAGGATTGGAAAGTAGCAAACGTGACACCACTGTTTAAAAAAGGAGGTCGGCAGAAAGCGGGTAATTATAGGCCGGTAAGCTTAACTTCGGTTGTAGGGAAAATGCTGGAATCTATCATTAAGGAGGAAATAGCGGGGCACCTGGAGGGAAATTGTCCCATTGGGCAGACGCAGCATGAGTTCACAAAGGGTAGGTCGTGTCTGACTAATTTGGTAGAATTTTTTGAGGCCGTTACCAGTGCAGTAGATAACGGGGAGCCAATGGATGTGGTATATCTGGATTTCCAGAAAGCTTTTGACATGGTGCCACACAAAAGGTTGCTGCATAAACTAAAGATGCATGGCATTGAGGGTAAAGTGGTAGCATGGGTAGAGGATTGGTTAACTAACAGAAAGCAGAGAGTGGGGATAAATGGGTGTTTCTCTGGTTGGCAACCTGTAACTAGTGGGGTCCCTCAAGGATCAGTGTTGGGCCCGCAGTTGTTCACAATTTACATAGACGATTTGGAGTTGGGGACCAAGTGCAATGTGGCAAAGTTTGCAGACGACACTAAGATGAGCGGTAAAGCAAAAAGTGCAGAGGATACCGGAAGTCTGCAGAAGGATTTGGATAGGTTAGGTGAATGGGCTAGGGTCTGGCAGATGGAATTCAATGTTGCCAAGTGTGAGGCTATCCATTTTGGGAGGAATAACAGCAGAATGGATTATTATTTAAACGGTAAGATGTTAAAACATGCTGCTGTGCAGAGGGACTTGGGTGTGCTGGTGCACGAGTCGCAAAAAGTTGGTGTGCAGGTGCAACAGGTGATTAAGAAGGCTAATCGAGTTTTGTCTTTCATTGCTAGAGGGATGGAGTTCAAGACTAGTGAGGTTATGCTGCAATTGTATAAGGTGTTGGTGAGGCCGCATCTGGAGTATTGTGTTCAGTTTTGGTCTCCTTACCTGAGACAGGACATATTGGCACTGGAGGGCGTGCAGAGGAGATTCACTAGGTTGATCCCAGAGTTGAGGGGATTAGATTATGACGAGAGGTTGAGTAGACTGGGACTGTCCTCATTGAAGTTTAGAAGGATGCGGGGGGATCTTATTGAGACATATAAAATTATGAAGGGAATAGATAGGATAGATGCGGGCAGGTTGTTTCCACTGGTCGGGGAAAGCAGAACTAGGGGGCATAGCCTCAAAATAAGGGGAGGTAGATTTAGGACGGAGTGTAGGAGGAACTTCTTCACCCAAAGGGTTGTGAACCTCTGGAATTCCTTGCCCAGTGAAGCAGTTGAGGCTTCTTCTTTAAACGTTTTTAAGAAAAAGATAGATCATTTTTTGAAGAATAAAGGGATTAAGGGTTATGATGTTCGGGCCGGAAAGTGGAGCTGAGTCTACAAAAGATCAGCCATGATCTCATTAAATGGTGGAGCAGGCTCGAGGGGCCAGATGGCCTACTCCTGTTCCTAATTCTTATGTTCTTATGAGCGAAGTACATCTTTAGAAAGAATTTCATAAAGGAGCAAAAAGCATCCTGACAACCCCAAGTGTCATGTATAATTTCTCTGTCACGTCCCTCCCAATGCCAATTGAGTCTAGAAGGCTCAAGAGAATATCCCAAATTCACTTATGTTCTGGTTTTCGCTCCCTCCTGTTGGAGCAGAACATTAATTTTACGAGATGCAGCAGCTCCAACGGTACAGTCAGGATTAGTATCTCAACATATAAAGAGATGCAAGTGCAAACCCACGTCCTAATATGCTACAGCATCACAAGTCCGTATAGCAACATGCTGCTTTATCACACACCACCGCCTTCATACTATTCATCCCTTATGCTACAGATAAAAATCTCTTTAGTGAAACATAGGACAATTTTGATGATCATCTAAAGAAGCAGAAATTGTCGGACAAGGAAATGTTCTTGAACTCAAAACAACCAGGACGTTCGTTATTTCCAAAAGCCAATGGAGGGTTCCTGCGCTATTCATTTCACATTTTCCAGATTTTACAAGCCATCAAATGAAAGAAAAACCTCACCTAATGTATTGCTTTTTCTTCTCCACATTTCTACTTATTATGATGCAGTGCATAAGGGTAACCTTGACAACAGAGCTGTCCCTGACTGGCTACATAATTCCTTCCACTTGGCATTGCTGTCATTCTGCCCCAAATCAAAGGACCGATTTAACAAAATTGTACTGCATCAGAAAAGCAAAATGGAGTAAGAGACAAGGAAAGCATAAAACAATCATGACTAATATTGTGGCCTCAATTAGGAAGGCTCAAGCATAATCTGGTTTAATTCCTGATGGCTTTCTGCCATATATTGCACGTCAGATTTATAAAACAAGTTGATGTGATCCATCTTTGCTGTCTAAAATAACGCATAATTCTGATGAGTATTTAATGTGAAAACAATTGAATTACATTTTATCTTGAGGGAAATACTGAAGATTTTCTTTGTAATGTTATGTATATTTTTGTTGGAATTTCTTGTCAAGCTCTTTGTCTATAAATAGCTTTCTGATGAACATTGGTAAAAAGGTTGACCCTTTAACTGATTCCCCCACTCCTAAAAATGTTCCTGAAATTGCTAATGCAATGAATACTTAAAGCTTTTTGCTCTTTTATTCGAAGGATAAAAGTCACCTCTGCCCACCCTGTGAGTGCACCTAACCTTATTATTCTTTTGAATTGCAGTTCCAAATTTTTTACAAAGATCTTTGGCACTCATCTGAATAATATGACTGCCAAATTAGAGCTGAGAAGTACTCTTAAGATACCCAGTGTCTCCACACCATTGTTCCAATAACGTGGTCCCTGCGCAGCACTGCTGGGACTGGGACTGGGCCTGAGGCAGGTGCTGTTCTAGTTTTCCACACAGCTATGTGAGAAACAGCTGCATGCAACCCAAAATGCAAGCTGAGCACAGTAAAATTATCTTACGACACTGCTGTCTTGTAACGTCTGAGATACTGGCATGTCAGACATCTGCAGCCAGTCCAGGATTGTTTGCAATTCACTAAATGCCAGCAGCAGTTCTAAATAGGGGGCATGGGGAAACAGAAGGTGAAGCTGGCATGGGGAGAATGGTGAGGGGCGTAGGGAGTGACCAAGCATCAGGAATGTTTTACTGATATAT
Source organism: Scyliorhinus torazame (assembly GCF_047496885.1). Lineage (NCBI taxonomy): Eukaryota > Metazoa > Chordata > Chondrichthyes > Carcharhiniformes > Scyliorhinidae > Scyliorhinus > Scyliorhinus torazame. The sequence continues at coordinate 248,249,010 of NC_092710.1, forward strand.
ATACATAGGGATATATATTCAGTGTCCATAGCAATTGTAAATTATAGAACTGGAGCTCTCACCATGAAGAAACTCCCTAATGGTCTTTCTTCTCAGGCCATTTCTGAATCTTACGCAGAGCATCTACTCAAGTACCCAGTATCATTCATGCTAGCAAATCGCAATTTGACATGCAAGGGACCTTTGGCTCATGAGAAACCTTTAGGCTTATCTGCCTGATATAGAGAATAGGCACCAAAGCCCCCCATCTGTCTATTGGTTCCAAATGTTCAGAGGCTGTATCAGATGAAATGGACATGCTCCTCTGTTCAAGAGACATGCGACTTGTGAGAACCATTACCTGATGGATCTTCCTAACATACCGCACAGGAACACAGTGGTTAGCACTGTTCCTTCACACCGCCAGGGACCCGGGTTCGATCCCTGGCTTGGGTCACTGGCTGTGCGGAGTCTGCACGTTCTCCCCGTGTCTGCGTGGGTTTCCTCCGGGTGCTCCGGTTTCCTCCCACAAGTCCTGAAAGACGTGCTTGTTAGGTGAATTGGACATTCTGAATTCTCCCTCAGTGTACCCAAGCAGCCACCGGAATGAGGCCACAAGGGGATTTTCACAGTAACTTCATTGCAGTGTTAATGTAAACCTACTTGTGACACTAAGAAAGATTATTATTATTATTACATACCCCTGTCTCTAGCATTCTTTCTAATGGGATTGGGACTCTTGAATTGTTTACCGAGTATCAGAATTTGTTTTTTTGTTGGTAATTGATCTGCCAGTTGACAGTATTGGTGTCACTCAATCATACTGAGGTAATTTCAGTCGCAAGCAAAAAGAATGCAAAATATGCTTTCATACAATAATTGGTGTGAAGTTTTGGTGTGGGCTTAGCAGTGAATATTTTAATACATTCATATGAAAGTTTTCAGACCTATGGGAAATAAATCCCCTGTAATTACTCTAGGTTTTCACTTGTCGCTTAGGGACATAAAGTTCATGGGTGGTATTCTCCGACCCCCCCGCCGGGTCGGAGAATCGCCGGGGGCTGGCGTGAATCCCGCCCCCGCCGGTTGCCGAATTATCCGGCACCGGATATCCGGATATTCGGCGGGGGCGGGAATCGCGCCGCGCCGGTCGGCCGCCCCTCCCCCCCCCCCGGCGATTCTCCGGCCCGCGATGGGCCAACGTCCCGCTGCTGTCATGCCATTCCCGCCAGCGAGAATCAAACCACCTCTCTTACCATAGGACTAGGCGGCGCGGGCGGGTTCTGGGGTCCTGGGGGGGGGGGGGGCGCGGGTCGATCTGGTAGCAACCTGTGCATAAAGCATACCTACAATGTAATATACCTTCCTGGGTTCTCACAGAGCAAATTCAAATGTAAAATAGTGGTATGTGTTAGGAGAAATAACTAAGTATATTTTACAAATGGGTTTGAGGAGATTTTTGAATGATGAAGGGAAGTAGCAAGGCAGAATTTAAGAAGGGGTCTGAGCAATCAAGAACAAGATAGTTGAGATAGCTGAAAGATTTGCAGGAATTCACATATGTCAATTCTGTAGAGCTAAGATGGGGCAAGAACATAAAGGCTTTGTGATCAAGGATTAGGGTTTTGAATTCTATGTATTTTATGCGCAGCTTTTGTCATGATTATGTCACAATCTTTAATTTCTCAGCTGATCAAACATACATTGAACTGCTATGAAAGGGACTTTTAAAAGGGTCTCTTAAAAATCAAGCAAAGATACTGATTTAAGATGGCCACCGCCTGACATCTACTATTACAAGTTGACCAGTTTTCTGGAATGTTCCACTGTGGGATACAATTAAGACTAGTCCAGCCATCTCCCTCTGGAAATTCACACATGCTCATGTCAAGAACTACGTCAAAAGAATTACCGAAGCTACCTCTGAAGCAGAGACAGAAAGTCTACCGGGACAATAACTAGATGGAAAGTATTCCTCCTATCTCACCAAGATGGATAATGGATCATTCAGAAGTTAATGTCTGGGACATTATACAATCTAACCTCCTCAGCCATAAAAAGGTAGCCGCAGTCTGTCCAAATATGAGTTAAGCAAATAACTTCTGAAATTATTATAGGGAGAGAGAGGTCATGTGAGAAGAATATCCATTTTGAAATCTCTTTTATTACAATAAGCTGCTTGGCAGAAGTTTGGAAGAAAGCTTCCAATGGGGCAGTAATGATCTACCTTCTCTTCTCTCCCAAGTTCAAGATGGATCACAGGCCCCTGGTCCACATTATCCACAAGGACCTTAATGACATGACACCTCAGTTGCAGCGCATCCTCCTCAATCTCAGAAGGTACGACTTTGACCTGGTCTACACGCCTGGCAAGGAGCTCATCATTGCCGATACACTGTCCCGCTCCATCACCATGCCTAGTGAACCACTGAACGTCATCCGGCAGATTGAGTCACAGGTTGAGTCACAGGTACAGCTGTGTGCTAGCACCCTCCCGGCATCTGATGAGAAGGTGATTCGTATCCGTGAGGAGACAGTCAAAGACCCACTCTTGCAGCGTGTTATACAACACTGGCAAAAAGGGCAGTGCCCTCAATTTTTCAATGTAAAGGACGACCTGACGGTGGTTGATGGTATCCTCCTCAAACTGGACCGGATTGTCATTCCACACAGTCTCCAGAGCTTGGTGCTCCGTCAAATCCAAGAGGGCCACCTGGGTGTGGAAAAGTGCAGACGCAGAGCCAGGCAGGTTGTCTACTGGCCCGGGATTAGCCAGGACATCGCGAACATGGTCCTTAACTGTGCGACCTGTCAACGCTTCCAGCCAGCGCAGAGTAAGGAGACACTTCAGCAGCATGAAATCGAAACCTCTCCGTGGTCCAAGGTTGGCATTGACCTCTTTCATACAAATGGTCGTGATTACGTGTTAATCATTGATTACTTTTCCAATTACCCTGAAGTCATGAAGCTCTCAGACCTCACATCTCGGACCATCATCAAGGCCTGTAAGGAGACGTTCTCCAGGCATGGTATCCCACTCACTGTCATGAATGACAATGCCCCCCCCCCCCCTGCTCTTCGCACTGGCGATTGAACCCCTGGCTATGGCACTGAGGGAGTCGAGGAGCTGGAGGGGGTTGGTGCGGGGTGGGGAGGAGCATAGGGTGTCGCTCTATGCGGACAACTTGCTGCTATATGTGGCGGAACCGGTGGGGGGAATGCCGGAGGTAATGAGGATCCTCAGGGTGTTCGGGGATTTCACAGGGTACAAGCTCAACATGGGGAAGAGCGAGTTGTTCGTGGTTCACCCAGGGGACCAGGAGAGGGGGATTGGCGAGCTCCCACTAAAAAGGGCGGAGAGGAGCTTCAGGTATTTGGGGGTCCAGGTGGCCAGGAGCTGGGGGGCCCTGCATCGACTTAATTTCATGAGGCTGGTGGAGCAAATGGAGGAGGAGTTTAAGAGGTGGGACGCGTTGCCGCTGTCCCTGGCAGGTAGGGTGCAGTCAGTCAAGATGACTGTGCTCCCAAGATTTTTGTTCCTGTTCCAGTGCCTCCCCATTCTTATCCCGAAGGCCTTCTTTAGGCGGGTCAACAGGAGCGTAACGGGGTTTGTGTGGGCGCGAGGGACACCGAGGGTGAGAAGGGTGTTCCTGGAGTGGAGTAGGGATGGGGGGGCGCTGGCGCTGCCCAACCTCTGTGAGTACTACTGGGCCGCCAATGCGGCGATGGTGCGCAAGTGGTTGATGAAGGGGGAGGGGGCAGCATGGAAGAGGCTGGAGACGGCATCTTGTGAGGGTACGAGTCTGGAGGTGCTGGCAACAGCGCCGCTGCCGCTCCCTCCAATGAGGTATACCATGAGCCCGGTGGTGGCGGCTACCCTCAAAATCTGGGGGCAATGGAGGCGGCACAGGGGGGAAGTGGGGGCCTCGGTGTGGACCCCGATACGGGGGAACCACCGGTTTATCCCAGGGAGAATAGATGGAGGGTTTTCGGGGTGGCATAGGGCAGGGATAAGAAGGTTGGGGGACCTGTTTGTGGATGGGAAGTTCGCGAACCTGGGTGAGCTGGAGGAGAAGTATGGGCTCCCCCCCGGGGAACACCTTTAGGTATCTACAGGTAAGGGCGTTTGCCAGGCGGCAAGTGGTGGAATTCCTGCTGCTGCTGCCACGCACGGTACAGGACAGGATGCTCTCGGGGGTGTGGGTTGGAGAGGGGAGGATCTCGGCAACATACCAGGTGATGCAGGAGGAGGAGGAGGCCTCGGTGGAGGTGCTGAAAGGTAAGTGGGAGGAGGGTTTGGGGGAGGAAATCGAGGAGGGGACGTGGGCAGATGCCCTTGGGAGGGTGACCTCTTCCTCTTCATGTGCGAGGCTCAGCCTCATACCGTTTAAGGTGCTGCACAGGACACACATGACCGGGACAAGGATGAGCCGTTTTTTGGGGGGTGAGGACAGGTGTGTTAGCTGCTCAGGGAGCCCAGCAAATCACACCCATATGTTCTGGGCATGCCCAGCGCTGGAGGAATTTTGGAAGAGTGTAGCGAGGATGGTGTCGAGGATGGTAGGATCCAGGGTCAAACCGGGCTGGGGGTTCGCAATATTTGGGGTTGCAGGGGAGCCGGGAGTGCAGGAGGCGAAAGAGGCCGGAATTCTGGCATTTGCGTCCCTGGTAGCCCGGCGAAGGATTCTTCTTCAGTGGAAGGATGCGCGGCCCCCAAGCGTGGAATCCTGGATCAACGACATGGCGGGGTTTATTAAATTGGAGAGGGTGAAATTTGCCTTAAGGGGATCGGTGCAAGGGTTTTTCAGGCGGTGGCAACCGTTCTTGGACTTCCTGACAGAACGGTAGACAATGGTCAGCAGCAGCAGGAACCCGTGGGCAGGGGGGGGGGTTCTATTTTATTTTTGTTTGTTTATACTGGGGGATCTGAGGGGGTGTATATATTTGCTATGTGTTAATTCGGGGTGTTAATTTATTATTTATGGATAGGGGGAGGGGGGCACGGGTTGTTTTGTTTTGTTTTGTATTTAATTCTCTTGGGTTCCTTTTGCATTTTGTTGTTGATATTTTGTGAAAACTTTAATAAAAGTTTTTTTTTTTTTTAAATGAGTGACAATGGCCCGTGCTTCAGCAGCCATGAATGGTCTCTGTTTGCCCAGTCGTATCAGTTCAAACACGTCACTTCCAGCCCACACTATCCGCAGTCAAACGGAAAAGTTGAGAAAGGGGTGTACATAGTGAAGCAGCTCATCTGCAAGGCCGCGGATTCTGCATCTGACATTCACCTTGCGCTGCTTGCGTACAGGGCGACCCCACTGTCCACTGGCATGTCGGCTCAACTCCTGATGAACAGGGACCTGTGAACGACACTTCCAGCCATCCACTTGCCTGACCTGGATCACATCCCGGTGCTGCCCGTGTTATCCCCGGCAGACACTGTTAGGGTCAAGATCCCTGATGGAGGCTGGTCAGCTCCAGCTGACGTTGTTCGACAGGCTGCCCCCCGCTCGTATGTTGTGCGTCTGGCTGATGGTTCTGTTGTGCGACAAAACAGACGGGCACTGCACAAAGTTGCCTGCCCACAACCACATTCTTCTTTGTTTCCTTCTGTTGTTTTGCCACCTCCTGATACCTCGACTCACGAGGCCACCAGTCAGGCTTCAATCCCGCCCATCAAGGCGCTGTCGTCCCCACCACCACCTCTCCGGAGGTTGAACAGGATCAGATGCAAGCCACAGAGACTGGACTTATGAACATTTGTTCTGCTTGCCATGTTCTGTGTTCTCGCATTAGACAGCTGTTTTCACATGTACATATGTTCACATCCACTGCATGTATATATGTTAATATTGGCCTATTCTTGTAAATACGTTCACATATGTCATCCAAACATTAAAAAAAGGGGGCGATGTCATGATATGCAGACACACACATAATGATATACAGACAAGCAGCTAATGGACACAGAGAATAGGACATGACCAATGAGCAGGCAGGACACTCAGGGGTGGTATCTCACTATAAAAGATACGAGGCACTCACACTCCGTCTCTTTCCACTGATGAACATCTAGAGAGTCAGTCAAGGGTGTTGTTACAATCTCACACCTCCACCACTTGGCTAAGTGCTAGTCTGGTTCAGTCAGACAGAGTAACCACACTTAAGTTAGCAGAGAGTCGAACTCACAGAGAACTGTGCTATTAGTTCAATAAACCTGATTGAACTAACTTCAAGGTCTGGAGTATCTTTCTGATCTAAGCTGCATCCAGTTGCAGCCAGTGTTAGACCAGTGTACCTAACACGACAGAGAATTCCACAGGTTTTGCGTCCTCTCAGTGAAGAAATATCCCCTCATCTCAGTCCTAAAAGGCCTCCCCATATCCTGAGCCTGCTCTAGGCCCCCAGCCAGAGGAAACAACATCACTGCATCCACTCTGTCCAGTCCTGTCAGAATTTTATACAGTTCAATGAGATCCCCTCTCATTCTTCTAAACTCCAGTGAACACAGGCTTAGTCGACCCAATCTCTCCTCAAACGACAATCCTGCCCTCCCATTAATCAGTCTGGTGAATCTTTGCTGTATTCCTTGTGTATCCTTGGGGCCGCACAGAAGCACAAGTGGATAGTACTGTAGCTTCACAGCGCCAGGGTCCCAGGTTCAATTCCCCGCTGGGTCACTGTCTGTGCGGAGTCTGCACGTTCTCCCCGTGTCTGCATGGGTTTCCTCCGGGTTCTCCGGTTCCCTCCCACAGTCCAAAGGCATGCTGGTTAGGTGGATTGGCCATGCTAAATTACCCTTAGTGCCCAAAAACGTTAGGTGCGGTTACTGGGTTCCGGGGATAGGGTGGAATGAGGGCTTAAGTGAGTCGGTGCAGACTCGATGGGCCGAACGGCCTCCTTCTGCACTGTATGTTCTATGTACTATCCTTTCTTTGATAAGAAAACCAAAACTGCACACAATGCTCCAGGTGTGGTCTCACCAAGGCCCTGTACAGCAGCACTAAGACGTCCATGCTCCTGGACTGAAGTCCTCTTGCAATGTAGACCAACACATCATATGCATTCCTAACTGCTTGCTTTACCTGCATGCTTGCTTTCAGTGACTGGTGTACTAGGTCACCCAAATCCCTATGTATGCCAACATTTCTCAATCTGTCACAATTTAAATAATGCTCAGCCAGTCTGTTTCTCCGTCTGAGGTGGATAACTACTGACGCGATTCTCCCAAAAGGGAACAAAGTACCATAGTGAGCACATTTAGCCGCGTGTTTCCCAGCGCTCGCAGTGCCAAGAAACACAGGGTTAAATCAATGCGACTCGCATTGTATAAGGAGCCAGAATGGGGGACACATAGCCAAGGCTGCACATAGCCCCGTTTTGTACACTGGAGAACGCCGTTCGCCGGAGCTCCTTACTGTAGCTTGACCGTGACACCACTTTTAAATGACATCCCAATCTCAGAGGCCCTTGAAATGATCCCTGACCTCCCCCTACCCCAAACCGAACGAGCCACGGGAGGGTCCCCGGACCTTCCCACCTAACACCACGCCGGGCACTCCCGGCCGATAATGCGCATGCAGAAAATGCCAGCTTGGCACCTTGGCAGTGCCAACCTGGCACCGTGCCAGGCTGGCATCCAGGTGGCACTGCCAGGGTGCCAGGCTGGCACTGCCAGGGTGCCAAGCTGGCACCAGATGTGCCAGACCCTGCCCAAGGAACATGCAGCTGGGGCCTCCAATCCCCTGGGAGCTCCCCACGAGTGCCGTTCCATCTGGTCCCCGCTTGCGGAGACCAGTGCTGAAAGGCTCTCACCTGAGGTCTCTAAGATGAAGGAGAAGAATCCCAAAGCCTCAGGTACCTCAGGAATCTGCACATTCGAGTGAGGCTAACCGCTGGATCTCGCAAGACGTGGAAAGCCAGGTAGATCCCGTGAGCGGGGTCTCCCGGCTTTCATCGGCTATGCTGCGCCATGGCGAGATGCTTTTCAGGTGCAGCGTGGCTGCTGGGTCGTGCCCTACACATTTAGCAACGTTATTCTAGCCTGCACGACTAGTTTCTTTGCAATCAGCATGTAAAGAGTTAAAGAGCAACTTTGAATACCTGCATCCTTATGGATTCACAAAAAACCCTGTTGACAGATTTGAGACGGTGAGATAGGGAGTAATTTCTTCTCCCTTCTCACGTGGTTATACTAGCAAGGCAGAAATGGTTCGAATTGGGGTTTAGAGCAAAAGGTGGGTAACATGTGCTTTGAATAAATGGAACCCTAGACATCAATGGGGAAGGTGTTGGAGAAATTGAGTCCCGGGTAATAAATCATGGCTAAGGCTTTCAGCACCAGTGGAGCTGTGAGGAAAACAGAGGCAGGCAATGGTGCTGACATAGAGTAAGGGCAGCACGTTAGCATTGTGGATAGCACAATTGCTTCACAGCTCCAGGGTCCCAAGTACGATTCCGGCTTGGGTCACTGTCTGTGCGGAGTCTGCACATCCTCCCCGTGTGTGCGTGGGTTTCCTCCGGGTGCTCCGGTTTCCTCCCACAGTCCAAAAATGTGCAGGTTAGGTGGATTGGCCATGATAAATTGCCCTTAGTGTCCAAAATTGCCCTTAGTGTTGGGTGGGGTTACTGGGTTATGGGGATAGGGTGGAGGTGCTGACCTTGGGTAGGGTGCTCTTTCCAAGAGCCGGTGCAGACTCGATGGGCCGAATGGCCTCCTTCTGCACTGTAAATTCTATGAAGTAAATGTTTCTGGTGATAAATGGGATTTGGGGAAAGGAAACACAAAGGTTTCACCTAAGAAAGCAGCCATGGAAGAGGATGGAGCCAGGATCTCCGCTATGTTTTGCTTCATAACATACCACATATTTCCCCTCTGCAATCTAGATATGTGGGCTCTCCTCCAGAGGTCCCCAGCATCACACATGTCAGTCTTCGGCCAATACGATGTGATATCAAGAAACGGCTGAAGGCACTGGATACTGCAAAGGCTATGAACCCTGACAAAATTCCGGCAATAGTACTGAAGACTTGTGCACCAGAACTTGTTGTGCCCCTAGCTAAGCTGTTCCAGCACAACTACAATACTGGTATCTACTTGGCAATGTGAAAAATTGCCCAGGTATGCCTTGTATACAAAAAGCAGGACAAATCCAACCCGACAATTACCACCCTGAGAACATAAGAACATAAGAACTAGGTGCAGCCACCTCGCCTCTCGAGCCTGCTCCGCTATTCAATAAGATCATGGTTGATCTTTTTGTGGACTCCAGCTCACCATAATCTTTTATTCCTTTACTGTTCAAAAATGTATCTACCTTTGCCTTAAAAACATTCAACGAGGTAGCCTCAACTGCTTCACTGGGCGGAGAAGTCCACAGATTTACGACCCTTTGGGTGAAAACTTTCCTCCTCAACTCGCCCTAAATCTGCACCCATTATTTTGAGGCTATGCCCCCTAGTTCTAGTTTCACCCGCCAGTGGAAACAACCTCCCTGCTTCTATCCTATCTATTCCCTTCATAATTGTGTATGTTTTTATAAGATCCTCCCACATTCTTCTAAATTCCAATAAGCATAGTCCCATTCTATTTAGTCTCCCCATATAAACTAATCCTCTTAACTTCAGAATAAATCTAGTGAATCTCCTCTGCACACCCTCCAGTGCCAGTACATCCTTTCTCAAGTAAGGAGACCAAAACTGAACACAATACTCCAGGTGTGGCCTCACCAGCACCCAATACAGCTGCAACATAACCCCCGCTTTTAAACTCCATCCCTCTAGCAATGAAGGACAAAATTCCATTTGACTTCCAGTATCCTCTGCACACTTGGCTCTACCACTCATCTTAGTGTCATCTGCAAACTTTGACACATTACACTTGGTCCCCAACTCCAGAACATCTATGTAAATTGTAAACAATTGCGGACCCAACACTGATCCCTGAGGCACACCACTAGTCACTGATCGCCAACCAGAAAAACATCCATTTATTCCCACTCTTTGCTTTCAGTCAGTTAGCCAATCCTCTATCTTATGTAGCAGCCTTTTGTGCGGCACCTTGTCGAATGCCTTCTGAAAATCCAGATATACCACATCCATCGGTTCCCTGTTGTCCACACCGCTCATAATGTCCTTAAAGAAATCCACTAAATTAGTCAAACATGACCTGCCTTTCATGAACCTATGCTACGTCTGCCCACTGGGACAATTTCTATCCAGATGTCTCACTATTTCTTCCTTGATAATAGATTCAAGCATTTTTCGCACTACAGGTTAAGCTAATCGGCCTACAGTTACCGCCTTTTCTCTACCTCCTCTTTTAAACACTGGCGTCAAATTTGCAGTTTTTCAATCTGCCGGAACCGCCCCAGAGTCCAGTGAATTTTGGTAAATTACCACGAGCGCATTTGCTATTTCCCCTGCCACTTCTTTTAGTAACCTGAGAAGCATTCCATCAGGGCCAGGAGACTATATTATTTGTGTCTTGCACTGTGAAGACCGACACAAAATACCTGTTCAATGCCTCGGCCATTTCCTCATTTCCCATTATTAAATCCCCCTTCTCATCCTCTAAAGGACCAATGTTTACCTTAGCTACGCTTTTTCATTTTATATATTTGTAGAAACCTTTGCTCTCTGTTTTTATATTCTGAGCTTGTTTACTCATTATCTATCTTACTTTTCTTTCCAGCTTTTTTCATGGCCAATCCTTTAGTTTCCCATTAATCTTTGCCACTTTGTATGAATTTTCTTGCAATTTGATACCCTCCTTTATTTCCTTAGATATCCATGGTTGATTAGCTCTTTTCCTACAGTCCTTCCTTTTCCCTTTATTTTTACTTTTTCTGAGCACTGTGAAAAATTGCTTTGAAAGTCCTCCACTGTTCCTCAATTGTCCCACCACAAAGTCTTTGCCCCCAATCTACCCTATCCAACTCCTCCCTCATCCCATTGTATGTGGAGATGCCGGCGTTGGACTGGGGTGAGAACAGTAAGAAGTCTTACAACACCAGGTTAAAGTCCAACAGGTTTGTTTCGATGACACTAGCTTTTGGAGCGCTGCTCCTTCCTCAGGTGAATGAAGAGGTTATTTCTTTGTTTATTGCCTGCCCCACCGTGATGTTATTTGGTGACCTGTAGACTACGCCTATCAGAGACCTTTTCTCTTTACTATTTTTAATTTCCACCCAAATGGATTCAATCTTTTTCCCCATAGAACTTATATCATCTCTCACTACCACCCTGATGTCATCCTTAAATATCAGAGCCCTATCAGCCTATTCTCAATCATCAGTAACGCGATGGAAGGGGTCATTCACATTTGGAAGAAAATAGACTTATCAGTGATAGGCAGCATGGTTTTGTGCAGGGCAGGTCATGTCGTACAAACCTAATAGAATTCTTTGAGGAAGTGACAAAGTTAATTGATGAGGGAAGGGCTGTAGATGTCATATACATGGACTCCAGTAAGGCGTTTGATAAAGCTTCCCATGGCAGGTTGATGGAAAAAGTGAAGTCGTATGGGGTGCAGGGTGTACTAGCTAGATGGGTAAAGAACTGGCTGGGCAACAGGAGACAGAGAGTAGTGGTGGAAGGGAGTGTCTCAAAATTGAGAAGGGTGACTAGTGGTGTTCCACAGGGATCCGTGCACGGACAACTGTTGTTTGTGATATACATGAATGATCTGGACGAAGATATAGGTGGTCTGATTAGCAAGTTTGCAGATGATACTAAGATTGGTGGAGTTGCAGATAGCGAGGAAGACTGTCAGAGAATACGGCAAAATATAAATAGATTGGAGAGTTGGGCAGAGAAATGGCAGATGGAGTTCAATCCAGGCAAATGCAAGGTGATGCATTTTGGAAGATCTAATTCAAGAGCGGACTATACGGTCAATGGAAGAGTCCTGGGGAAAATTGATGTACAGAGAGATCTGGGAGTTCAGGTCCATTGTACCCTGAAGGTGGCAATGCAGGTCGATAGAGTGGTCAAGAAGGCATACAGCATGCTTGCCTTCATCGGAAGGGGTATTGAGTACGAGTCGGCAGGTCATGTTACAGTTGTATAGGACTTTGGTTAGGCCACATTTGGAATACTGCGTGCAGTTCTGGTCGCCACATTACCAGAAGGATGTGGATGCTTTAGAGAGGGTGCAGAGGAGGTTCACCAGGATGTTGCCTGCTATGGAGGGTGCTAGCTATGAAGAAAGGTTGAGTAGATTAAGATTGTTTTAGTTGGAAAGACGGAGGTTGAGGGGGGGACCTGATTGAGGTCTACAAAATTATGAGAGATATGGACAGGGTGGATAGCAACAAACTTTTTCCAAGAGTGGGGGTGTCAATTACAAGGGGTCACGATTTCAAGGTGAGAGGGGGAAAGTTTAAGGGAGATGTGCGTGGAAAGTTTTTTACGCAAAGGGTGGTGGGTGTCTGGAATACTTTGCCGGTGGAGGTGGTAGAGGCGGGCACAATAGCATCTTTTAAGATGCATCTGGACAGATATATGAACGGGCGGGGAACAGAGGGAAGTCGATCCTTGGAAAATAGGCGACAGGATTAGATAAAGGATCTGGATCGGCGGCAGGCTGGGAGGGCCAAAGGGCCTTTTCCTGTGCTGTAATTTTCTTTGTTCTTTGTTCTTTGTTCGGCAAGCGTTCACTCCCCCCACTACCAACACATAGTAGCAGCAGTCTGTACCATCCACAAGATGCACTGCAGGAACTTACCAAGATTCCTTAGGCAGCACCTTCTAAACCCACGACCACTACCATCTAGAAGAACAAGAGCAGCAGATACCTGGGAACCCCACCACCTGGAGGTTCCCTTCCCAGTCACTCAGCACCCTGACTTGGAAATATATCATTGTTCCCTCACTGTCACTGGGTCAAAGTCCTGCAACTCCCTCCTCAATAGCACAGTGGGTGTACCTACACCACATGGGCTGCAGCAGTTCAGGAAGACAGCTCACCACCACCTTCTCAAGGGCAGTTATGGAGGGGCAACAAATGCTGGCTGAGCCATGCAGTCCATATCCCTTAAAAAATGATTTTTTAAAAATCAAGACAGTGTCTCCTCCTCAAATTCATTCCTTGCCTCACCTCTGTCTTTCCATCTCAGGTTTTTTAAATCTAGTTACCTGTGCCCTAAACTAATCTTCCGTTTCACTCTTTTCAACCTTAGCAGTATCATGCACAGTGGCCCTTCACTTTGACTTCTCAATGAAAAGGTTAATGGAGCCATTGAAGAGGGTAGGATACCTCGGGCCTCTGGTTTCTATAAGGTTGCTACAAAGGTGGTGTTTTATGGCAGTCAACAAATATATGTGTATTTTTTTACAATGAAGGGTAATTTGACCAACATTGAGTAGCACTCTAGATATCCACTTAACTATAAGTATGCAGAGAATTGTCTTGGCAAGCTGCTCCTAAAAATGGTACCCACACTGTGTAGTGTAACTGGGGTATGAGGTATGAGTCACAAAATACCTGGTACACACCTACGAGCTAGTGTCCATTACTTAAATAAATATTGTAAACATCTATTTATATATTCATACCACTGTGGCTCGGAGCTCACTCTCCTTTAATTTAAAAAATAATGCAGAATAATTCCAGTCAAAAAAGTAAGACTTTCTTTTTAACTGTACACAAATAGGTGGCATTTAAAAAAATAATTGTTCTTGGACATTTCTCACTTCGACTGCTACTTAACATGGTTAAATGCTTTGCTAATATAAAAGCTGTGCCATTACTGCCAACAACAGACTAATGCCAGGTGCTAAGCAACAGAAATCTTAGGTTCAACTCAAAAGACATTGAACACCTCTTCCATCATTATGAAAATCTAATCTGGGAGATTATCAAGAGAAAGATTGTTTTTGTGCTGAGCTTGTAAAGCTCAGGTAAGCAACATACATATTGTGACCAGTAATAACACAGTATCAGAAATGTTAACAACCTGGTACGGCAAGTCCGCCATTCGAAGATACGTTTCCATCTTCAGGCAAAAAGGAGACAGACTAGGTACCTCACACTCGGGTCTTGAGAACTGATGCAGAATAATTGCATCTTTTGAATCAAGTTTTTGCTCCTTTCTGAAAGAGAAAAAAATACTTACTGAAAGAACACTGCTGTTCACACTTTAATACATCTACTGATAAATTATGAATCATTATTGTCTATGACAAAACCTAATCTCTGATGGATGGCGAGGGAAGATCAGCGGTACAAAAGGCTTGAAATCCAGCCTGGTTACTGCCCTTTCTCACTATCCATTACGTGTGTTGGAGGTGCATCTGGCAGCATTATTTTCAGGGCAGATGGAGGATAATCTAGATTAGTGTGAGAAATTAAGAAAAGTTGTCCAGGCAATAAGCACTTTTAAATGTGTTACTTCCAATGGACCAATCTGCTTCTGATAAGGACAGACTTTTTCTCCTGCTTGGGTTACACTGATGGTAATGAGAACATACATCAAAGGACACCCAATACCTTACATAATTTGTATGTGCACACTTGTGAAGAGGTGGGTGGAGGGAACAGTCCCTCCCTTTCAATTATGTCACAGAAGGCCTGGAATAAACTGAAAAGGAAGGTATACCCACCATACTTGCAGCATTCCATGTCTTGGCTTCCAGTGGTACAGGAAGTACCAAAGTTTGAGTGAAAGCCCGAAGACCTTTCAAAAGAACCTACTGTAGAGAACTTCTTATTTTCTGGAAGAGCCAACCTGCTCAACTATAATGGCCCAATAGGAAAGACGTTTAACGAATGACAAATGTAGAATTTCTATACCAATCAGCATTTTGATTATTTGAAAAATTTCATTGTACAGTTCAACATTTATTATATAGCCTATGCAAATATTTTTAAATGATGAATGCTCTAAGAGAATTATTTGAGACCATTGTGTATGATTTCTATATTCTTCTAGCTATTGGATGTTTAGAAAAAACTTTGCTTTGTACAAGGCACAAGATTTGGAAGAGGCTTGTAATTTATAACTCAGTCAAAAATTGGAGCACATATTCATGTGTTTTTATATGGCTTGATGTAAATTTTGTTGATAGCTAAATTCTGTGGTTGTTATCATCCAATCCATTCCCTACTCCAAAAATTGTTCTTCTGTTTTCTATCTTTGTGCTGCCGTACGCAATAGCAATAAGTACACTTCGGAAAGTACTTGATTGGCTGTGAAGTGCTTTTGATGCCCTGAAATTGTGACTGACGCTATATAAATGCAAATTATTTTTGACAATGGTAACAATTATTATCCACACAACAAACATTGTAAATAAAATGCATTTACAATGTTGATCATTAACTGACCTGCATTGTTTTCTGATCCTGCTCCAAACTCAATTCCTTAACCATCAACTCCATCCCTCCCCCAGCAACAGTCATAAAGCCTGTCTGTTTACAAGTTTGATCCCGAGACCAGCTTCTGAACTCATATTCGTACTATCACTAATACCACCTATTTCCACCTGACCACCTGACTTCAGCTCATATGCTGCTGAAACCTCCATTCACGCCTTCATTACCTCTAATCTCAACCATCAAATACAGTCTTGGCTGGTCTCCTATATTCTACCTTCCATAAACTTGAGGAGATCATCTAAAACCCTGCTATTCGTGTCTTAAATTGCAACAGGTCACATTATTACCCCTTTGCTCAATGACCTACGTTGGCTCCCGGTCAAGCAACATCTTGACTTAAAATTCTCCAGGTCCTTGACCGTCCCCACCATATCTCTGTGATCTCCAGCCTCCCAACCCTCCAAGATATTTGCATTCCTCTAATTTTGGCCTCTTATGCATTTCCAATTATAATTGCTCCACCTCCATTGGCGGTTGTGTCTTCAGTTGTCCTGGTCCCAAGCTCGGGAATTCCCTCCCTTCACCTTTCCACCCCACTTTCCTCTTTTAAACACTCATTAAAACCTACTGCCTTGGATCAAGCTTTTGGCCATCTGACCCAATATCTCGTTATGTAGCTCAGTGGCATACATTGTTTTATAAGGTTCCGGTGAAGCACCTGGGAACATTTCATTAAATTAAAGTCACTATATGACTCTAAGTTCTTGGTGTTAATATTGTATAATTACTTCTAAATGGATGATTATTAGCATTTGTTAGAACATAGAATCCCTACAGTGCAGAAAGAGGCCATTCAGCACATTGAGTTTGCACTGACCCTCTGAAAGAGCACTCTACCTAATCTCATTTCCCCACCCCATCCCTATAACTCCGTAACCCCACCTAACATTTGGACACTAAGGGGCAAGTTAGCATGGCCAATCCACCTAACCTGCACATCTTTGGGTGTGGGAGGAAACCGGAGCACCCAGAGGAAACCCACGCAGACATGAGGAGAATGTGCAAACTCTACACAGTCACCCAAGGTTGGAATTGAACTTGGGTCCCTGGCAGCAGTGCTAACCACTGTTCCACCATGCCTCCCTTTAGCATGATTAAATATTGTTGATTTTACAGCAATAAATTAAAAACATGTATAAAGTTAATGAAATAGTATGTATATACCTCCTGATAGAAGTTACATAATTGTAAAATAATTGATTAAAAAGTCTTTCCAAAATACCTGACCTCTAAGGTTCAATTCTGATTCATAAGACTTGAATCAAACATCATTAATAATAATAATAATTGCTTATTGTCACAAGTAGGCTACAATGAAGTTACTGTGAAAAGCCCCTAGTCGCCACATTCTGGAACCTGTTCGGGGATGACTGTCACTAATGAGTCTTTCATGTTCCATTTGCCTTTAAGAAAAAAAGTCTATTTCTATTTTTTGCTGATGATTTAAATTATCACTGCTTCTATTTTGATCAAAGTTTGCAACTTTTAAAATTAAGTTTTTTAAACTGAATTTGGGACACCTAAAATGTAGAGTACTTCCCCAATGCTACTGAATGTATTTTCCTACTCCAGGCTGCTACCCAGAACAACTTACAGCACTGGGAAAGTAAAGCATGTTAAATTACAAAGAACAACCTTTTTTGTAAATGTCAATTATTTTGTGAAATACTTGTGTCACTTTGTCTAGGTAGTACAGGCCACATCTGATTGCCTTTGGTGATGACAGTCCTGCAGTTAGTGTGCCAATAATGTGTTTATGAAGCCTAAGGTACCAAAAAGACCCAACTCCCCCAATGTACAGAAACGTGTAAAAGCATTGGCAGCCTTCTTCTGTAAAGATTAGGGACCCCTGGTTTTTTGGCTAAGATCAAGGGTAGGATCAAGCTTGAGATTGGGTGTAATGCCTGTCCTTGTCAGCTTGGACCTTGAATGTTGCTCTTGTAGGGACCATGAAATGGATTCAATTTGAGTTGGTTTTTGGAGCAAGGAAGGAGATGGATTAAGGGCTTTCCTGTCCACTCTGCTTTGTAACTATGAGAAATGAATAAAATTATTTTTTTTAAAGGGTTTTTTAACATAGACATAGATTAACATAGAATTTACAGTGCAGAAGGCCATTCGGCCCATCGAGTCTGCACCGGCTCTTGGAAAGAGCACCCTACCCAAGGTCAACACCTCCACCCGATCCCCATAACCCAGTAACCCCACCCAACACTGAGGGCAATTTTGGACACCAAGGGCAATTTATCATGGCCAATCCACCTAACCTGCACATCTTTGGACTGTGGGAGGAAACCGGAGCACCCGGAGGAAACCCACGCACACACGGGGAGGATGTGCGGACTCCGCACAAACAGTGACCCAAGCCGGAATCGAACCTGGGACCCTGGAGCTGTGAAGCAATTGTACTATCCACAGAGGCCACATATCATTTTATCTCACCGAGATAAGTGAATCTTTACTGTTTTCATTTCTTTTTGATGCAGATGGAATAATGTCCGCAACAATACATTTTGATTAGATCACAGACGCTTTAACTTATTTATTGTGATTTTGGGGTACATGTTGTTTCCTAGAAATCAAGTCTTATTTACAACTAGTGTTTACAAACAGGCAGGTTAACTTAAGGGCAGTTTATTATTCGGTCTGTGGTGTTTGTCAAAATAGCCAAGTTGTAGCAGGTTAAATACAAACTTTATTCAAGGTTTCCCTTTTTAATAACCTTTCAGGTTTAATAATGCAACTGCATCAGATGTGAACAGATGATCCTGAGTATCACACCGTATTATGTAAACTGTTAATCCGTGAGTTTATGAGAATTCTCCAGATCTGCAAAGAAAGTAGGTGAATGAACATATAACTGAGTTTGCGTGCATATGATATACATCGAGAGCAGTGACAAATTACAGGTATACACCCAATGCACGCACATATATTAGATTATGCCTGTAGTTAAATTATTGGGTTATGAAATCTTGAAAAAAGATTAAATCTGCTAGTTCTTAAACTCTGAGACTTAAAGCTGGATCAAATCAACGGAGCCCGTTAATACAGTAAAATGCATTAGGAAATGTCCAATTACACAAGGGATTTTAAAAACATTCTGTGCTGATGATTCAAAAACACAACTAAATCGTATTAATACATTCAATTTTGGCATTTAAGGAATGCCTACATTAATAAAATTAGGCGTGCTCCCGAGCCTGACTAGATTTATATCAATTTATATTGTGGCCTAGTTTCAATCTGAAACCAATCTTAACTAACAAAATATACGTTCCCGTGGATTGGTTTTATTCCCTACATTTTGCAATGAATTTTCGGTTTAAAGGATTTGCGATTCGCTCTGCACAAACCCGTTCTCCTGACTCACGGGCAATGCCAACTGTCCATGCCAGTTCGCTGCCCTGGTGCCCTGTCTATGCTGTAAGCATCAAAAAGAATAGACGGTGAGCTTGTTACCTGATTGCTAGCAATTCATGGAAGAGATATGCAGCAGCTGCCAGCAAGGCTCCCCCGGTCAGACACAGCGTTTTCTTCCACCATGATTCTGCTCCTAGCCCTGACATGATGTTACAGTAATCCTGCAAAGGAAAGGTGATTATGTATCCATAAAAGGAGTACTGCTCGTCAGAACCGCACAGTCCCAGGGAAAAGCTTTGATTCCTGCTCAGATCAACCACGCATGATCTGGACGATGCAAAACCAACACCCCAGTACATGCTTCGATGTTCCGCTGGATCGTCCCCGAGTGACTGCCCTTCTTAAATGTGAAACTATTGCAGATGATCGGGGAATTGTAATGATGTCATGCCGGTATATGTTGCCGGAGAGGCAAGCGTGCGATGCCGCTTATGCATCTGTGCAAAACACGTAACATATTGTTCCTGCTCCGGCTGCCTGGCTTTGTCTTTCCTGGTTTTTTCCCCAGCTCTTCAGTGATGTCATTGCATGACACATTAATTCTCTGAAGACATAAATTGCATTAACACCTAAATCATATCCTCACATCAACCTGAAAATTCCAACCCTCCAACAGTGCAGCCTGCACATTTACGATACAATAGCTTCTTAATGCCATATTTATTGACCTTTGTCCAACTTCAGCTGATGTTGAGTGCATGAGCTCCTTTCAGGGAATCTGGGTGCCGCCGGCCTGGCCAGCAAGTATTGCCCATCCCGAATGGCCCCTTGACAAGATGGCAGTGAGCGCCGTCTTGAACTATTGCAGCCAGTCTGGCGTAAATACAGTGATGTGACAAATGGAGTTCCAGGATTTTCACCCAGCGACGGTAAGGGAGCCGCGATATATTTTCACGCCAGAATGGCGTGTGTCTTGGGGGGAAACTTGCAGGTAGTGGCGTTCCCATCCATCTGCTGCCATACGAAACGGGAACCGGAGTAGGCCATTCGGCCCCTAGAGCCTGCTCCATCATTCAATAAGATTATCGCTGATCCGACATTCCTGACCTTTCCCCATGACACTTGATTCCCTTACTGATCAAGAATGTATCTGTCTCAACCGTGATTATACACAAGGACTCTGCCCCCACATCTCTCTGTGACAAGTTCCAAAGACTCACAACCCTCTGAGAGAAGAAATTCCTCCTCAAATCAGTTTTAAATGATGTGGAAATGCCGGCGTTGGACTGGGGTGAGCACAGTACGAAGTCTTACAACACCAGGTTAAAGTCCAACAGGTTTGTTTCAAATCACTAGCTTTCGGAGCACTGCTCCTTTCTCAGGTGAATGAAGAGGTGGGTTCCAGGAACATATATATAGACAAAGTCAAAGATGCAAGACGATACTTCGAATGCGAGCATTTGCAGGTAATAAGTCTTTGCAGATTCAGAGAGAGGGGTAATCCCAGGTTAAAGAGGTGTGAATTGTCACAAGCCAGGACAGTTGGTAGGATTTCACAAGCCCAGGCCAGATGGTGGGTGGTGAATGTAATGCGACATGAATCCCAGGTCCCGGTTGAGGCCGCACTCATCTGTGCGGAACCTGGCTATAAGTTTCTGCTCAGCGATTCTGCGTTGTCGCGCGTCCTGAAGTCGGCCTTGGAAAACGCTTACCCGAAAATCAAAGGCTGAATGACCTTGGCTGCAAGTGTTCCCCGACTGGAAGGGAACATTCCTGCCTGGTGATTGTCGCGCGATGTCAGTTCATTTGTTGTCGCAGCGTCGGCATGGTCTCGCCAATGTACCAAGCTTCGGGACATCCTTTCCTGCAGCATATGAGGTAGACAACGTTGGCCGAGTCGCACGAGTATGTACCGCGTACTTGGTGGGTGGTGTTCTCACGTGTAATGGTGGTCCCCATGTTGATGATCTGGCACGTCTTGCAGAGATTGCCATGCAGGGTTGTGCCGTGTCGTGGTCGCTGTTCTGAAGGCTGAGTAGTTTGCTGCAAACAATGGTTTGTTTGAGGTTGCGCGGTTGTTTGAAGGCAAGTAGTTGGGGTGTGGGGATGGCCTTGGCAAGATGTTCATCTTCATCGATGACGTGTTGAAGGCTGCGAAGAAGATGTCGTAGTTTCTCCGCTCCGGGGAAGTACTGGACGATGAAGGGTACTCTGTCGGTTGTGTCCCGTGTTTGTCTTCTGAGGATGCCGGTGTGGTTTTTCGTTGTAGCGCGTTGGAACTGTCGATCGATGTGTCGGGCGCCATATTCCGTTCATACGAGGGCATCTTTCAACGTCTGTAGATGTCTGTTACGCTCCTCCTCGTCTGAGCAGATCCTGTGTATACGGAGGGCTTGTCCATCAGGGATGGCTTCTTTAATGTGTTTAGGGTGGAAGCTGGAGAAGTGGAGCATCGTGAGGTTATACATGGGCTTGCGGTCAAGCGAAGTGCTGAGGTGACTGTCCTTGATGGAGATGAGTGTGTCCAAGAATGCAACCGGTTTTGGAGAGTCTGCTGGTGGGATGGAACTTATTGATGTCATCATGTAGTCGTTTCAGTGATTCTTCGCCGTGGGTCCAAAGGAAAAAAATGTCATCGATGTATCTGGCGTATAACGTCGGTTGAAGGTCCTCTGCAGTGTGGAGGGCTTGTTCAAACTTTTGCATGAAGATGTTGGCACATTGAGGTGCGAATTTGGTCCCCATTGCTGTTCCGTGTGTCTGGATGAAGAACTTGTTGTTGAAGGTGAAGACGTTGTGATCCAAAATAAAGCAGATGAGTTGCAGAATTGCGTCTGGAGATTGGCAGTTGTCGGTGTTGAGTACTGAGGCTATTGCAGCAATGCCGTCGTCATGGTGGATGCTGGTGTAGAGTGCCGCGACGTCCATTGTGACGAGGAATGTTCCTGGTTGAACTGGTCCATGGTTGCTGAGTTTCTGTAGGAAGTCCGTCGTGTCGCGACAGAAGCTGGGTGTACCTTGTACGATGGGTTTCAAGATGCCCTCGATGTAGCCAGAGAGGTTCTCACACAGGGTCCCATTGCCTGATACGATAGGACGGCCTGATGTATTGGCCTTGTGTATTTCCGGGAGGCAGTAGAGATCTCCAACGCGGTGTACTGCGGTTTTAAATTGGCACCCCTTTATTCTGAGACTATGCCCTCTGGTCCTAGACTCTCGCGTAAGGGAAACATCCTCTGAGCATTTACCCTGTCAAACCCCTTAAGAATCCTATATATTGTCTGGGTGAGAAGGGCCTGTGTGTTGGTTATCTCTATGTGTGTATGTGGGGGGGCTCTAGCAGGGGCCACCTCGCTAGCAAATGTAAGTTGGCTGGTGAACGGGAGTGAGGTGGGAGAGGGGCCGCAGTCATTGGTACCTGTATGGATAGGTTTTGATGGGCCTGGGAGGTGTGAATGGGGGTGGGGGGGGGGGGGGGGGGAGATGGGGATGATACTGGGACAGGTTGTTTTGAGTGGAAGTGTCTGCGGGTTTCTGAGAAGAGGGGGAAGGGATAAGTGGCTGATGGTGACAAGGGGTGGGGCTGGGTCCTACCTGTTGGGCGGGGCCAGGAGAAGCAGTTACGACTGATAGGAGGGGTGAGAGACCACAGGTCTGGGTGGTAATGTGAAAAGTGCGAGGGCTTGGGGGACCGGTGAAGCGAGCGAGAGTCTTCTCACATTTGAAGAGCTTGAGAGCTGACGTGGTGCTGTTGCAGGAGACCCACCTGAAGGTGAAGGACCAGGTGAGGCTTCGGAAGGGCTGGGTGAGTGAGGTGTTGCACTCAGACTTTGACAGTAGGGCCCAGAGGATAGCGATACTGGTGGGTAAGGTTCCAGATGGAGAAGGAGGTGGCTGGCCAGATGGGGCAGGTATGTGATAGTAGCTGGTGCTTTGGAGGGGAGATTGGTGGTACTCGTTAGTGTTTATGCCCAGAATTGAGATGACATAGGATTTATGAAGAAGACGTTGGCTGCCATACCGAATTTGGATACACACCAGTTAATGAAAATGAAATGAAAAAAAATGAAATGAAAATCGCTTAGTGTCACAAGTAGGCTTCAAATGAAGTTACTGTGAAAAGCCCCTAGTTGCCACATTCCGGCGCCTGTTCGGGGAGGCTGTTCGGGGAATCGAACCTTGCTGCTGGCCTGCCTTGGTCTGCTTTCAAAGCCAGCGATTTAGCCCTGTGCTAAGCAGCCCTGTACTAATGCTGGGGGTGGGGGGGACTTGGATACAGTGCTGAATCCGAAGATGGATAGGTCCAACCCTGGTCGCTGACCCTCCTAGGTGGGAACAAAGGTATTGGCTGCGTTTATGAGGGAGATGTAAGGGACGGATCCGAGGAGGTTTTTGCACCTGCAGGATAGGGAGTATTCATTCTTTTCACCAGTGCACAATGTGTATTCTAGGATTAACTTTTTGTCATGGTGAAGGCGCCGTTGGCCGCGGTGGTGGGAAAGGCAAAGTATTTGCCGATTGTTATCTCGGACCATGCTACACATTGGGTGGATGTGGTCCTGAAGAAGGGACCGGCACAGAGGCCTGCGTGGAGGTTGGACATGAGGATGTTGGCGGATTCAAATTCTTTCATAAAATTGGGAAAGGTGATTGAGTACTACATAGGGTATAATAGGAATGGGGAGGTGTTACCGTAAGTGGTGTGGGGAGCATTAAAAGCAGTAATGAGAGGCAAGGTTATCTCGTTTTAAGGCTCAGATGGACAGAGAGGCACGAGAGGAGCGGCAGCGGTTGGTAGAGGAAATTTTGGAGGTGGTTGGAATGTATGCGGAGGATCGGATCCCGTATCATCTGGCGAGGAGGAAGGAGTTACAGGCGAGGTTTGACCTTCTGTCCACGGGAAAGGCAGTTCGGTAGTTGAGGTGGACAAGGGGGGCCATGTACAAGTATGGAGAGCAGGCAGCAGCTTGTTGGCAGGCCAGCTCCCCTGGCAGCAGCAAAAGAGATGTTTTGGGTTCGGGACGGGTCAAGGGAGTCGGTGGTGGCACCAGAGTGGTGAACACGGCATTTGAAGAGTTCTACAAGAATTTGTATAACAAAGAACAAAGAACAAAGAAATGTACAGCACAGGAACAGGCCCTTCGGCCCTCCAAGCCCGTGCCGACCATGCTGCCCGACTAAACTACAATCTTCTACACTTCCTGGGTCCGTATCCCTCTATTCCCATCCTATTCATGTATTTGTCAAGATGCCCCTTAAATGTCACTATCGTGACATAAGTCAGAGCCTCTGGAGAATGTCAGATATGAGGACGTTTCTGGGGCGGTTTGAGTGTCCCGAAGTAGGAGAGGGCAGGGTTGGAGGAGCCAGTGAGAGTGGAAGAAATGCGGGTGGCGATGGGGAAGATGTAGGTGGGTAAGGCGTTGGGGTAAGGCAGTTTCCCGGTCACGTTTTATAAAAAGTTTCGGGGTAAGCTGGTGCCGCTGCTGGTGGAGATGTTTGAAGAGGCGGTGACTAAGGGGGCACTGCCAGAGACAGTGGGACAGGCATCCATTTTATTGTTGCTTAAAAAAGACAAGGACCCGATGGAGTGTGGGTCGTGTAGGCCAATATCTGTTGAATGTGGATGTCAAGTTTTTGGTGAAGGTGCTGGTTGGAGGAGTGCCTCCCAAAGGTGATTGAAGAGGACCAGACGGGTTTCGTAAAGGGCAGACAGTTGTCGTCAAATGTGTGGCCTTGTTGAATGTGGTGCTTTCTCTGGCAGAGGGGAGGGAGTTGGAGATGGTGGTGGTGCTGGATGCGGAAAAGGCATTTGGCCGTGTGGAGTGGAGTTATTTGTTTGCGGTGTTGGAGAGGCTTGGGATTGGTCCCTGGTTTGTGACGTGGGTGAATTTGTTGTATAAGGATCGGATGGCGAGTGTACGCACAAATTAGATGAATTCAAGGTAATTTCCGTTGCATAGGGGAACGAGGCAGGGGTGCCCCATGTTCCCACTTCTGTTTGCGCTGGCAATAAGGCCCTTGGCCAGAACGCTGAGGTGCTCGCATAAATGGAGGGGGATAGTGATAGTGTGGGGGGGGGGGGGGGGGGGGTGGAGCATAGGGTGTTCCTGTATGCTGATGACCTGTTGCTGCATATCTCCAACCCAGACTCTTCAGTGGAGGATATAATGGTACTGCTTAGGAGATTTGGGGCTTTTACAGGCTTCATAGTTAAATTTGGGAATAGTGAGTGCTTTGTTGTGTCTTCTCCAGGGGCGGAGGTCAGGGCAGGGTGTTGTCATTTCAGGTGGCAACAACCCACTTTGGATATGTGCAAAGGCAGGTGGCTCCAGATTGGGCTCGGCTCTGTAAGCTGAATTTCACGAGTGTTGTGGGCAGGTTAAAGGTGGATTTACTGAGGTGGGATAGCCTTCCCCTATCATTGGCAGGCCAGGTGCCGGTGGTTAAGATGAATATCTTGCAACAGTTTGAATTTTTATTTCAGTGCCTAACGGTCTTTTTGCCGAAAGCGTTTTTTATGTGGGTGGAGAGGTTGGTCTTATTGTTTGTGTGGGCAGGGAAGGTGACAAGGATTAGGAGGATGGTACTTCAGAGGGAGCGAGAGTTGGGGCGTGGCCCTTCCAAACCTGTTGTACCATTATTGGGCAGCGAACGCTGAGAAGGTGTGGGGTTGGAGTAGGGAGATGGAGGCTTTGTGTGTGAGGATGGAGGCAGGCTCTTGTAAGGGGTTGGGGTTGCGGATGCTGGCAATGGTGCC
The DNA here is from genome assembly GCF_047496885.1 of Scyliorhinus torazame. Taxonomy (NCBI): domain Eukaryota; kingdom Metazoa; phylum Chordata; class Chondrichthyes; order Carcharhiniformes; family Scyliorhinidae; genus Scyliorhinus; species Scyliorhinus torazame. Next base: position 248,274,488 of record NC_092710.1, read on the forward strand.
ACTCCCGTTTGCCTCAGAGAAGGACTTGGGGAGTCCCGTGGTGGTGACCATGCTGAAAATATGGAGGCAATTTTGGCAGCACTTTAAGTTGGGGGCAGGGTGGAAGTTGAAGCCAATCCGAGGGAACCATGGGTTTGAGCCAGCGAGGATGGATGCTTGGTTTTGTGGGAGGGGTGATGGAAATAAAGGACATATTTTTAGAAGGGCAGTATTCAAGTTTTGCAGAGTTGGGTGAGGAGTTCTGGATCCCATGAGTGGAGGTTTTCGGGTATATGCAGGTGCGGGATTTCATGAAAAAGGTTTTTCCGGTGGTTCCGTCCTCCTGGGTGCTGGAGGGGGTGTTGTCAGTGATGGGGTTGGAGGGGGGAGTCGTCCCAGTGATCTATGGGAGAATCTTGGAGGAGGATAGAGTGTCTCTGGAGAGGGTTAAGGCCAAGTGGGATGAGTTGGGGATGGCCCTGGAGGAGGGGTTGTGGTGTGAGGTGCTGCAGAGGTTGAATGCCTCAAACTTGTGCACGAGGCTGGGATTGATGCAGCTAAAGGTAGTACATAGAGTTCACCGGATGAAGATGAAGATGAGCCTGTTGTATGAGTGGGTGGAGGATATTTGTGAGCCGATTGGGAGGGGCCCAGCCAATCAAGTACATATGTTTTGGTCCTGCCTGAAGTTAGAGAAATTTGGAGGTCGTTCCTCAGTATCATGTCAGCGATCTTGCACGTGGATTTAGAGCCCAGTCCCATGGGGGTCATATTCGGGATGTCGGACTTGCCGGAGTTGCAGATGGGAGCGGGGACAGATGTTTTAGCCTTCGCGTCTTTGATTGCTCGCACGCGGGTCCTGTTGGGGTGCAGGTCAGACTCTTTGCCTTGTGCCTCGGTGTGGCTTGGGGGGTTTAATGAAGTTCTTGTATTTGGAAAAGGTGAAATTTGCTTTGAGAGGGGAGGAGTGAGGGGTTCCATAAGAGTTCGGGCGTGTTTATGCAACATTTCAAGGAGCTGGTTACTGTCAACTGCTAGGCGGGAGGGGAGTGGAGGGGGCGAGGGGGAAAGTGGGTTAGGGTGTTGAGAGGGGTGTTTGGGGTTTTGTGTTGGTTTTACTTTGTAATGTTAGGCATTTTGACGGTTAAAATGTAAAAAAATGTAATTAAAATACTTTAAAAAAAAGAATCCTATATGTTTCAATTAGATCATTTCTCATTCTTCTGAATTCCAATCAGTAGAATCCCAACCTATTTAACCTTTGCTCATAAGACAATCGCTCCATACCCGGGGATCATCCCAGTGAAATGTCTCTGAACCGCCTCCAATGAAATATTTCCTTAAATAAGGGGACCAATCTGCTCACATTACTCCAGATGTGGTCTCACCAGTACTTTGTACAGTTGCGGCAAGATTTCCCTAGTTTTGTATTCCAACCACCTCGAATTAAGGACCAACATTCAATTAGCCTTCCTGATTACCTGCTGCACCTATGTGCTAGCTTTGTGTTTCGTGCACAAGTACACCCAAGTCCCTGGGTGTTGCAGCTATCATGCGGCATGGTAGCATAGTGGTTAGCACAACTGCTTCACAGCTCCAGGGTCCCAGGTTTAATTCCCGGCTGGATCACTGTCTGTGTGGAGTCTGCACGTTCTCCCCGTGTCTGCGTGGGTTTCCTCCGGGTGTTCCGGTTTCCTCCCACAGTCCACAGATGTGCAGGTTAGGTGGATTGGCCATGCTAAATTGCCCTTAGTGTCCAAAAAGGTTAAGTGAGGTTGCTGGGTTCCGGGGATAGGGTAGATACGTGGGCTTGAGTAGGGTGCTCTTTGTATGGGCCGGTGCAGACTCGATGGGCCAAATGGCCTCCTTCTGCACTGTAAATTCTATGATGATCTGCAATATTTCTCCATTTAAATAATACTGTTCTTTTGTTCACATTTTCCCACATTACACTCCACGTGCCAACTTTTTGCCCACTTACTTAATCTAGCAATATCTCTTTGCAAACTTGCCCTTCCAACTATTTTTGTGTTGTCTGTAAATTTGGCTAGTGCATTCGCTTTCTTCTCCCAAGTCATTGTAAATAGGTACCAGCACTGATCGCTGTGGAACTCCACTGGTTATAGGCCACTGAAAAAGAACCCCTTACTCCCACTGATTCCTGCCCATCAGCCAATTCTCTATCCATGCCAATATACGACCTCCAACACCATGGGCTCTTATCCTATGACTTAACCTTTTGCCCTTGTTCTAGGTGGGTCATGGGTTTGGAAGGTGCTATTGAAGGAGCCTTGGAGAGTTGCTGATACTGCGGGAGTGAATGTTGAAGCTGATGGATGGGATTCCAATCAAGTGGGCTGCTTTGTCCTGGATTGTAGAGCTTTTTGAGTGTTGGAACTGCACTCATCCAGGCAAGAAGAGAGCATTCCATCACATCTTGATTAATAGGGGGATCTGGGGTTATGGGGAGAAGACAGGAGAATGGAGATGAGAAACATATCAGCCATGATTGAATGGCAGAGCAGACTCGATGTGCCCAATGGCCTAATTCTGCTCCTATGTCTTATGGTCTTACACCCCGACATGTGCTTCGTAGATGATATAACAGCTTTGCGGAAGTCAGGAGATGCATTACTCGCAACAAAATACACAGCCTTTGACTTGCTCTTGTAGTCACAATACTTATATGGTTCGTCCAGTTAAGTTTCTGATCAATAACCCTTTGGAAATGGTAGGGGATTCAGTGATGATAATGACATTGAATACCATGGGGTGATGCTTATACTCTCTCATTGAAGATCATCATTGCCTGGCACCGGTGTGGTGTAAATGTTACTCACCACTTATAAACCCACACTTGAGTATGAGAAGGCCTTCCTGCACATATGCAGACTGCTACATTATGTAAGAAGTTGTGAATGGACACTGTTCAATCATCAGAGAACAGCCCACTTCTGAACTTATGAGTCAGGGAAGACCATTGATGAAGGTGACTGGGCACAGGACACTGCCCAGTAGCAATGTCATGAGGATGAGCTGATTGGTCTTCAACCACCACAGCCACTTTTCTTGGTGATGGGTATGACTCCTAACAGCGGAGCCTTTCCCCGATTCCCATTAATTTAAATTTTACTCGGGTTCCCTGATGCCATGATTGGTCAAATTCTGTCTTGATGTCAAGGGAAGTTACTCTCACTTTACCTCTAGAATTCAGCTCTTCTATCCATGTTTGAACTAGGACTCTTATTGAATCTGAAACCAAGTGGTTGAGGCAGAACTTGCTGATTCGCTGGGCTGAAGCTTCTCACAATCTCCAAATCCAGCATTTTTCATAAAGTAGATATTAATGACAATTGACCGATTATAAGGACCAACGGTTACTTCTCTTAGGTGTTTAAATTTACGGTTTCTTATACTGCTAGTCAGATGATCATAGAATCAGAGGGAGATCATTGGCCCACCGTGCCTGTGCAAGCTCTGTGAAGGAGCTATCCAATTAATCCCAATGTCCCCAGTCTTGCAATATAGTTTATTAACGATAAACACTTTCTCTTATATATTGATAATTGTCCTCAAACACTTTGTCATATCATTGTGAGTTAACATTTTTGTAAAATATGTCCTTCCTAGTTGTTATCAGGGTACCAATGTTACATATCCCTAGGACACCAAGAGCTATGACAATGGGAGTCTTATTCTGGAAAGGCTAATGAGCAGGTTTGAGAGAATAACAGTTGTGTTTGAAAAAACAGTGACAACAAAACACAATCTCACCTATTAAGCAAAAGCCTCTTAATTAAAGTGTTGGGTTTACAAAACATACAAACTCTAGTTACAGCAATTTCTAATGCTGGAATCTGAACAATGTTCAGAGATTCTCTGCTGATAGCCAGGATCACAAAAGGCTGATGGCTCATGCCATGCGAGGTGATGACTTTGATTTGATTTATTGTCACATGTACCGAAGTACAGTGAAAAGTATTTTTCTGTGGCCAAGGGAATGTACACAGTATGTACATAGTAGACAAAAAAGAATAATCGACAGAGTACATTGACAAATGGTACATCGACAAACAGTGATTGGTTACAGTGCGGAGAAAGGGATCAAACAAAGCAAATACATGAGCAAGAGCAGCATAGGACATCGTGACTAGTGTTCTTGCAAGGAACAGATCAATCCGAGGGGGGGGGGCGTTGAGGACTCCAGTAGCTGTGGGGAAGAAGCTGTCCCTATGTCTGGATATGCGGGTCATCAGACTTCTGTATCTTCTGCCTGATGGAAGGGTCTGGAAGAAGGCAAATCCTGGGTGGCTCTTCAGACCACTGCCTGATCCACACCAAGCTGAGTCTAAAGATCCAGGCAAGACATCCCAAATCAAGTTGCCAACCATGACCAAAGCTAGATGTCAAACTCTTCAAGAGTCCTACCAATGCCTTATACAATCCTATTATTGCTATACAATAATACAGCATTCTGTAGTTTGATCTTCCTCCCTGCATGACATGGAAGTTGAATGGAAGCAGCGCCATGATCAAACCTTGAAGACCTCAGTAAACGTCTTGAGATGCTGCAAGTGCAAGCACCAAGATTGGCTTGACGAGAATGATGAAAAAATCTTCTCAAATAGAAACAACTGGCATATACAAGTCTTCTGGCAGCCCCACTGTCAACAACCAAGGATCAGATCCATAAAAATGTTAAACAAAAACTCCAGCATGCTTTAAGAGAAATGCAGAATGACTGTTGGAATGCAAAAGCTAGTGAACTGCGACATCTTGTTGAGAGACATGATCAGGGTTTTTACAATGTGAAGTGTGCATGGCCACCCACCAAAGCTTTTGCTGCTGTGTTAACAACTGATGGAACTGAACTAATCACTGATAAGGCAAGTGTAATGAAAGGTGGTGTGAGCACTTTGTCCAACTTCACAACATAGATTCCCATATCTTAGCAGATTCTCTGCATCAAATTTAACTGTTGCCTGAGAAAGAAAGCCTGTCTCTTGCTCCTTCCGCTAAAGAGGTGAAAAGGGCAGTCACATCAACCAAACAAGGTAAAGATCCTGGCCCAGGCAACATTCCAGCAGAGATTTGGAAGATTATTAGTACAGAGCCTGTACAAACTTACAGCCATCTTCAAGTGTATCTGGAAGCAGGAAAATGTTCCACTGGACCTCAAGGATGTTGACATATCCAAAAATTAACATGGCAACTATTGAGGATTCTTTCAGTCACAGAAATTATACTTACAAGGATCCTATTAAACCGACTAGATAGCCTTGTAGAGGATGTTTTACCCAAATCACTGTACAATTTTAAGACCAACCATGAGATGGCCAATAGGGTATTTGCAGCACGACAACTACAAGTAAAGTGTAAAGAACAACATCAGGATCTATATATGCTGTTTGTAGTGTTATGATTCTGTGAAGGAACATTAATGTTGAAAGAATAAATCAAACACCCATAATTAACTCCCAGAACTATGTTTTAAAACAAAAATCTAACTTTATTCTATATCAAAAAGAATTAAATAAGTACTATTAACTTAACATTATCATTTATAATTACTCTGTAAACTCAATTTTACTTTTTGCTTCCTTATACATTACAATAATCTTGAAGGTTTGTTCATTTTTCCTGGGACCAACTCAAAGTTACGCCACAGCACTCCACAATTTAATTTCATTCTTAGCATTCCAGCTGTAGGAAATCTGTTGGCTAGATAGGTAGCATATGGTTCAGACTAACACCAACATTGAGGGTTCAATTCCAGTTCCAGCTGTGATAGACTTGGGACTTGCCTTGCCCCTAAGATTAGACGGTAATGTAAAATCACTACTATCAAAAACCGCTAATAAAATAGTTCAGGTTGAAGCATTAGCAGACAATGAGCCAATGACCCACCTTTTGGCAGAGTACGCATACTATTCCTTGAAATACAAATTATGGGGCACCTACCATTGCTTTTGGCTAAGCAATCCTCAAATCTTCTTTAAAGATCTGTTGACTGGACGCTTCAGCCTTTTGTGTTGGCTTTAGACATACATAGACTGATTTTTGCCAGACTGCTTGCAAAGCTTCTGGATAACCTTTCCAAGCTAATTATTCAGGCTGACTGCTTTTTGCCAAAAGACTGTGAGGCCATTACAGACTTCTTCCACTAACTTCAGACTAGGCAAATCTTCCGTCTTCTTTCCTCCTCTAAACTGGGCTTCAGCTCCCACCAACATTCTGCACAGTGAATGATAAAATTAGTATTTTTCTCAGTTCAGATGCAGGCCTAACTAACATTCCTTTGGCTGTCCCCACTCAGTGAGTTATAGCCTATACAAGACCAAATTTCCAATGCCACTGTCTGTTCCCAAACTCAACTGCTTACTTCTGTCAGCAAACATATATTGATACATTAATCAAAAAAACCTTCTACCCCCAGATCACATCTCCATGAAAATGTAGCATGTTGTTGGATGCTCTCAAACAGAAATGCAAATGAATCATTTTACCTTCCATGTCTCTCTTGGATTCTGTAATCCATATGAATAAGTTATATTGCAAATTGAGTTTTACAACCCTTTCTCCAGACTCCCTGGCTCCATTACAAGGAAGGCCGGAGTGGTGAAGTTACGGATGTTCTCCCAAACAACAACCACAACATAAACTGCCAGTTCTGTGGACATCCATGCCAATCGCACATTGGACACTTCAATCATGAGAGGTCCCACAGAAAATTATGAAGTCACTTACAGCTTGGACTTCGTCATCTAACAAGGTGTCTACCACCAAATGAACAAAACTGAATTGACTTGGATAATAGGAATACTACAACACTAGGAGACATGAACAAATTTAGTGTGTGCAGTTAGCAAAAATGCTACAGTATGCTAGTGTCAGTAACGCCAAAAATGCCAGGAAGTTGAATAACAATAGCTTTCTTTGTATAAATAAATGTAAATGTATTTGAGCTTCAACTGTTTAGCACCAACATAGTTTTCCATCAGCCAGACAAGCATGAAATATCCTGACTGAGTCCAACTAGGGAAGGGGCCGTACTGTACTTGGTATTGGGGAATGAGTCCGGCCAGGTGGCTGACATTTCAGTAGGGGGGCAGTTCAGGAAAAGTGACCACAATTCAGTAAGGTTCGGGTACTGATGGATAAAGATATGTGTAGTCCGCAGGTGACGATGCTAAATTGGGGGAAGGCTAATTACAACAATATTAGGGAGGAATTGAAGAAAGTAGATTGGGGACAGATGTTTGAGGGCAAATCAACATCTGGCATGTGGGAGGATTTCAAGTGTAGGTTGATAGGAATTCAGGACCGGCATGTTCCTGTAAGGATGAAGGATAAGTATGGCAAGTTTCTGGAACCTTGAATAATGAGAGATATTGTGAGTCTAGTCAAAAATAAAGGAAGCATTTGTCAAGGCTAGGAGGCTGGGAACACAAGCAAGTGTGGAATACATGTAGAAAGAAACTTAAGTAAGGAGTCAGGAGGGCTAAAAGGGGTCACAAAAAGTAATTGGCCAGCAGGATTAAGGAAAATCCCAAGGCCTTTTATACATGTATAAAGAGCAAGAGGGTAACCAGGGAGAGGGATGGCCCACTCAAAGACAGGGGGAGGGAATCTATGTGTGGAGCCAGAGGAAATAGGCGAGGTATTGAGTGAGTACTTTCCATCAGTATTCACCCAAGAGAAGGACTTGGTGGACGAGTCTGAGGGAGGGGTAGGTAGTTGGGTCATGTTGAGATCAAAAAGGAGGAAGTATTGGGGGGTCTTGAAAAATATTAAGGTTGACAAGTCCCCAGGGCCTGATGAGATATACCCCAGAATATTGAGAGAGACAAGGGAGGAAATTGCTGGGGCCTTGAGAGGAATCTTTGTATCCTCACTGGCTACAGGGGTGGTCCCAAAGGATTGTAGAATAGCCAATGTTGTTTTTGTTTCAGAAGGGTAGCAAGGATAAACCAGGTAATTACAGGTCGGTGAGCCTTACGTCAGTGGCAGGGGATTTATTGGAGAGGATTCTTCGAGACAGAATTTACTCCCACTTGGAAATAAGTGGGCATATTAGCGAGAGGCAACATGGTTTTGTGAAGGGGAGGTCGTTTTTCATTAACTTGATCGAGTTTTTCGAGGAAGTGACGAAAATGATTAATGAATGTAGGGCAGTGGATGTTGTCTACGTGGACTTCAGTAAGGCCTTTGACAAGGTCCTTCTTGGCAGACTGGTACAGAAGGTGAAATCACACAGGATCAGAAATGAGCTGACAAGAAGGATACAGAACTGGCTCGGTCATAGAAGACAGAGGGTAGTAGTGGAAGGTTGCGTTTCTGAATGGAGGGCTGTGACTAGTGGCGTTCCTCAGGGATCAGTGCTGGGACTTTTGCTATTTGTAATGTGTATAAATGATTTGGAGGAAAATACAACTGGTTTGATTAGTAAGTTTGTGGATGACACAAAGGTTGGTGGAATTGCGGATGGTGATGAGGACCGTCAGAGGATACAGCAGGATATAGATTGGTTGGAGACTTGGGTGGAGAGATTGCAGATGGAGTTTAATCCGGACAAATATGAGGTAATGCATTTTGGAAGGTCTAATACAGATGGGAAACATACAGTAAATGGCAGAACCCTCAAGAGTATTGATAGGCAGAGGGATCTGGGTGTACAGGTACACAGGTCACTGAAAGGGGCAACGCAGGTGGAAAAGGTAGTCAAGAAGGCAAGGAATGCTTGCCTTCATCAGTCAGGACATTGAGTTTGAAAATTGGCAAGTCATGTTGCAGCTTTATAGAACCTTAGTTAGGCCGCACTTGGAATATAGTGTTCAATTCTGGTTGCCACACTACTAGAAGGATGTGGAGGCTTTGGAGAGGTTGCAAAAAAGATTTACCAGGATGTTGCCTGGTATGGAGGGTGTTAATTGTGAGGAGAGGTTGGAGAAACTTGGCTTGCTTTCACTGGAACGACGAAGTTGAGGGGCTGATAGAGGTCTACAAGATTATGAGCGGCATGGATAGAGTGGAAAGTCAGAAGCTTTTTCCCAGGGTGGAAGTCAATTACTAGGGGGCATAGGTTTAAGGTGCAAGGGGCAAGGTTTAAAGGAGATGTACGAGGCAAGTTTTTTGCAGATAGTGGTGGGTGCCTGGAACTCGCTGCCGGAGGAGGTAGTGGAAGCAGATACGATAGTGACTTTTAAGGGATTCTTAACAAATACATGAATAGGATGGGAATTGAGGGATATGGTAGGGTAGGGGTTTTTAGTTTAGACGGGCAGCATGGTCGGCGCAGGCTTGGAGGGCCATGGGGCCTGTTCCTGTGCTGTGCTTTTCTTTGTTCTTTGAATCCTTAATCTAAAGAGTTGCATCAGACTGATGACATCAATATGTGCTTTTCAAAAATAAGAATTACCCGAATCATATACACACCAAGATGTTGGACAAACCACTGTATCAAATGATCCCGGCTACTTCCATCAGTTCAGTCACATTGTTATAGAACTTCTTCAAAGTGTTGTGGATGTGACACACTTGTAGGTTCCTGGCACCAAACTACTGGATCAATATTGTACAGCTTAATTTGAGTGATGCAGTGAAGGATATTGTATGACGCATTGTACAAAGTCGCAGCCAATTGGTTTTTGATTTGTTGAGAATGATCAGAATGTTGCTTGAACTGAAGCAGAGAGCACACAATAGCCTAATCTCTAATTACACCTGCCATAAAAAACAATGTTCACTACAGAACTGCAGCAAATTAAAGATCATTGGCAATACAGAAATGAATGATAAAATCCAATTTTGTACAGATTGCACAATGCTCCTCGAAGATGTGCAACAGGAAGTTTGAACGGTGGGCAAGGGCTTCCATGCTGTCAATGTAAAATTGATCAGCGACTACAAGAATAGAATCATGCATGTCTTCCCATGGCATTCCCATGATTTGTTCATCCTGTGGCACTCAATCGTATCAGCCTTATATGAAATTCACTAGAATTCACTAAATATGAGATTCACGAGGTTGATCCCAGAGTTGAGGGGATTAGATTATGACGAGAGGTTGAGTAGACTGGGACTGTACTCATTGGAGTTTAGAAGGATGCGGGGGGATCTTATTGAGACATATAAAATTATGAAGGGAATAGATAGGATAGATGCGGGCAGGTTGTTTCAACTGGTCGGGGAAAGCAGAACTAGGGGGCATAGCCTCAAAATAAGGGGAGGTAGATTTAGGACGGAGTGTAGGAGGAACTTCTTCACCCAAAGGATTGTGAATCTCTGGAATTCCTTGCCCAGTGAAGCAGTTGAGGCTCCTTCTTTAAACGTTTTTAAGAAAAAGATAGATGCCTTTCTGAAGAATAAAGGGATTCGGGGATATGGTGTACGGGCCGGAGAGTAGAGCTGAGTCCACAAAGATCAGCCATGATCTCATTAAATGGCGGAGCAGGCTCGAGGGGCCAGATGGCCTACTCCTGTTCCTAGTTCTTATGTTCTTATGAAAAGCTGTAATGACTCCAGGATGACTTTTCGGATGTCAAGGGAGCTCAGATGTGCAGTGTGGTCCTTGCAACCCAAATAAAGACTGAGGTCAACAAATTTCATTTTTTAAGTTTGGACGACCAGGGATATGGAGCAAACCAGAGCAAATGGAGTTGGAAGTACAGATCAACCATGATCTAATCCAGCAACGATTCAGGCTCAAGGGTTAAATGGATGACTCCTTGTTCCTATGCAAGCAGACATGATATCTGTGTAGGGAATCAAAACAAAATACTGCAGATGTGGGAGACCTGAGATAAAAACAGTAAATGCTGTCAACACGAGGAGAGAAACAAAGCCAACATTTCATGTCAATGACCTTTCATCGGAACTGTAATAGTTGAATTCTGCTAGTGTCGCAGGCAACAGCCACTTCATGTGGGGCATAAGGAAGATTGTACTAGCATAGCACTTGGTGCTTTAGAGTTTATCCATTTACAGGCAATGCTGTGAAATTTCAACACATCAAAATGATACAGAGCCATATGAGCATATCGGTGCAATTATAAAGTTCAGCAGTTAACAAAGCATTTTCCTTATGAAATGGTATGCTGAACTTACAGTGAGAAGCAAAATTGAAATATGGCAGAAGGACAAATTAAACTCAAACAAAAATGCTTCTATAGTCTTGAAGAAAATAATTCACGGGAGAACAGAGACAAGTATTGTGCATGATTAGAAGCAAGAAAGACTGTAACCATTGCAACTAAAAGGTCAATGGAGAAGAAGATCGTGGACAGCTGTAGTCACAATGGTAAAAGGCTTTTTGGCTATATCAGAAGTCAGATCGCCATTAAAGATGCATAGGACTATTGAAGGATTCATCAGGACCAATTTAAATGGACTCTCGGGGTATATAGTAAAAAGTCTGAAATGATTACTTTGCGTCAGACATCACTACTGTAGCTGAAATTCAATTACAAAGAATGAGTCACACTGTCAACTTGGAAATTGCAAATGTTAAAATAGCTGAGATAAAATGATCAGTTAGATGGAACTAAGAGCCTCAAAACGTAGGGCTGCCAGTCCAGATGACACCCACCCACATTTTTGTCTGTATCTTTAGCAACTTGTTAGAGTTAGAGGTTAGGGCTTGTTCCCTTGGACTGGAAGGATGATATATCATGCAGATATATTCAGAAATAATGAACACAACTCCTGGAAAGAAAGATTGTGTTACTAATTCCACAAGTTTTTTTAAAGAAGTCACTGGGTTAAATGGCAAATGTGGCCCAGTAAACATTGTTCACTTTATAGAACAAAATTCTGCAATGATGCATTGCCAGCTTCAAACTGGGTGCAAAAAAATCAATTCAAAATTTCCAAACAATTAAAGGAAACCTTACAATCATCATTATGATGGGAGAAAAACAATGCTGACGGAGGAGGGGGAATAAGAGTGAACAGGTATAAGAGAGATTTTAAGTAAATTGTTTGAAACAATGCACGTTTTGTTGTCTGCTTACAATTTTGTTTTCCAGATTTAAACGTTTGCCCACCCTTGATGAGGCAGCTATCCATAATCGGTCTGATGAATCCGTTTATATTAGTACAGCAGCATTTTTGTATGAGTACTGGATTAAATAGCTCGCTTTCCTACAACGTGACTGTGGAGCTAGCACTGGATTCCGACTGATTGATGCCATTGTCACACCTGTCACCTGTTTCTGAAGTGAAATCCGATTGCTCTTCAATTTTATTTTTTACCGCATGCAGTGCATAATTTACACCAGCATTACTACTCCAACTCCAGGAACCAAATAGAGGATTGTACAGCATTCCATTGATAGTCTCTACTGTGAACCCACCTGAAAAGCATAAATGGAAAAACAAGGAAAGCATTTAAAGAAAAAAACATCTGATTTATTGATTTGTTACTTCAAAAAAAAGCTCTGCTATGTCTTCACTTTAACAAAATATAAAAAATGTTGAACTACTCTTTATTTCTTCCAACAATGAACATAAGATGTAATTGATATTTTCCATAAAATGTCACCATATTATTCATATTGTCGAACAGCTGAGGGAGATCGTGCATGAAGAATAGAACAGCAAAGACGGGCTCCCCCATTTTAGTCAGGGGAGATTTTATATAAAGAATTTTCTTTTACATCTCATTAATGCAAAAATGGCCTGCCAGATTTTACTGGTTCGGCAATTTAAAGTTATCATTATTTTTCAGCTGTTTTTCAGTTTATTTGTCACAAGTTCCAAGTGTTTGTCGAACATCCTTAAAGCTCAGCAAAATTAACCTCCTACCCAAGAATTCAGATAATCAGCACAAATAAAGGAGAACAAGCTTTTTAAAAATTTATTCATGGGATGCGGGCATTGCTGGCTAAACCATCACTTATTGCCCATTCATAATTTCCTTTGAGAAAGTGGTGGTAAGCTGCTTTCTGTTAGGGAAGGAGTCACAGGATTTTCACCCAGCGACAGTGAAGGAACGGCGATATATTTTCAAGTTATGATGGTGGGTGGCTTGGAGTGAAATTCCAGGTACTGATGTTCTCATGTATCTGCAACCCTTTTCCTTCTAGATAGTAGCAGTCTTGGGTTTGGAGTGTGCTGCCGTAGGAGCATTGGTGAGTTCCTGCTTTGCGTCTTGTAGAAGGTGCTCACTGCTGTCATTGTTCAGAGGCAGGGTCAAATGTTTTAGAAAGGGGTGCCAATCAAGCGGACTGCTTCGTTCCTGATGGTGTCAAACCTCTTGAGTGTTGTTGGAGCTGCACTCATCCAGGCAAGTGAAGGGCATTCCGTCACACACATGACCTGTGCCTTGTAGATGGTGGATGGGCTTTGGGGAGTCCGGAGGCGAGTTCCCTGCCGCAGGATCCCTAGCCTCTGACCTGTTCTTGTAGCCACAGTATTTAAATGGCTAGTCTGGTTCAGTTTTTGGTCAATGGTAACCCTTAGGATGTTGTTAGTGGGGGATTCAGTGATGGTAATGCCATTGAATGTCAAGGGGCAATGGTTAGATTATCTCTTATTGAAGATGGTCATTGCTGGCACTTCTGTGGCATGAATGTTACTTGCCACTTGTCAGCCCAAGCCTGGTATTGTCCAGGTCCTGCTGCATTTGGATATGGACTGCTTCAGAATCTGAAGAGTCGTGAATGGTGTTGAACATTGTGCAGTCATCGGCGAACATCCCCACTTCTGACGTTATGGTGGAAGGAAAGTCATTGAAGAAACGGCTGAAGATGGTTGGACACTACCCTAAGGATCTTATTTGTTCATCAGAGGCTCAGACAAGCATATCACATGTGCCTTTCTGCTGTTATGTAAAAAAATTATTGTAATTATGGCCACGGTGCAATCAGACTGGATGGAGAGGTGGCAGAACAGGAAGGGAGGGTGGGAGAGCAGAAGGAGGGAAAGATCAGATGAGGTATTTAAAAAATAAAATAAAAATTTAGAGCACCCAATTCATTTTCTTTTTCCAATTAAGGGGCAATCGAGTGTGGCCATTCAACCTAGCCTGCACATCTTTGGATTGTGCAGGCGAAACCCACACAAACACGGGGAGAATGTGCAAACTCCACACGGACAGTGACCCAGAGCCGGGATCGAATCTGGGACCTCGGCGCCGTGAGGCATCAGGGCTAACCCACTGCGCCACCGTGCTGCCCCAGATGCGGTATATCATTCATCACCCAAAGCTTGGCTTAAAAATATCAGTGACAGGATATCAGGTTTTTTCATCTGCCTGAACTAAGGAAGTGCAAAGTAAAAAGGTTTTTTTGGAAAGAGAAAGAAAAGAAATTAAGGTTTATTTTGTTATTAATATTTTCACATTTGTGGTGCGTAGCGGTATGGTTTTCTTGCTCTTAGGTCACACTAAGATGAATTGTCATAGCATAGACCCTGCAGTCCATGCTCTGCACAACAGTTTATTTTTATCATTCAAGGGCGGCATGGTGGCGCAGTGGTTAGCACTGCTGCCTAAAGCGCTGAGGACCCGGTTTCAATCCGGGCCCCGGGTCACCGTCTGCGTGGAGTTTGCACATTTTCCCCCTGTCTGCGTGGGTTTCACCCCCACAACCCAAAGATGTGCGCTAAATTGCCCCTTAATTGGAAATAAAAATAATTGGGTACTCTAAATTTATATTTAAAAAATCCTTTTTTACCATTCACATAGATCATTTACAATCTTTCACCTTTATTCAAAATAAAACTGCTTTCGTTTCCAAAAGTATTTAACTAATCCATTCAAGCTATCCTGGGTAACTAGTTCAGTGATAATAAATGAGGAATTTGACTTACCTAACTGTTAAAACAACATTCACAAATTAAAGCATATTTAGCTCTGGATAAATTTAAGGGTAAAATACATGTCCTGTTTCCCATGTACAAAATGTGTCTTTGAAAAACGAAGAGATAAAACTCCATATTACTCACATGACACTAGAAGTCTCTCCAATTCGTCAGGATTGATGAACCTTTCCCATTCATGTGTCCCATTTGGTACAATTCTTAATATCTTCTCAGCTGTTACAATTGCTAGCACGTAGGACAGGAACGTTTTGTTAATTGTTGTTAGGAACAGTGATCCTCCAGGCTGATTAAGGAGGAAAAAATGATTTCAGTTATTTGCAGTTGCAAGCTGCCTGCCACACTAATATAAATCAGCTTAATAATATTTTTTTCTGGTCTGTTGGATGTCTGACATGTAGAAATCCAGTGACTTCCAGTTCAAACTACCCAGAAATCACTTTTCTGTTTTTCCAAGATTGGGTACATACTTTTGCAGGAACACATCCCACGTACCAGCCGAGAGAGTTTGAGGGCAGGTTGGTACAACTAAGGCTCAATGGTGTCAAGTGTGCACAGCTGAATCAGTTAGAACCACACAACTTACCAGAGAGGATCAAGGCAAACATTCAAGGAGAACATTAACCTGCAATCTTAGCTGGAGCTACCTGGCCAAATATTGACAGGCAAGTTCCATTCGAGGACCAGGTTGTTCAGCAACATTGCCTGTGGTGCCTCTGTCTCATGTATAAATCACCAGATGGAAGGTCATAAGAACATTAAGTCTGTCATACAGGACTAAGTTGCCTACAAACCCCTCCACCCCGTTAGGTAATCAGTCTGTGCAGGTACAAGCCATTCTTAGGCACCTGAGGCTCACAAGAAGCAGAGCTCACCATAAGATGTACAAATGCACTACCATTATCCTCATTCAACGATATGCTACAGCAATAATGCAGATCTTTTGTTTTAAATACGACATATATAAGCGTATATAGTACCCTTCAAATATGTATACCCTTTTGTATATATAGCATCATATGATACACAATGCTATTTTCTGTCAGGTTTTTCCATGTGATCATATGTAATGAGGAAATCAGCTGCTGCCTAGAGAACCAAATGGATAATTTTGGGGAAAATTAAAATGTGAAAGGTTCCATTTTAAAGCTGAGATCAAAACCATTCATACAAAGAACAAAGAAAAGTACAGCACAGGAACAGGCCCTTCAGCCCTCCAAGGCTGCACCGACCATGCGGCCCGTCTAAACTAAAATCTTCTACACATCCGGGATCCGTATCCCTCTATTCCCATCCTATTCAGGTATTTGTCAAGATGTCCCCTTAAATGTCATTATCGTCCCTGCTTCCACCACCTCCTCCGGCAGCAAGTTCCAGGCACCCACTACCCTCTGTGTAAAACTTTTGCCTCGTACATCTCCTATAAACCTTGCCCCTCGCACCTTAAACCTATGCCCCCTAGTAATTGACCCCTTTACCCTGGGAAAAAGTCTCTGACTATCCACCAGGTCCAGTGCAGCCCCTTCCCTCGTTGGACTATCTACATATTGTTTTAAGAAGCCCTCCTGAATGCTCCTTACAAACTCCACCCCGTCTAAGCCCCTGGCACTAAGTGAGTCCCAGTCAATATTGGGGAAGTTAGTCTCCCATCACAACAACATTGTTGCTTTTACTCCTTTCCAAAATCTGTCTACCTATCTGCTCCTCTATCTCCCGCTGACTGTTGGGTGGCCTGTAGTAAACCCCCAACATTGTGACTGCACCCTTCTTATCCCTGATCTCTACCCATATAGCCTCGCTGCCCTCTGAGGTGTCCTCCCGCAGTACAGCTGTGATATTCTCCCGAACCAGTTTCATAACTCCTCCACCCCTTTTACATCCCCCTCTATCCTGCCTGAAACGTCGAAATCCTAGAACGTTTAGCTGCCAATCCTGTCCTTCCCTCAACCAGGTCTCTGTAATGGCAACAACATCATAGTTCCATATACTAATCCAAGCTCTAACTTCACCTGCCTTACCTGTCATATCCTTTTGGAAAGAAGCAGTGGATATTACTTTCTATTTTGTAGTACCGAAAATGCTATACAGCTTTTCATCTCAGGACAGATGCAAGAATGCCAAATTTCAAACCGAGCAACAATTTATACTGCACAAGTAAAGGGTGCAGATAGTAGTAGGGAACTACTATCTCCCCCCAAAAGGGCACAATGCCTGGACATGTTCCTTCCTCTTGGTTCTCTGAAGGCAACGGGGGTTGGATGTTTGAGGCTTTTCAGTCAAAATTGTGGTCCAGCCTCAGTGATAAAGAAATATAATCTTGCAGGTAAAACAAATTAGCCCCACTCCACTGTCTAAGGTTAATTTCAGGGCAGAATCCAATCTTGTGTTGGGTGTGCAATGACTTTTCTTTGACTGACTCAATGTGCTGCCCTTGTGAATTGATAGGGTATTGGCTATCACTGGCCAGTTTTAGCCCTCTGACAACAATATTGACATATTCTACCCCTCTGACAACGATATTGACATATTCCATTGTCCACACAACGGGTTGATGGCAGTTGTAATTATCACAATGTAAGGTACTTTCTAAATCCTGATCTATTTCGTATTTCTTGTTTAATTCCTGTCCTGCTGGCTGGTTTAAAAATCACTGACTTTTGATTTTGAACTGAACCCCCCCCCCTTCCGGCTACAAGCTTCCATGTGGACTGATCCGCAGATCCCCTCTAATTCAGTATGCTGTATGGCATAGCCCATGATGTCATGTTGATGGACCTGGCAAGCAACCAACAGGAGAAGCAAGCCCCATTTTGTCAGTTCTGTGAAAGATCCAAACCTCAAGTAGCTTTAAGGCACATTCTCTGCCAGGCGATTTAAGAGGCTCCCAGCCAGACCTGTGGAAGGCAATCCTATGTAAAAGACTGCAGGTAGTAACCAGACCTGTGAAGGGAACTACTGGTTTGAAAGGCTGAAATCAGATTCTCCCACCAGGTCTGTAACAGTTTAATCCTCTGTCATAACGGCTGGGAAAAGCCCAGTCTGAGAACTCTCTTCATGATACAGCCAGAATCTCTACACAGAGATAAGGCAAGCAGTTAAATGGCAGAGTGGATGTAAAATCTGCTGAAAACTCTCAGGCAGAAAACTCCAGTAATATCTCAGGGAGGCTGTGTGTCCATCTGGTGGTCGCATGATAGAATTGCACAGACCTGAAAGGCGATTTCCCCAGAGGAAGACCTAGAGTCTGGGAGTTCTAATGGATGCTAGTCCTTAAAAGATCTGAACTCACCGATAGTTTGCAACACCTCACATTCTGAATAGATCACAGCCTTCAAGAACCTCAACCTCAGCAGCGAAGATCCTCAAATCTCTCACATCCTTTTAATCCCTGTTATTTTTAATCCTTTCCCTACCCTCTTCCGTATGTTTGTCTTGCGTGTGTCTGGGTGGAGGGTGGGATAGGGTTTTGAGAATAGGTAGACCATTGTTCCATTATATGTTCATCTCCTACTCTTGTTATAAATAAACAGTTTGTTAATGTTTTACTTATAAATATGGTGCCTGCAACTCACTGGAGCAATCAAAGGTTAAAGATCCCAGGAAAATACACAAGCTACTGGTTAATCCACTTATTATTTTTAAAAATAATTTTTATTAAAGGTTTTCATAAAATATCAATAACAAAATGAGAAAGAAAAAAGAACCCAACAGGGTTAAGTACAAAACACAATCTAAAAACGCAACCCCCCAAACCCCTCCCCCCGATACCTGAATAATAAATTAACATTAACACCCCGACTTAAGACAACAGGTGTATACACCCCCTCAGACCCTTCCAGTGTAAATAACATAAACAAAAATAAAGTAACCCCCCCCCCCCCCCGAGCTGCTGCTGTCATTCACCAATGTCTATCGTTCTGCCAGAAAGTCTAAAAACGGTTGCCACCGCCTAAAGAACCCTTGTACCGACCCTCTCAAGGCGAATTTCACCCTCTCCAATTTAATGAACCCTGCCATATCGCTGATCCAGGATTCCACGCTTGGGGGCCTCCTATCTTTCCACTGAAGGAGAATCCTTCGCCGGGCTACCAGGGACGCAAAGGCCAGAATTCCGGCCTCTTTCGCCTCCTGCACTCCCGGCTCCTCTGCCACCCCAAATATTGCGAGCCCCCAGCCCGGTTTGACCCTGGATCCCACCACCCTCGACACCGTCCTCGCTACGCCCTTCCAAACTTCCTCCAGCGCTGGGCACGCCCAGAACATATGGGTGTGATTTGCTGGGCTCCCTGAGCACCTAACACACCTGTCCTCACCCCCAAAGAACCTGCTCATCCTTCTCCCGGTCATGTGTGCCCTGTGCAGCACCTTAAACTGTATGAGGCTGAGCCTCGCGCATGAAGAGGAAGAGTTCACCCTCCCTAGGGTATCTGCCCACGTCCCCTCTTCGCTCTCCTCTCCCAACTCCTCCTCCCACTTACCTTTCAACTCCACCACCAAGGCCTCCTCCTCCTCCTGCATCACCTGGTAAGTTTCCGAGATCTTCCCCACTCCCACCCACCCCCCAGAGAGCACCCTGTCCTGTACTGTGTGTGGCCGTAGCCGTGGGAATTCCACCACCTGCCGTCTGGCAAACGCCCTTACCTGTAAGTACCTGAAGGTGTTCCTCGGGGGGAGCCCGTACTTCTCCTCCAGCTCACCCAAGCTCGCGAACTTCCCGTCCACAAACAGGTCCCCCAACGTTCGTATGCCTGCCCTGTGCCACCCCGGAAACCCTCCACCTGTTCTTCCTGGGGCGAACCGGTGGTTCCCCCGTAATGGGGTCCACGCCGAGGCCCTAACTTCCCCCCTATGCCGCCTCCACTGCCCCCAAATTTTGAGGGCCGCCACCACCACCGGGCTCGTGGTATACCTCCTTGGAGGGAGTGGCAGCGGTGCCGTTGCCAGCGCCCCCAGACTCGTACCCACACAGGATGCCGTCTCCAGCCTCTTCCATGCAGCCCCATCCCCCTCCATCACCCACTTGCGCACCATTGTCGCATTGGCGGCCCAGTAGTACCCACAGAGGTTGGGCAGCGCCAGCTCCCCCCCCCATCTCTACTCCGCTCCAGGAACACCCTTCTCACCCTCGGAGTCCCTCGCGCCCACACAAACCCCATTATACTCCTGTTAACCCGCCTGAAAAAAGCCTTCGGGATAAACACGGGGAGGCACTGGAACAGGAACAAAAACCTTGAGAGCACCGTCATTTTGATTGACTGCACCCTACCCACCAGGGACAGCGGCAACGCGTCCCACCTCTTGAACTCCTCCTCCATTTGCTCCACCAGCCTTGTAAAGTTAAGCCTATGCAGGGCCCCCCAGCTCCTGGCCACCTGGACCCCCAAATATCTGAAACTCCTCTCCGCCCTTTTTAGTGGGAGCTCGCCAATTCCCCTCTCCTGGTCCCCTAGCTGAACTACGAACAGCTCGCTCTTCCCCATATTGAGCTTGTACCCCGAAAAGTCCCCGAATTCCCTAAGCATCCTCATTACCTCTGGCATTCCTCCCACCGGGTCCGCCACATACAGCAGCAGGTCGTCCGCATAAAGCGACACCTATGCTCCTCCCCACCCCGCACCAACCCCCTCCAGTTCCTCGACTCTCTCAGTGCCATAGCCAGGTGTTCAATCGCCTGTGCGAAGAGCAGGGGGGACAGGGGACACCCCTGTCTCGTCCCTCGGTGCAACCGAAAGTACTCAGACCTCCTCCTATTTGTGGCCACACTCGCCATCGGGACCTCGTACAACAGCCTAACCCACCTGACAAACCCCTCCCCAAACACGAACCTCTTCAGCACCTCCCACAGGTACCCCCACTCTACCCTATCGAAGGCTTTCTCAGCGTCCATCGCCATCACTATCTCCGCCTCCCCCTCCCTCGCCGGCATCATGATAACGTTCAAAAGCCTCCGCACATTCGCGTTCAACTGTTTCCCCTTCACAAACCCCGTCTGGTCTTCATGGATGATCTGCGGCACACAATCCTCAATCCTCGTGGCTAAGACCTTCGCCAGCACCTTGGCATCAACATTTAGCAAGGAAATCGGTCTGTAAGACCCACATTGCAGGGGATCCTTGTACCGCTTCAGAATCAAGGAGATCAGTGCCCGGGACATCGTCGGGGGTAAACCCCCCCCCTCCCTTGCCTCATTAAAGGTCCTAACTAACAGCGGGCCCAACAGGTCCATATATTTTTTATAGAACTCGACCGGGAAACCGTCCGGCCCCGGTGCCTTCCCCGCCTGCATGCTTCCTATCCCTTTGATCAGCTCCTCCAGCCCAATTGGGGCCCCCAGTCCCGCCACCAGTCCCTCTTCCACCTTTGGAAACCTCAATTGGTCCAGGAAACGGCCCATCCCTCCCTCCTCCCGTGGGGGCTCGGATCGGTACAATTCCTCGTAGAAGTCCCTGAAGACCCCATTGATGCCAACCCCACTCTGCACCACGCTCCCTCCCCTGTCCTTAACTCCCCCAATCTCCCTAGCTGCGTCCCGCTTCCGAAGCTGATGCGCCAGCATCCGGCTTGCCTTTTCCCCATACTCGTAGACCGCCCCCTGGGCCTTCCTCCACTGCACCTCCGCCTTCCTGGTGGTCACCAGGTCGAATTCGGCCTGGAGGCTGCGCCTCTTCCTCAACAATCCTTCCTCAGGTTCTTCCGCATACCTCCTGTCTACCCTCACCATCTCCCCCACCAGCCTCTCCCTCTCCCCCCGCTCCTTGTGGGCCCTGATGGAGATCAGCTCTCCCCTCACCACCGCCTTCAGTGCCTCCCATACCATCCCCACTCGGACCTCCCCGTTGTCGTTGGTCTCCAAGTACCTCTCTATACTTCCTCGGACCCGCTCGCTCACCTCCTCGTCCGCCAGCAGCCCCACCTCCAAGTGCCACAGCGGGCGCTGGTCCCTCTCCTCCCCCATCTCCAAGTCCACCCAATGCGGGGCGTGGTCCGAAATGGCTATTGCCGAATACTCAGTATCCTCTACTCTCGCTATCAGCGCCCTACTCAAAATGAAAAAGTCGATTCGAGAATAAGCCTTATGGACATGTGAGAAGAATGAAAATTCCCTAGCCCCCGGCCTTGCAAATCTCCAAGGGTCCACCCCTCCCATTTGGTCCATAAATCCCCTCAACACTCTAGCTGCCGCCGGTTTCCTACCCGTCCTAGACCTGGAGCGATCCAGTGCCGGATCCAACACCGTGTTGAAGTCTCCCCCCCCCATTCTCAGGCCCCCCACTTCCAAGTCTGGGATCCGACCCAACATACGCCGCATAAAACCCGCATCGTCCCAGTTCGGAGCGCATACATTGACCAGTGCCACCCTCTCTCCCTGCAACTTACCACTTACCATTATGTACCTACCGCCATTATCTGCCACAATGCTCGACACCTCGAATAACACCTTCTTTCCCACCAAAATCGCCACCCCTCGATTTTTGGCATCTAGCCCCGAGTGAAACACCTGACCTACCCACCCTTTCCTCAGTCTTACCTGGTCCGCCACCTTCAGGTGTGTCTCCTGGAGCATATCCACATCCGCCTTGAGCCCCTTCAGGTGCGCGAACATGCGGGCCCGCTGAACCGGCCCATTCAGTCCCCTTACATTCCAGGTTATCAGCCGGATTAGGGGGCTACCCACCCCCCTCCCCCGCCGACTAGCCATGACCCCTCCTCGGCCAGCCACGCGCCCGCACCCCACACCCAGCCCGTTCCCCACAGCGGCATACCGCCATCTTGACCCACCCCACTCGCTCCAGCTCCTCCTTGATCTTAGCAGCAGCAACTCGATTCCCCCCCACCCTCCACCGGCTAGGACCCACCTGGCTGGTTTACTCCCCCCATTGCACTTCTGCAAGTCAGCTGACTCCTGCTGACCCCGGCCACTCCCGCCTCCCCTTCGACTCCTCCCATTGTGTGGCACACCCTCCTCTCCCGCTCCCCATTCACTGGCTCTCCCCCTCCGTTCTAAGCGCGGGAAACAATTCTCGCTTCCCCGCCCCGGTCCCCCCCCCCCGCAGTCTTCGGCGCGGGAAACAAATCCCGCGCTCTCCACCTACCAGGCCCCGCCACCAACCAAAACAGTGCCCAACCCGCCCCATCCACCCTCCCCAACCCGAAAGAGAAAAACACAGAGAAAAAGAAACCCAAAACAATGCAAAGGCCCCCCCCCCCCCGAACCAAAAATAGGCATAACATATCCACCGCAGTCCCCAATCGCCCATCCCGACGCTCAGTCTGTGTCCAGCTTCTCGGCCTGAACAAAGGCCCACGCCTCCTCCGGAGACTCAAAATAATGGTGCCGGTCCTTGTAGGTAACCCACAATCGCGCCGGCTGCAACATGCCAAACTTCACCCCCTTCCTGTGCAGCACCGCCTTCGCTCGATTCTACCCGGCTCTCCTCTTCGCCACCTCCGCACTCCAGTCCTGATATATCCAAACCTCCACATTCTCCCACCTGCTGCTCCTCTCCTTCTTGGCCCACCTGAGCACACACTCCCGATCGACGAACCGATGGAACCGCACCAGCGCCGCCCGCGGAGGCTCGTTAGCCTTGGGCCTCCTCGCCAACACTCTATGGGCCCCTTCCAGCTCCAGGGGCCCCTGGAAGGACCCCGCTCCCATCAGCGAGTTTAACATGGTGGCCACATAGGCCCCCACGTCCGGCCCCTCCAGCCCCTCCGGGAGGCCCAGAATCCGCAGATTCTTCCGCCTCGACCGATTCTCCATCTCCTCGAACCGCTCCTGCCATTTCCTGTGGAGCGCCTCGTGCGCCTCCACCTTTACCGCCAGGGCTGAGATCCCGTCCTCATTGTCAGAGATCTTTTGTTGAGCCTCTCGGATCGCCACCCCCTGGGCCGTCTGTGTCTCCAGCAGCTTATCAATAGAAGCCTTCATCGGCTCTAGCAGGTCCTTTTTAATCTCTCTGAGGCAGCGCTGGATACCCTCCTGTTGCTCCTCCGCCCACTGCCTCCACGCTGCCTGGTCTCCGCCCGCCGCCATTTTGTCCTTCTTCCCTCACTTCTTCTGGTCCACCACCACCTTTTTTGTCACCCTGCTCCTAGTTAAAGCCATATACTGACGGGGAACTATTATTAACTCCTTCCCACACCGGGAAACGTCGAAAAAGTGCCCTTGGGGGCCCTGAAAAGAGCCGAAAAGTCTCGACAGGGAATACTTTTGGCAGTGTTCGCTTCACCAATCTGCCCCAAAATGTCCGTGGAAACTCCTGAAAAAGGTCTAAGTGTCCGTTCCAGACGGGAGCTGCCGAATGCGTGACCTACTCCTCCATGGCCGCCACCGGAAGCCTTGTCCCCGCTTCTTCAGTGGCCCTGGTGAGGTCTTTTCACAGTTGTTCCCTCTGCTGTTAGAATTCACTTTTGATAAAGGTCCTCAGGTCAGTTTGCAGCTTTAAGCTTGCCCTTCCCCCGCTTGCATGCTGGAAGGGGCCCTGTTTATCCTGTTTGCAGCCAAATCTTCCACTGCTTCTGCCGGGTCTGGCAGCCAAAAGACACAACACTCCTGGGGGACACCGTCAGGGGAGTGTTGCAGTCCTCTTGCCACACCGGGAAATGTCAAACAAATGCGGTGGGGACCCTGCAAAAGAGCCCAAAAGTCCGTTCCAAGCGGGAGCTACCGAATATGCGACCTAGCTCTGCATAGCCGCACCCGGAAGTCGGTTAATCCACTTATGTTGGGACACGAGGGTCTGTGGGCTGGAACTGGCCGTACACCTGCCCAGGGTGTTGTAACAACACAATGATATCCCATCAACATTCCATCCATGAATAGGCTAACATCTTTATTTGAAATCCCATTTTCTTGGAGCCAGCAGGTCTAACAGCAATTGGAGAAGGAGGTCATCAACATCTGGGAAGGAAGGCCATTTAGATTTTAACAACTTTCCAAAGATAAGGCCTAATATGAAGTTTGTCTCTGTCTGTACAGAAACCACAAATTAAGTCACCTGACTATCTAGAGCCCATTTTGTGAAGGTACGGTATCCATTTTCCATACAGACCTTTAGAAGTAAAGTGGCCATTTAAAAGTGGCCATCTAGATGTGCATTCAACATGACCACGACACTCGTCTATCTCATATCTCATATCTCAGCCACAGTGCATTGGGGGTACAGTGTAATGGTATAATGGCAGGACACTGATCAAACAGGCTACACTGTCCAGTATGGTAGTGAACTGTAGGTTATTTCAATGCAACACAATCCTAACTTGCACTTTGCAGATGCTGGAGATTCTATCAGGGGTCAGCGAATGACTCCCAAAAGCTCATTCACCATCTAAAAGACACAAATCAGGAATCTGTTGGAAAATGGCAGCCCCAACAACACTCAAGAAGTCTGACTTAATCCAGGGAAAAATAGTTGATCAGTGAACCTTCCACCACCTGAAATAATTACTCCCTCCACCACTATTGTTACGTGGCTACAGTATGCATTGTCAACAGATGCATTTTATGACCGCACCAAGCCTTCTTTGACAGCACCTCCCAAACTGACATGCTCTACCACATCAAGGACATGAGCAACAGATGAATGGGAACACCACCACCCCCAAGCTTTCCTCCAAGTCACACATCATCCTAACTTAGAAATACATTGCCAGTCCTTAGTAATTGCTGGATCAAATTCCTGCACCTCCCTATCTAAGTTGATAGCCCTGAGATAAGGAAAATAGATCACCGTGACTATCTTGTTTCACAATGTGGTGACAAAAACAAGTCAATTACACATCCTGCACTTTCAGTGGAAGCTAAACAGCACAGTGAGCTAAACCTTATTGTTACATTAAACCAAAACCACCCTAGCAATGAACAACTCTCACCATTGCATTATTTTTAGCTACACTACAAATCTAGAAGTCATTTAGGGCAGCACGGTAGTTGGTGGTTAGCACAATTGTTTCACAGCTCCAGGGTCCCAGGTTCGATTCCCGG
The DNA here is from genome assembly GCF_047496885.1 of Scyliorhinus torazame. Taxonomy (NCBI): domain Eukaryota; kingdom Metazoa; phylum Chordata; class Chondrichthyes; order Carcharhiniformes; family Scyliorhinidae; genus Scyliorhinus; species Scyliorhinus torazame. Next base: position 248,300,274 of record NC_092710.1, read on the forward strand.
CTTTGGTCACTGTCTGTGCGGAGTCTGCACGTTCTCCCCATGTGTGCGTGGGTTTCCTCTGGGTGCTCCGGTTTCCTCCCACAGTCCTAAAGATGTACAGGTTAGGTGGATTGGCCATGATAAATTGCCCTTAGTGTCTAAAATTGCCCTTAGTGTTGGGTGAGGTTACTGGGTTATGGGGATAGGGTGGAGGTGTGGGCTTGGGTAGGGTGCTCTTTCAAAGAGCCGGTGCAGACTCGATGGGCCGAATGGCCTCCTTCTGCACTGTAAATTCTATGATATGATTATTGGTAAAAAGAAAGAAAAAGTCTTAATCATTAGAGATTAATCAAAATTTGAGCCAAACCTTTTTACTTGTACTCAACTAGGGTGTCTTACACCACACAGATGACAGCGGCTCAAGAAGGCAGCTCACCACCACCTTCTCAAGAGCAATAAAGGATTGGCAATAAATGATGTCCTTGTCGTGAAGCCCACGTCCTGGGAATGAACAGATAAAATTGGATTTTTTTAAAAAACCTTACCTTTAACATTTGTGCAGCGTATCTGATAAACGTTTCCACATCACCAACATGCTCCACAACTTCAGAGGCTACAACAGCATCAAACATTCCAGTTGCTTCCACTGCCATTTCCTCCAGAGAGCAGGCAGTATACTGAACTTGCTCCTGCAGGGCTGGATCAAATGACTTGTGCATCTCTGCCGTTGTGATGTTATCTTTCAAAGGATCAATTCCTGTAACCATTGCTCCAAGCCTACCGAGAGGCTAAAAATAAAAGTATCAAATGTTTGAATAGTTTGAGAAAAATCACCATTTTATATCTGAAGCAAAATCACAATGATATATTTTTAGCTGGACAATATTTTTCTTAAAAGTATTAGTAGGTTGAACCCAATTAATACATTCAAAATTGCCACAGAAAGTCCAAACCCATGACTAGGAAAGAGGCACAGCCAGTTTAGAATGAAATACCTCATAAATAAGGTTGTAAATGTGTGGAACAGGCTGTCTGAGTAGGCTGATCATTTTTACTGGAGAACTGGATCGATATTTGAGGCAGAGTAATTGGTGGTCTGAAAAAAAATCTAGTCCACAGCTGTCCAACTGACAGCCAGCCAAAGGGTTTTGTGGGACCAGCAAGATTTTGTATAGTGAGAGTTCGGTACAGGGAAGCGGCAAAAAAAGGGGAGCAGGTGGGTCGACAAGTGGGAGGGCAGCAAGCGGGTCAGGGAGGGAACTGGCGAGTAGGAAGCTCAGTGAGGGAAGTGACGAGTGGGAGGGTCGACAAGGGGGCGAGGCAGCAAGCAGCTCGGGGAGGTAAACAGCGAGCAGGAAGGTCGGAGAGGGAAGCAGTGAGCGAAAGAGTTGGCAAACCAAAAGTGCATGCTGGAGTCAGCAAACAGGAGGTAAGTAGAAAGAGTTTTTATGTGATTAAGAGATTTTAAGTTATTAAGAGTAAGTTCTTTGCTGAGTGACAAAACACTTTCTCATCTGTTTTGGCTTGCCACTATCCAGATAATGTAGATGTATCTGCTCTCGTAAATGAGGACATTCGTCCACAGTGTTCACACTAAAGGTGTGAACACAAATAAGTCAATTATTTTGCTTTTCTGTTTTTGGAAAAGGGATCATGTTTCATTTGGATGTAAAAATATTTTTTTAAATATAAATTTAGAGTACCCAATCATTTTTATTCCAATTAAGAGGCAATTTAGTGTGGCCAATCCGCCTAGCCTGCACATCTTTGGGTTGTGGGGGTGAAACCCACGCAGATACGGGGGGAATGTGCAAACTCCACACGGACAGTGACCCGGGGCCGGAATCGAACCGGGTCCTCGGCGCCGTGAGGCAGCAGTGCTAACCACTGCGGGGCCATGCCGCCCGGATGTAAAAATGTTTAATTTTAGTAATGCGGGCCATGGTTCATGCCAAGGTAAAATGTGGCCCCTCTTGTGGAACCACATTGGACACTCCTGATCTAGCCCGATCTAAACTACAATGTCTTTTCCGATCACACTCTCCCAGGTCCCTACCTATCGATTTTTTTTTACTGTGGTACCCGAATGACGCAGGTCGTTTGTAAGATGTTCTCTATGCTATACATAAACAATGAATAGGTTTATCACGATCACAAGTCTTTATCGTACCTCACTTAGTAGCCCTCCTCCACAGCCAACATCTAAAATTCGGAAACCATGGAGAGGGCATCCTAGTTGCTGTTTTTCACTGTATGTCAACAATGCATCTCTAAGAAAGATCAGAGAAAGAGAAAAATGATTACCCGTGCAGAACATTTCCCTGTAGAGTGTCATTAAAGTGCCATGATAGGAGGAAGGAAGCAATGCCTTCAGTTTACTGTGTTTAATTCTGAAAGTATGTTCTTCCCTTGGGAAAAAGTGTCCTGATTTACAGGTTATAAAATTAGAGGACATGCCAGTAATACAGATTATAACGGACTAGTTTTAGACATAAATAAATTGCGCTTCAATGAAAAGTTGGTGCACTAGCTGTCACTTTGAATTTAAAATCAGTCAGATCTTTTTTTTAAATCTGCCATAATAAAATAGGAGCAATAAGTTGCTCCAATGAATGCTTCTGGAACATTATAGAAGGGTTAATAAAACTGGAACAATATTGATAAAAATATGATGCTTGGTATGCATGTCTTATAGCTTAAAAATGTGAAGTTTATTCGTTGGTTAATGTCATCTCCTTCACAGAAGATTGACTGCTATGGATCGCCACCTCCGTGTGTCCTGTATGACCCTGATACATTCCACATAACTCAACTGCATTCTGTGATCCATTTTCCCCTCTGTTCCACACTCCATTTTCCATTGATCTTCCCCTCCAATAACAGTCTCTGTCTCCCACCTGCTCTAATTACGTGATCAAAATATTGTATCTTTTTTGTCTTTGATGTTTTGTACTAATTTCCTCTTTTCTCCGGCCATTTCCAGCCTCTTGCGCATTAGTCTTTCTGGCTATTTCGGACATTTGGAACATCTCAAATGTATTCAGTTTATAAATCGCCTCTTGTTTGCTGTCCACGTCTCCAAGCCATATAACATAGATGACAAAATGTAGAACCTCAGTCTTTATTTTCCAAAGATTCAGGTTTGGTTTCTTTGATGTTAACACATCTTTCATTCTCACAAAGCTGCTCATGGCTATCTCAGATGTCCTTCAGATCTATCTATCAAATCTCCCCTCATGTGGATAATCTGCCCAAGGATTGCAAATCTTTTCACTTCTTCCAGGGTTTGTCCATTTACTTCAATTTTCAATTCTAGGGTTAGGTCTCTGCTTATCAGCATTATCTTGGCCTTCTTCACATTCATTCCTCATCCATATTCTTCACTCTTTGCTTTCACTTTATTTACAGAACTGAATAAAAACATGCTGGGAGGAGGTTCATCTGAGGGTAGGGAAAAAGAGATTAACCTTTTGGATGTAGACCTGCATTAACCCCAATAAAGTCACAACTGCGCAGGTTCTGGGCATGTTTAGGGTTTATGCAACACTAGCGTATAAGACATAAACCATAAATCGTATAGAAATCAGCAAACTGAAATCAGATACAGCCTCACACTACACATTGAAAACTGTTAGAGAGATATTGGGCAGACTTTTCGAAGCACGGAGGGCGGGCTGGAAAATTGGACAGAATAATACTGGACTGGCTCGCCGGTGTGTCGTTTCCTCATTCTCTGCACTTTTTCCGGACACAGACACGGCTCTGTGATGGCAACACCCCTCCCAAGAGGAGCCATTTCATGATGATTATTGTAGCAGCACAGCAAATTTTGCCAGTGTTGTGTGGATCCTCCATTGTGTCCACACCACAGCAAGTGAGAGAAGGCAGCTTCATAGTAGGAAGTCGAGGCCATGTCACAGCTGAAAGAAATCTAGATGTCTACGGCAGAAAATGACAGGGCTGCGATCTTCCCAGGCCACATGTGAATTCCCAGAGACAGGTGTGTCCACTTATCTTGGGTGCAATGAGGTCTCAGCCTGTGCGCTAATTATTGCTGCGGTTCCAGGTTTTCCCTACCATTCCAACTGCCTGGGCCTGAGCAGCGCTTCCACTGGTCACACAGTGAGGGTTGCTGTACCCCACCCCCCACCTCCCCACCCACCCATACAACCCCCACCCCACCCCCATCCAGAAGAGAAGTTATCACCCTGACTACTCATTCTCTTCTTTCCATTATTAAAAAAATTACACAAAGCATATTTGTAATCATGTAACAAAAGATTTTCCAACAACAAATGATAATATAAATGAAGCAGGTCATTACCTTGCACGGCAGTAATGCGCACTCATTGACAAATCTGTACCCCTCTTCGCCAATATCAAATAATAAGGCATTTGCAGGACAGTGTTTCTGGTCTCCTAAATGTCACAAATTCTAAAATCAACCAATATGTTTTCACCGTATGTGGCAAACTGAATTGTTACTGTACCGGATAAAAGGAACACGGAGGTCATTCAAAGCATGTAGAGCTGCAAATTCTCCATTTCCATCCCACCATTTTTGTGACAACGCCTGAAACTTCTTCAATTCACCAGGTTTCACGGTTGTCTTTGATGTGCTGTACATCCCAAGGAGAAATCACAGTTAATAACGCATCTCACAACTTCTTCAAAGATGGACAGCATTTGTTTTTTTTAATCAGGTGACATTTAAAATTAGATATTGTTAATAGATTTTTTGTAAAAGGAGCTTTTCAAGTCAGCATTACGTCTAATTAATAGCCACTGCCTTTAAATTTAGTCCAGTAGATCATTAATTTACAGCGTGTGGTATTTCACAAGCAGAATGACATTATCATAGAATTTCATGCAGAAGGAGGCCATTCGGCCATCAAGTCTGCACTGGCCCTGGGAAAGAGCATCCACTTAAGCCCACCAACCTATCCCCATAACCCAGTAATCCGACCCAACCTTTTTGGGGGGCAATTTATCATGGCCAATCCACCTAACCTGCACATCTTTGGACTGTGGGAGGAAACCGGAGCACTTGTAGGAAACCCATGCAGACAAGGGGAGAAGGTGCAGACTCCGCACAGACAGTGACCCAAGCCAGAATCGAACCTGGGACCCTGGAGCTGTGAAGCAACCGTGTTAACCACTGTGCTACCGTGCTGCCCTTCAAAGGTAATTATTGTATACATACATATAATTATAGTCAGGAATTGCTGTTAATTTAAATATATTTCCATTTGAAAAAGAAAAGGTGCTTGCCTGTCACCCTTTGAGAACATTTATTTTGCTCCAGCAGGTGGCAGGGGCTGTAAAAGAGACAGGTCGTTGGTTCCTCAGCTAGAAGCTGGAGCAGGTGGATATGGGCCTAATGACAGTTTCCCATCTTGGATATGAGATTTTTACAAGTGTCTGTTTTTCTTGGTGGTAGATGGCATTTTCATTTCAAGTCAGCAAATTGTGAGTTCATGACCACTGCAGCATATAGTATTGGCTGATGCTCCAGTGCAGTTCTGAGGCAGTGCTGCCCCTTGGAAGAAATCCTAAACAGAGGCTCCTTCACCTGTTCAGGTGAATGGAAAAGATCCCATTTTATCTTTCCAAAGAAGGACTGCATATGCTCCAGCTACCTTTCCCAACAGAACAGTGACTACACTTCAAAGGTAATTAATTAAATGCAAAGTCTCCGGATACTGCAAAAGATGACAAACCGAGATGAAGGAAGGACACAGATTTAAGACAATTGGTAAAAGAATCAAAGATGTTATATGAGAAAAAAAAAAATTCCGGACGAGGGGTTATGACCTGGAATGCAGTGCCCAAGAATATGGAGCAGGCAGGTTCAACTGTGCTTTTCAAAAGAGAATTGGATCAGCATTTGAAGAGAAAATAATAGAGGGTGTGTGGTAGGAATAGTCAAATCGCTTTTTACAGAGAGCCAACAAGGTCTTGATGGGCTGAACAACTTTCTTCTGTCATTCTGATTGTAGGAGCTTTTGGCCATCTGCCTAACATCACCTAAAGTGTCTCCATGTCAAATTCGGTTTTATACTACTTTTGTGAAGAGCCACCGGTATGTTTTATCTTGTGAAAGGCAATATGTGAATCAAGCTGTTAGACAAAAACAAATTTTATTTGAAATTTCTTTGAAATTATATTACTATTATAATTATCCTTTAACCTAAAATGCTCCCTGTACTATCTCTCGGAGGTCTTACCATTCCTTCAAAACTTGCTACTCTGACATTGCTTCAGTCATTGCTCCTATTTCTCCACTATTAGCTGTTCGGTTATTTTTTGCCTCTGCACTTGAGGGCACGATATAAATATGCAAGCAGTGGCTGAAACCTTTATTGTGGGAGGCCATGAATAAATTATCTCACTGAAATTCACTCTCGAAAATTGTCAACGTTTTAAAAAATGTCTCTTGCGCAATTGCAGTGCATCGCGGGATGGTCTTTCAGCGGGCAACGAAATAGTTCTCACCGGCTGGCATGCCTGCAGCTGTGAGGTGCCTGTCCGCCGCTGCCGCTTGTTCCGGGGGCCGCGGCACCGCCTGCAGTGCACGGCTGCATACTCGTCGCTGTTGGCGTTCGGAATCCGGGCCGTGCCAGCACCGCGTTCCAGTCACAGAACGCAGCCCGGAGAACGCGTCCCAGCACCCCAAACTCGCGCCCCGACTGAGAACTCCTCCCCGGAGTGTACAACAACCTTCTCCACATTGCCAAGGCTGCTGCTTGCTGCTGCTCACTCTCGATGCAGCAGTTAATGCAGTCCGGCGGAAATGCGTGCACCTGACAACTCCATCCAGTTTCTTTCACAGAAGCCCTTGTACAACTTGCACAGCACATTATCAGACTGAGAGCTGAGGACACTTTAAACTCTTGCAATTAATTACTTCAGATGCACTTGACTATTAAGTGGGAAATCAATAACATAAGTGGGAATTTTGATCCTCTGAGTTTTTATATCTAAGACCATGACTGTTCCGTCTTGTGGTTCCCAGATGATCAATATAATCACACACTTAAAAACAAAATGTTGATGCTTTCTTCAAATCTATTTCACAGATATTTCATCTGCTGCTGATTGTTTCATTGTTAAGTTGGATACACAGACTGTACAGTGTGTGGTAAACCATTATTGTATTATACCTGCTGTATGTAACATGCCCAGGCTTGCCCCTGCTGGCTCTGCCTGCGGCTCCTCCCCTCGGGCTCCAGGAGTATAAAGGTGGCAAACCTCCGGCCCTGCCTTCAGTCTGGGGCCGGCTACCAGTAGGTATCTTTAAGCTAATTAAAGCCACAGTTTCACTCTCAACTCGTCTTCTGTTGTTATTGATGGTACATCAATTTAATTAGCTTAAAGTTTTAAGATGACCAATCACTCATACCTGATTGCCTGGAGCTGGACCCCCAAGCAGCCGACACCACTACCACGTTCGAACACTGGCTACGCTGCTTCGAATCCTACATCGAATCCTCCACCATCGCCGTCGCCGAGACCTACAAGCTGCGAATTCTCAACTCCCGGTTGAGCCCGCAAGTATACCTTATTATCAGGGACGCTGCCTCGTACGCGGATGTGATAATGCTGTTGAAAGGACAGCATGTCAGGAAAGTCAACGGAGTGTACGCTAGGCATCTCCTTGCCACGAGGGGACAGCACCCCGGAGAATCGCAAGCTGAATTTCTGCGCGCATTGCGGGTACTCGGCCGGAACTGCAATTGTAAGGCGGTATGGGTTGTCGAGCACACAGAGTTGTTGATCCGGGACGCCTATGTCGAAGGCATAAAGTCAAATTACACCCGCCAGCGTCTACTAGAAAGGGGTACACTCGACCTCCAAGAGACAGTACAGCTTTCGCACTCATTAGATGGATGCATACACCTCCAACCACGCGGCACCCTTGTGGACGTCGTGGGCATCACCATCACCCGACCCGGGGGGAACCGCAAGCCTGTGCCGCGCAGCAACCCGCCAATTCCGGAGGCCCAAAGTACTACATCTGTGGCAGGGTAAGCATCCCAGCCAATGCTGCCCAGCGAGGAGCACGACCTGCAACGGGTGCGGAAAGAAGGGCCATTTCGCTAAAGTCTGCCAGGCCCGTCCTGTTTTTAAACCCAGCAGCGCTGCGTGTAGCCCGTGGAGGCCGCCATCTTCACCACTACTCACCATGTGCGACACCTGGGGGCCACCATCTTTGAATCACCCCGCCGCCTCCCGGAACCTCTGCTCACCCGATCGTAAGCTGGCCTCCGCTACCCTTGATCAGTCCGCCCACCTTCCTCAGCTCGCCTCCATCACCCTCGATCAGTCTCGACCGCATCACCTCGCCAACTCCATGATGGCCGTCCGGATCAACAGCCACGAGAGGACCTGCCTTTTCGACTCCGGGAGCTCAGAGGATTTTGTTCATCCAGATACGGTACGGCGCTGCTCACTCCCAATCTTACCTGCGACCCAGAAAATCTCCTTGGCTTCTGAATCGCATACCATGGAAGTCCGTGGGTACTGTGTTGCAACCCTTGCAGTACGGGGCGTTGAGTACAAAAACTTCAAACTCTTCGTCCTCCCACAACTCTGCAATGCCGTGCTACTGGGGCTCGATTTCCAGTGCCATCTCAAAAGTGTTACCTTGGAGTTCAATGGACCCCTGCCCCCCCCCTCACCGTCTGTAGTCTCTCGACCCTTATGGTTGCCCCTCCCCCGCTCTTCGCTAACTTCACCCCGGACTGTAAGCCCGTCGCCACTAGGAGCAGACGATACAGTGCTCGGGACAAGGTCTTTATCAGGTCGGAGGTCCAGCAACTCATGCGGGAAGGGATCATAGAGGCCAGTACGAGCCATTGGAGAGCCCAAGTGGTGGTCGTCAAGACTGGGAGAAGCACCGGTTGGTCATTGACTAGTCAGACTATCAACCGGTACATGCAGCTCGATACGTACCCCCTGCCCCGTATATCTGACATGGTCAATCAGATTGCGCAGTACCGAGTCTTCTCCACCATTGATCTGAAGTTCGCGTACCACCAGCTCCCTATCCGCCCGGAGGACTACCAATATGCTGCCTTCGAGGCAATGGCCACCTCTATCACTTCCTCAGGGTCCCCTTCGGCATCACCAATGGGGTCTCAGTCTTCCAACGGGAGATGGACCGAATGGTTGGCCAGTACGAGCTGCGGGACACGTTCCCGTATCTGGATAATGTCACCATCTGCGGCCATGACCAGCAGGACCATGACGCTAACCTCCAAAATTCCTCCACACTGCCAAGCTCCTCAACCTCACGTACAATAAGGAGAAATGCGTTTTCCGCACAACCCGCCTAGCCATCCTTGGCTACGTTCTGGAAAACGGAGTGGTAGGGCCCGACCCCTACCGCATGCGCCCCCTTCTGGAACTTCCTCTTTCCCACTGCCTCAAGGCCCTGAAGAGATGCCTGGGTTCTTTTCCTACAATGCCCAGTGGGTCCCCAATGCGGACAAGGCCCGCCCACTCATTAAATCCACCCTTTTTCCCCTGACGGCTGAGGCCCGCCTGGTCTTCAACCCCATCAAAGCGGATGTTGCCAAGGCCGCAATGCACGCAGTAGACGAGTCCATCCCGTTCCAGGTGGAGAGCGATGCGTCCAACTTTGCCCTGGCCGCTACCCTCAACCAGGTGGGCAGGCCCGTGGCTTTCTTCTCCCGTAACCTCCAGATTCACTCTCCTCACTGACCAATGGTCGGTGGCCTTCATGTTCAATAACACACAGCGGGGCAAGATCAAGAATGACAAGATCCTAAGGTGGAGGATCGAACTCTCCACCTATAATTATATCATCTTGTATCGACCTGTAAAGCTCAATGAGCCCCCAGATGCCCTATCCCGCGCTACATGTGCCAGCGCACAAGTAGACCAACTTCGGGCCCTCCACAATCACCTCTGTCACCCGGTTTTTCAACTTTATCAAGGCCCGCAACCTGCCTTACTCCATCAAGGAGGTCAGGACCATGACCAGGGACTGCCAGGTCTGCGCGGAGTGCAAACCACACTTCTAAAGGCCAGACAGAGCACACCTGGTAAAGGACTCCCGCCCCTTTGAGCGCCTCAGCATCGTTTTCAAAGGCCCCCTCCCCTCCACTGACCGTAACATGTACTTCCTCAACATCATTGATGAGTACTCACGTTTCCCTTTTGCCATCCCATGCCCTGACATGACCTCTGCCACAGTCATCAAGGCCCTGCACAGCCTCTTCACCTTGTTCTGTTTCCCCAACTCCATCCATAGTGATCGGGGTTCCTTCTTCATGAGTGATGAGCTGCGCCAGTACCTGCTTACCAAAGGCATCGCCTCAAGCAGGACTACCAGCTACAACCCCCAGGGGAACAGACAGGTGGAGAGGGAGAACGCAACGGTCTGGAAGGCCATCCTTCTTGCCCTACGGTCTAGAAATCTCCCTGTCTCCCGCTAGCAGGAGGTCCTTCCCGATGTGCTCCACTCCATCCGGTCGCTCCTGTGTACAGCCACCAATGTGACCCCTCATGAGAGAATGTTTGTCTTCCCCAAGAAGTCCACCTCCGGGGTCTTGCTCCCGGCCTGGCTGACAGTCCCAGGGCCCGTCCTCCTCCGGAAGCATGTGAGGAGTCACAAGTCGGATCCTCTGGTCGAAAGGGTCCATCTCCTCCATGCTAACCCCCAATATGCCTACGTGGCACACCATGACTGGCGGGAGGACAAAGTCTCCTTTCGGGATTTGGCACCCGCAGGTTCCCCAGTGACCATCACCACTACCCCCGGCCCTACACCTTCTCCCTCCATTGCTACCCATGGTGTACCAGGACCACGGCATACTCCGCTAGTTCCAGTGCATGGCACGCCAGAGCCTCAGGGTCCGTCGCCAGGCACTCATCTACTTGGTGATGCAGAAGACGACACGCAGGCCTCAACACTTCATCCGACACCAGTATCCACACCACAGCGGAAAGTCAAAGCCCCCGACAGACTCGATATATAATTCAACTGTCCACTTCACCCCCGCCGGACTCCTTTTTAACAGGGGATGAATGTGGTAAACCACTGTATTGTATTATACCTGCTGTATGTAACATGCCTGGGCTTGCCCCTGCTGGCTCTGCCTGTGGCTCCTCCCCTCGGGCTCAGGTATAAAGGTGGCCAACCTCCGGCCTTGCCTTCAGTCTGGGGCCTACTGCCAGCAGGTATGTTTAAGCTAATTAAAGCCACAGTTTCACTCTCAACTCTTCTTCTGTCGTTATTGATGGTACATCACAGTGGTAATATGGCAATCTAGATTCTTCTCTACCAGGCACGATGAGCCGAATGGCCTCCTGAACGCTTAACAATTCCCCTCTTTGGAAAAATAATGCCTCTAAATATCAATTAGCTAATTGTTAACTTTTTAATATTATGTACAAAATAAGAAAAATTAATAGCTTGAAGAAGCTATATTAGGCTCGAAACGTTAACTCCTTCTCTCCCCAGATATGCTGCCAGACCTATTGAGTTTTTCCAGTGCTTTGTGTTGTGGAGTGTTGGTTATATCTCAGTATAGGTTTTAATTAAGCTTTTGTGGTCTGAAGTAGGTCAACTGTAAATCTTTATTAATTACTGGAAGTATTTACAAACATACAGAAAAGGGTAAAAGCTCGGAGCTGTCCCCATTCTTAGATCCGCTCCCGGTTCTGTCCAAAACATACCGACCCTGGGAGTGGATCATGTACTGCCTGAATTAGTGAAGCAGGGTTCTCTCGTGTCTGCGTGGGTTTCCTCCGGGTGCTCCGGTTTCCTCCCACAGTCCAAAGACGTGTGGGTTAGGTGGGTTGGCTATGCTAAATTGCCCTTAGCGACCAAAAAGTTAGGTGGGATTGTTGCGTTATGGGGATAGGGCGGAGGTGTGGGCTGATGTAGGGTGCTCTTTCAGGGGCCTCCTTCTGCACTGTAAATTCTATGATTATATGAAATCACTGTGTGTACTCAGTCCCACATTAACCTTATATGTGTCATACTCTTATACTACACTTTGGTTTGAATATTTTGGATGGCAGTATTTCCCTTCCCACCATCTAAAACATCGGTGGGTGATACTGTCTGCCCCACAACAATTTCAATCTCGAATGGGTGTCACTTGGCTGCAGCCAGTTTCTCAGCTTCCTGCTGTGCTCGCACTGCTTGCCTTTTAGCATTTTGTACTTCCTCTTTTAAACACTCTAGTATTTCTCGCAGTTTGTTGTTGGTCTCCAGTAAATCATTCTCTGCTTGGGATATACCGATAATCGGAATACACTGTTCATTAATTTGCTGTCTGAACTCAACACACTTGCTTACTATTTGAAGCACATGCTGTTGAGGTTTCAACCTGAGGTTCAGCTTCTCCTTCTTGGATAACTCCTCTGTTAAAATTTGTAGTTTCTCTTCCATTTTCTTCTTTTTGTTTTAATTTTTTTAATTCTCCTTTTTCACATTTTCTCCCAAATTTACACCCAACAATAAACAATAATCAGTAACGAATGTAATGTCAATCCCCATATCAATAACAACAATCCCATCCTGCCACCAAACCTGACATTAGCCCGCATGTTAACATAAATAAATGAGAAAAAAGAATCACGAATCGCCCATAGTCACTATTAACATATACAGTCCCTCCTCCCCCCCCCCCCCCCCCCCCCGCCTAATGTCCGATGTGATCCAATTCTCGAAAGTGCATAATGAATAACGGCCATGAATTGTAGAACCCCTCCATCCTTCCCCTCAGTTCAAATTTGACCTTTTCAAGCATCAAGAATTCCAGCAGGTCCCACGGCAGGGCACAGGGAGGAGAGGTTGATCTCCACCCGAACAGGATCCGTCTTTGGGCGATCAACGAGGCAAAGGCTACAACATCTGCCTCCGCGCTCGTTTCCAACCCCGGATGGTCCAACACCCCGAATATGGCCACCCGAGGGCCCGGGTCCGGTTTCATGTGCACCACTTTAGAGATTACCCTAAAAACCTCCTTCCAGTAATCCTCCAGCTGTGACAGGACCAAAACATATGAACGTGGTTTGCGGGGCCTCCCCCGCAACAATCACACACATCTTCTATCCCCTCAAAGAGCCAGCTCACCCTCGCCCTTGTGAGGTGCGCTCTATACACCACCTTCAGCTGTATCAGCCCCAACCTCGCACACGAGGTGGAGGCGTTCACCCTCCGGGGCACCTCACACCAGAGCCCCTCCTCCATACCCTCTCCCAACTCTTCGGCCCACTTTGCCTTGATCCCTTCTACTGGTGCCTTCTCCTCCAAAATAGCCCCATAAACCGCCAATATTACCCCCTTCTCCAGTCCCCCTGTCGTCAGCACCTCCTCCAGCAATATGGAATTCCATTTTCTTCTTTTCAGCTTGTCACATTATGTCCTGCTCAATCTTCACTCTTACCATGTCAGCAACTTAATTCTATAGTTTGAACTCTTCATTTCTGGAAATCTTCTTTTGCTTCCTAAACTTTCGAAAATAGCTCTCCTTCCTTTTCTGTCAAGGGCTTTTTGTGTTTTTTTAATATTGGCCTTGAGAATTTTAATATCTGCCTTCAATGGTTCTCTTTGTAGTGTTGTTCCGAGCTGTTGAATCTATGTTCCCCCACATGCCATCAGTACGAAGATGCTCAGTTTTGAAGCATCTTTCTTTGGGTGACTATTTTCTTTCAAATTTTCAGGGACCTGGGTGTCCTTGTCCATAAGTCACTGAAGGCTAACAAGTAGGTGCTTCAAGCAATTAGGAAGCCAAATGATATGCTAGCCTTTATCACAAGAGGATTTAAGTACAGGAATAGCGAAGTCTTGGTTTCAAGCGTATAAAACCTTGGTTAGACGGCACTGAGAGTATCGTGTGCCTTACCTTCGGGTATTATTGCTAGAGTGCAACAAAGGTTTATTAGACTTGCTCCTGGGATAGCGGATCTGTCTTATGAAGACAGATTGGGGAAACTGGGCCTGTGTTGGATTGGATTTTATTTATTGTCACAAGTACCGAGGTACAGTGAAAAGTATTTTTCTGTGAGCAGCTCAACAGATCATTAAGTACATGAAAAGAAAAGAAAAGAAAATACACAATAGGGCAACACGTGGTACACAATATAACTACATAACATCGGCATTGTGTAGTGTTAATCACTGTTCACTAGAAGTTCGAAGAATGAGGTGTGATCTTGTTGAAACGTACAAAATAATTAAAGGGATAGGCAGGGTAGATGCAGGTAAGATGCTTCCCCAGTTGAAGAGTCTAGAACCAGGGGGCACAATTTCAAAATATGGGGAAACCACTTAGGACCAAGAGGAGGAGAAATCGTTTTACTCAGAGTTGTAAACCTTTGGAATTCTCTACCCAAACAGCTGTGGAAGCTCAGTCATTGCCTATGTTTAAAGCAGAGATTGATAGATGTCTAAATACTAATGAGATGAAGGGATATGGAGTTAGTGTGGAGGAAAAGGAATTGAAGTGGATGATCAGCCATGATTGTATTGAAGGGCAGAACAGGCTCGATGGGCTGGATGGTGCTCCTATGTTCCCACATAGTCTGATGTTACTCTGTTCCTACTCTGTTCCCCGTTATCAAGCTTCAGATTTATGTTTGTGGGCTTATTTCCCACCTTTCCTTTTCTCTGAGAAGTCACATCCAAATAATCCATGTATTTATCATAGAATCTACAGCGCAGGAGGCCATTCGGCCCATCTAGTCTGCACCGGCGCTTTGAAAGAGCACCCTACCAAGCTCACACCTCCACCCTATCCCCATAACCCAGTAACCTCACCCAACACTAAGGGCAATTTTGGACACTAAGGGCAATTTATCATGGTCAATCCACCTAACCTGCACATCTTTGGACTGTGGGAGGAAACCGGAGCACCCGGAGGAAACTCACGCACACACGGGAAAAACGTGCAGACTCCGCAGACAGTGACACAAGCCGGGAATCGAACCTGGGACCCTGGAGCTGTGAAGCAATTGTGCTAACCACTATGCTACCGTGATGCCCCATATTTGTATGGTTCCTATGTTCATTGTGTCTTCAAACTCATCATCAGCCTCCAGGGCTTTTGGTTTATTTTCCTTCTAATTTTTGTTTTGTTCATTCTCACGTGTACCGAGGTACAATGAAAAGTATTTTTCTGCGAGCACCTCAAACAGATCATTTAGTACATGGAAAGAAAAGGGAATAAAAGAAAATACATAATAGGGCAACACAAGGTACACAATGTAAATCCATAGACACCGGCTTTGGGTGAAGCATACAGGAGTGTAATATTAAACAAGTCAGTCCATAAGAGGGTCATTTAGGAATCTGGTAACAGCGGGGAAGAAGCTGTTTTTGAATCTGTTTGTGCGTGTTCTCAGACTTTTGTATCTCCTGCCCCATGGAAGTTGGAAGAGTGAGTAAGCCGGGTGGGAGGGTTTTTGATTATGCTGTCCACTTTCCTCAGGCAGCAGGAGGGGTAGATAAGTCAATGGATGGGAGGCAGATTTGTTTGATGGACTGGGCTATGTTCACTACTCCATGAAGTTTCTTGCGGTCCTGGGCCGAGCAGTTGCCATACCAGGCTGTGATGCAGCCAGTTAGGATGCTTTCTATGGTGCAAAGGTTGGTAAGATTCAGTGCGGAGATAGAACAAAGAACAAAGAAATGTACAGCACAGGAACAGGCCCTTCAACCCTCCAAGCCCGTGCCGACCATGCTGCCCGACTAAACTACAATCTTCTACACTTCCTGGGTCCGTATCCCTCTATTCCCATCCTATTCATGTATTTGTCAAGATGCCCCTTAAATGTCACTATCGTCCCTGCTTCCACCACCTCCTCCGGTAGTGAGTTCCAGGCACCCACTACCCTCTGCGTGAAAAACTTGCCTCGTACATCTACTCTAAACCTTGCCCCTCTCACCTTAAACCTATGCCCCCTAGTAATTGACCCCTCTACCCCGGGGAAAAGCCTCTGACTATCCACTCTGTCTATGCCCCTCATAATTTTGTAGACCTCTATCAGGTCGCCCCCTCAACCTCCTTCGTTCCAGTGAGAACAAACCGAGTTTATTCAACCGCTCCTCATAGCTAATGCCCTCCATACCAGGCAACATTCTGGTAAATCTCTTCTGCACCCTCTCTAAAGCCTCCACATCCTTCTGGTAGTGTGGCGACCAGAATTGAACACTATACTCCAAGTGTGGCCTAACTAAGGTTCTATACAGCTGCAACATGACTTGCCAATTCTTATACTCAATGCCCCGGCCAATGAAGGCAAGCATGCCGTATGCCTTCTTGACTACCTTCTCCACCTGTGTTGCCCCTTTCAGTGACCTGTGGACCTGTACTCCGAGATCTCTTTGACTTTCAATACTCTTGAGGGTTCTACCATTCACTGTATATTCCCGACCTGCATTAGACCTTCCAAAATGCATTACCTCACATTTGTCCAGATTAAACTCCATCTGCCATCTCTCCGCCCAAGTCTCCAGACAATCTAAATCCTGCTGTATCCTCTGACAGTCCTCATTGCTATCCGCAATTCCACCAACCTTTGTGTCGTCTGCAAACTTACTAATCAGACCAGTTACATTTTCCTCCAAATCATTTATATATACTACAAAGAGCAAAGGTCCCAGCACTGATCCTTGTGGAACACCACTGGTCACAGCCCTCCAATTAGAAAAGCATCCTTCCATTGCTACTCTCTGCCTTCTATGACCTAGCCAGTTCTGTATCCACCTTGCCAGCTCACCCCTGATCCCGTGTGACTTCACCTTTTGTACTAGTCTACCATGAGGGACCTTGTCAAAGGCCTTACTGAAGTCCATATAGACAACATCCACTGCCCTACCTGCATCAATCATCTTAGTGACCTCCTCGAAAGACTCTATCAAGTTAGTGAGACACAACCTCCCCTTCACAAAACCATGCTGCTTCTCACTAATACGTCCATTTGCTTCCATATGGGAGTAGATCCTGTCTCGAAGAATTCTCTCCAGTAATTTCCCTACCACTGACGTAAGGCTCACTGGCCTGTAGTTCCCTGGATTATCCTTGCTACCCTTCTTAAACAGAGGAACAGCATTGGCTATTCTCCAGTCCTCCGGGACATCACCTGAAGACAGTGAGGATCCAAAGATTTCTGTCAAGGCCTCAGCAATTTCCTCTCCAGCCTCCTTCGGTATTCTGGGGTAGATCCCATCAGGCCCTGGGGACTTATCTACCTTAATATTTTTTAAGACACCCAACACCTCGTCTTTTTGGATCTCAATGTGACCCAGGCTGTCTACACACCCTTCTCCAGACTCAACATCTACCAATTCTCTTTGGTGAATACTGATGCAAAGTATTCATTTAGTACCTCGCCCATTTCCTCTAGCTCCACACATAGATTCCCTTGCCTATCCTTCAGTGGGCCAACCCTTTCCCTGGCTACCCTCTTGCTTTTTATGTACGTGTAAAAAGCCTTGGGATTTTCCTTAACCCTCTTTGCTAATGACTTTTCGTGACCCCTTCTAGCCCTCCTGACTCCTTGCTTAAGTTCCTTCCTACTTTCCTTATATTCCACACAGGCTTCGTCTGTTCCCAGCCTTTTAGCCCTGACAAATGCCTCCTTTTTCTTTTTCACGAGGCCTACAATATCTCTCGTTATCCAAGGTTCCCGAAAATTGCCGTATTTATCCTTCTTCCTCACAGGAACATGCCGGTCCTGAATTCCTTTCAACTGACACTTGAAAGCCTCCCACATGTCAGATGTTGATTTGCCCTCAAACATCCGCCCCCAATCTATGTTCTTCAGTTTCCGCCTAATATTGTTATAATTAGCCTTCCCCCAATTTAGCACATTCATCCTAGGACCACTCTTATCCTTGTCCACCAGCACTTTAAAACTTACTGAATTGTGGTCACTGTTCCCGAAATGCTCCCCTACTGAAACATCTACCACCTGGTCGGGCTCATTCCCCAATACCAGGTCCAGTACCGCCCCTTCCCCAGTTGGACTGTCTACATATTGTTTTAAGAAGCCCTCCTGGATGCTCCTTACAAACGCCGCCCCGTCTAAGCCCCTGGCACTAAGTGAGTCCCAGTCAATATTGGGGAAGTTGAAGTCTCCCATCACCACAACCCTGTTGTTTTTAATCTTTTCCAAAATCTGTCTACCTATCTGCTCCTCTATCTCCCGCTGGCTGGTGGGAGGCCTGTAGTAAACCCCCAACATTGTGACTGCACCCTTCTTATTCCTGATCTCGACCCATATAGCCTCACTGCCCTCTGAGGTGTCCTCCCGCAGTCCAGCTGTGATATTCTCCCGAACCAGTAGTGCAACTCCGCCACCCCTTTTACATCCCCCTCTATCCCGCCTGAAACATCTAAATCCTGGAACGTTTAGCTGCCAATCCTGCCCTTCCCTCAACCAGGTCTCTGTAATGGCAACAACATCATAGTTCCAAGTACTAATCCAAGCTCTAAGTTCATCTGCCTTACCCGTAATACTTCTTGCATTAAAACATATGCACTTCAGGCCACCAGACCCGCTGTGCTCAGCAACTTCTCCCTGTCTGCTCTGCCACAGAGCCCCACTGTCCCTGTTCCCTAGTTCTCCCTCAATGCTCTCACCTTCTGACCTATTGCTCCCGTGCCCACCCCCGCCATACTAGTTTAAACCCTCCCGTGTGACACTAGCAAACCTCGCGGCCAGGATATTTATGCCTCTCCAGTTTAGATGCAACCCGTCCTTCTTGTATAGGTCACACCTGCCCCGGAAGAGCTCCCAGTGGTCCAGATAACGGAAGCCCTCGCTCCTACACCAGCTGTTTAGCCACGTGTTTAGCTGCTCTATCTTCCTATTTCTAGCCTCACTGGCACGTGGCAAAGGGAGTAATCCTGAGATTACAACCCTAGAGGTCCTGTCTTTTAACTTTCTGCCTAGCTCCCTGAACTCCTGCTGCAGGACCTCATGCCCCTTCCTGCCTATGTCGTTAGTACCAATATGTACAACGACCTCTGCCTGTTTGCCCTCCCCCTTCAGGATGCCCTCTACCCGTTCGGAGACATCCTGGACCCTGGCACCAGGGAGGCAACATACCATCCTGGAGTCTCTTTCACGTCCACAGAAGCGCCTATCTGTGCCCCTGACTATAGAGTCCCCTATTACTATTGCTCTTCTGCGCTTTGACCCTCCCTTCTGAACATCAGAGCCAGCCGTGGTGCCACTGCTCTGGCTGCTGCTGTTTTCCCCTGATAGGCTATCCCCCCCGACAGTATCCAAAGGGGTATACCTGTTCGAGAGGGGGACAACCACAGGGGATTCCTGCACTGACTGCCTGCCCTTTCTGGTGGTCACCCATTTCTCTGCCTGCACCTTGGGTGTGACCACATTTATATAACTGCGATCTATGACGCTTTCCGCCACCTGCATGCTCCTAAGTGCATCCAATTGCTGCTCCAACCAAACCATGCGGTCTGTGAGGAGCTCCAGTTGGGTGCACTTTCTGCAGATGAAGCCATCCGGGACGCTGGAAGCCTCACAGTCAGAGCACTGCACCCCTCTAACTGACATTGCGTCAATTAATTAAAATTTAAAAAATTTTATATATATTTTTTAAAAAGTTACTGTTAACTATCTGTTTCCGAGCACTAGATTTCTAATATAAATGCGAAAGCTAAATATAGTACTCTCCAATCTCTGGCTTAGATACCCCTCTATATTATCATAGATTATCATAGAATCATAGATTATCATAGATTATCATAGAATTTACAGTGCAGAAGGAGGCCATTCAGCCCATCGAGTCTGCACCGGCTCTTGGAAAGAGCACCCTACCCAAGGTCAACACCGCCACCCTATCCCCATAACCCAGTAACCTCACCCAACACTAAGGGCAATTTTGGACACTAAGGGCAATTTATCATGGCCAATCCACCTAACCTGCACATCTTTGGACTGTGGGAGGAAACCGGAGCACCCGGAGGAAACCCACGCACACACGGGGAGGATGTGCAGACTCCGCACAGACAGTGACCCAAGCCAGAATCGAACCTGGGACCCTGGAGCTGTGAAGCAATTGTGCTATCCACAAGGCTACCGTGCTGCGCATTATGTTAAATTAGTTACCAATGCTTAATTTTTTTAATTTAGTGTAGATTCCCAACCAGCCACTCAGGTCACAGCTTTTCTGTGATGTCACTTCAGTTTCCCCCCGACACACACAATTTGAAAAAGGTATAAAAGTAAAAATGAGTAAAAATCACTTACTTACCTTCTTACCTTCTGAGTGTCTTAGATGTTCTCAGGTTCTCTCCCTGACAGAGACTGCTCCTCCTCCTCCGAACGGCTCCCGAAACTAGGCCGCGATCTTTTAAAATCTCCGCTCTGACTCGCAGCTCCTGCGCTTTTTAAATCTCCAGCGCTTTTTAAATCTCCCGGCTCTCTCTCCTCTCGTGCTGTTTTCAATGTCACGGCTCTCTTTCCTCCGGCGCTTTTAAAATCTCCCGTGCTTTTTAAATCTCCCGGCTTTCTCTCCTCTCGCCCTGTTTTCAATGTCCCAGCTTTCTCTCCACTCGCGCTGTTTTCAATGTCCCAGCTTTCTCTCCACTCGCGCTGTTTTCAATGTCCCGGCTCACTCTCCACTCGCGCTGTTTTCAATGTCCCGGCTCACTCTCCACTCGCGCTGTTTCCAATGTCCCGGCTCACTCTCCTCCCGCGCTGTTTTCACTGTCCCGGCTCACTCTCCTCCCGCGCTGTTTTCACTGTCCCGGCTCACTCTCCTCTCGCGCTGTTTTCAATGTCCCGGCTCACTCTCCTCCCGCGCTGTTTTCACTGTCCCGGCTCACTCTCCTCCCGCGCTGTTTTCACTGTCCCGGCTCACTCTCCTCTCGCGCTGTTTCCAATGTCCCGGCTCACTCTCCTCCCGCGCTGTTTTCAATGTCCCGGCTCTCTCTCCACTCGCGCTGTTTTCAATGTCCCAGCTTTCTCTCCACTCGCGCTGTTTTCAATGTCCCGGCTCACTCTCCACTCGCGCGGTTTTCAATGTCCCAGCTTTCTCTCCACTCGCGCTGTTTTCAATGTCCCGGCTCACTCTCCACTCGCGCTGTTTCCAATGTCCCGGCTCACTCTCCTCCCGCGCTGTTTTCACTGTCCCGGCTCACTCTCCTCTCGCGCTGTTTTCACTGTCCCGGCTCACTCTCCACTCGCGCTGTTTTCACTGTCCCGGCTCACTCTCCTCCCGCGCTGTTTTCACTGTCCCGGCTCACTCTCCTCTCGCGCTGTTTCCAATGTCCCGGCTTTCTCTCCACTCGCGCTGTTTTCACTGTCCCGGCTCTCTCTCCACTCGCGCTGTTTCCAATGTCCCGGCTCACTCTCCACTCGCGCTGTTTTCAATGTCCCGGCTTTCTCTCCACTCGCGCTGTTTTCAATGTCCCGGCTCACTCTCCTCTCGCGCTGTTTTCAATGTCCCGGCTCACTCTCCTCCCGCGCTGTTTCCAATGTCCCGGCTCTCTCTCCCCTCGCGCTGTTTTCAATGTCCCGGCTCACTCTCCACTCGCGCTGTTTTCAATGTCCCGGCTCACTCTCCACTCGCGCTGTTTTCAATGTCCCGGCTCACTCTCCTCCCGCGCTGTTTCCAATGTCCCGGCTTTCTCTCCACTCGCGCTGTTTTCAATGTCCCGGCTCACTCTCCACTCGCGCTGTTTTCAATGTCCCGGCTTTCTCTCCTCCCGCGCTGTTTTCAATGTCCCGGCTCACTCTCCACTCGCGCTGTTTTCAATGTCCCGGCTCACTCTCCACCCGGCTCACTCTCCACTCGCGCTGTTTTCAATGTCCCGGCTTTCTCTCCTCCCGCGCTGTTTCCAATGTCCCGGCTTTCTCTCCTTCCGCGCTGTTTCCAATGTCCCGGCTTTCTCTCCACTCGCGCTGTTTTCGCTGTCCCGGCTCTCTCTCCTCCCGCGCTGTTTTCAATGTCCCGGCTTTCTCTCCACTCGCGCTGTTTCCAATGTCCCGGCTTTCTCTCCACTCGCGCTGTTTCCAATGTCCCGGCTTTCTCTCCCCTCGCGCTGTTTTCAATGTCCCGGCCTTCTCTCCTCTCGCGCTGTTTCCAATGTCCCGGCTCTCTCTCCTCCCGCGCTGTTTTCAATGTCCCGGCTTTCTCTCCACTCGCGCTGTTTTCAATGTCCCGGCTCACCCTCCACTCGCGCTGTTTTCAATGTCCCGGCTCACTCTCCACTCGCGCTGTTTTCAATGTCCCGGCTTTCTCTCCTCCCGCGCTGTTTCCAATGTCCCAGCTTTCTCTCCTCCCGCGCTGTTTTCAATGTCCCGGCTTTCTCTCCACTCGCGCTGTTTCCAATGTCCCGGCTTTCTCTCCTCCCGCGCTGTTTCCAATGTCCCGGCTTTCTCTCCTCCCGCGCTGTTTTCAATGTCCCGGCTTTCTCTCCACTCGCGCTGTTTTCAATGTCCCGGCTTTCTCTCCTTCCGCGCTGTTTTCAATGTCCCGGCTTTCTCTCCTCCCGCGCTGTTTTCAATGTCCCGGCTCACTCTCCACTCGCGCTGTTTTCAATGTCCCGGCTCTCTCTCCACTCGCGCTGTTTTCAATGTCCCGGCTCACTCTCCACTCGCGCTGTTTTCAATGTCCCGGCTCTCTCTCCTCCCGCGCTGTTTTCAATGTCCCGGCTTTCTCTCCACTCGCGCTGTTTTCAATGTCCCGGCTCACTCTCCACTCGCGCTGTTTTCAATGTCCCGGCTCACTCTCCACCCGGCTCACTCTCCACTCGCGCTGTTTTCAATGTCCCGGCTTTCTCTCCTCCCGCGCTGTTTCCAATGTCCCGGCTTTCTCTCCTTCCGCGCTGTTTCCAATGTCCCGGCTTTCTCTCCACTCGCGCTGTTTTCGCTGTCCCGGCTCTCTCTCCTCCCGCGCTGTTTTCAATGTCCCGGCTTTCTCTCCACTCGCGCTGTTTCCAATGTCCCGGCTTTCTCTCCACTCGCGCTGTTTCCAATGTCCCGGCTTTCTCTCCCCTCGCGCTGTTTTCAATGTCCCGGCCTTCTCTCCTCTCGCGCTGTTTCCAATGTCCCCGCTCTCTCTCCTCCCGCGCTGTTTTCAATGTCCCGGCTTTCTCTCCACTCGCGCTGTTTTCAATGTCCCGGCTCACCCTCCTCTCGCGCTGTTTTCAATGTCCCGGCTCACTCTCCACTCGCGCTGTTTTCAATGTCCCGGCTTTCTCTCCTCCCGCGCTGTTTCCAGTGTCCCAGCTTTCTCTCCTCCCGCGCTGTTTTCAATGTCCCGGCTTTCTCTCCACTCGCGCTGTTTCCAATGTCCCGGCTTTCTCTCCTCCCGCGCTGTTTCCAATGTCCCGGCTTTCTCTCCTCCCGCGCTGTTTTCAATGTCCCGGCTTTCTCTCCACTCGCGCTGTTTTCAATGTCCCGGCTTTCTCTCCACTCGCGCTGTTTTCAATGTCCCGGCCTTCTCTCCACTCGCGCTGTTTTCAATGTCCCGGCTCACTCTCCACTCGCGCTGTTTTCAATGTCCCAGCTTTCTCTCCACTCGCGCTGTTTCCAATGTCCCGGCTCACTCTCCACTCGCGCTGTTTTCAATGTCCCGGCTCACTCTCCACTCGCGCTGTTTTCAATGTCCCGGCTTTCTCTCCTCCCGCGCTGTTTCCAATGTCCCAGCTTTCTCTCCACTCGCGCTGTTTTCAATGTCCCGGCTTTCTCTCCACTCGCGCTGTTTCCAATGTCCCAGCTCACTCTCCTCTCGCGCTGTTTTCAATGTCCCGGCTTTCTCTCCTCCCGCGCTGTTTTCAATGTCCCGGCTTTCTCTCCTCCCGCGCTGTTTTCAATGTCCCGGCTTTCTCTCCACTCGCGCTGTTTCCAATGTCCCGGCTTTCTCTCCACTCGCGCTGTTTTCAATGTCCCGGCTTTCTCTCCTCTCGCGCTGTTTCCAATGTCCCGGCTCTCTCTCCACTCGCGCTGTTTCCAATGTCCCGGCTTTCTCTCTTCTCGCGCTGTTTTCAATGTCCCGGCTCACTCTCCACTCGCGCTGTTTTCAATGTCCCGGCTTTCTCTCCTCCCTCGCTGTTTTCAAATGTTTTCAGATGCCGAATTTCCTTAGTTTCCTGAGGACGTCTTGGTGCTGTTATGCTTTCTTGGTGGTAGCGTCAACGTGGGTGGACTAGGACAGATTTTTGGAAATGTGCACCCCATGGAATTTGAAGCTGTTAACCATCTCCACCTGAGCCCCGTTGATGCAGACAGGGTTGTGTACAGTACTTTGCTTCCTGTCGTCAATGACCAGCTCCTTCGTTTTGCTGGCATTGAGGGAGAGATTGTTGTTGATGCACCCTGTTGTTCTGCTCCTGATAACTCCTTTTATTTTTGTGTTCTCTTTTTCTCAGTGATTGGGCTTTCCACAAGTTCTGCAGTTTGCTCCATGTGAAAAAAATGTCTTCTTTCTGTGAACTCGAGGTTGTCCACAGCTCTTCACATCTTTTCTGTCTGCTGTTTATTGTTTTTTCGCCAGTACACAGTACTAATTCTCCTGCCTTTCTTTTGACTTAATTGAAGACTAGCGATTTGGGTCATCAACATTTTCGTCGGTCTACTCATGGCTTCACGTGCTCTCACAGTATCAACTACCTGTGATATTGAGAGCTTGTCCTGTCGAATCAGAGGTTTTTTATACATTCAGGGTATAGTGCCCCAAATGAGCTTATCCACCAATCTTTCATCCATTCCTTTGAATTTACATTTGTTAGCTACATTTCACCACCTCATTAGGAATTTGTCAACAGGTTCCTCTGGTTCCTGCACCAAGCACTGAATTTCATATCGGTGGATTTTTAAAAAAACTCTTCCTCATTTGAATCCCTGCTATTAAACACGTCTAACCCACTCTCCTACCCACAAAAGAATATACCTGATCCTTTTCCTCTTCACTATTGTCTTTAGAAAGTTACGTCAGTCTGCAAACTTCTCAAATATTTCTACAATATCAGCCTCCAAATTCATTATGGACTGGAGCTGAGTTCATTACTGTACCAGCAACCATTTCATTTTTGGACAATTCACTCATTTTCCCCCTCTCTCTGTGGCACTCATTCAGATGGATTTTCCCCCCCAATCTAATTCAGCATCAAATCGGTTTAAAATGTTTGCATTTCACTCAAACACCTGGTGCCAGGTTGAAATTGTGTTGTTGAAATTGTCACACTACTGTCCAGATGGAGGAGCTGCCATTGAATATAATTCACAGATCTCACCATGTGCTGCGGGCAGATATTAGTTCAATACACAGACTTTAGGGCAGCGGTGAGTGACGTAGATGGGTATTTATGTATTCATAGACATGAATATCTAGCTCCTAAATCATATTGGAATACAATACTGTACAACAGTGGCAAATGATTTTATTCCATAAATACCCTTCTATAAACTCTCCTCCCTCCCTTCACCTTGCCCACCTGTTTTTCTATTCATCTCTTCCTCAAATGTTCTTCTCACCTGACTCAAATTTTCCCTGTCCCGCTTCTATTAACCCAATCATACATAGAACTCACCATGCCTTCTTCCCAGTTCCTTTTCCTCAGGCTGGGCTTTAGCTCATAATCTAGGCCAGTCATTTTCAAACGAAGGATCGCAACCTGCGGGTGGGTCGAGAGTGGGCGTCGGGAGGGTTACGGCATTCCCAACCATGGGAAGAAGTGCCCAATGGCCACAACAGGCTTTTAAAAATGCCAGCTGCTACCAGCTTTTAAAAATGCAGGCCACGACTGGCTTTCAAGAATGACGGACGTCCCGTTCATGCTGGCCCCCTCAGCCGGATGTAGCAGTGCACATGCTGAGCCCAGCAGGGTAGACCACCTCCTCCAGATGTCAGCGCGCTGTCCTAGGAGCAGATTTTAAAAATTGATGGAGTCTTCCCACCAGAAACAGCGGCTGAGAGCAGGTCACACACCCCTATGCTGACACATGTATTCCAGGCATAAAATCAGTAAAGCGTCCACCATTTTGTAGTTGTCAACCAGGAAACAACAGGACTGGAAAATTTTTAATGGATTGTTTTGTAATAAGGAAGCGAGGACCAGAGGTACAAACCGGCCATGATCTCACAACTAAATCTACTGGAGAGAGCTACTCAAGAGAGTTCATAGCAGGACGAAGCAGTGTGCTGCTCAGGAGAGACAACAGCAGGAAAAAGCAGTGCTGATGTGAGCTCTCAGGCCTCTGGTGAACAACCCATTAAGAAGCTTCTGAAATCAGGGACAAAGCAGTATGAAAATGATTTCTTGATGTTGCTTTATTGATTGTGCCAATGCAATTCAGGATCCAAAGCCCATGTGTGTTATATGCAGGGAAGTACTGGCAAATGAAAGCTTCAAAGCCTCAAAACTTCAAAGGCATTTGATGACTAAGCATGATAAGTTAAAGGACTGACCTCTTGACATTTTTGAAAGGACGCAGCAAGAACTTAAATCAGCTGAAATCCTTAGCAAAAATGTAACATTGAATGACAAAGTAAGTGAGATTGTGAGGACCAAGCTGCTCATCTGTCACATTAAAGGTAAGAAATAATGGGGGGTTGCAAAGTTTGGCCAACATGGGTCGCAAAGGTCGGTCGGCGTGGGTCCTGAAGGTTAACCAGTTGGTAAAAGTGGGTCCTGGGAAAAAAAGTTTGAAAAACGCTGACCAGGCTCAGGCTCCAATAAAACACGGAGGGTCTGCTTCATTGTTCAAAATGCCAAACAGGGCAGATATTAGAAGTGAAAATGTTATTTGGTTTTCCTGGTCAACATTCCTTACTCAACATCAAAAATATGTTTATTCATCTCACTGTTTCTTTGAGACAATTCCTGGCATAACACATTATGCAGTTCAAAATTAAATGTAATAAGTGATTTTATGAGTCTCAACACAAGGCATAGATTAAATAGAACTATATATTTACTTTCTAAACAGGAACTATTTGGGCAATGAGAAATAATTATTTTGTACTGAAGATGCTTTTTTAAATTCTCAATTATGTTCACAACCTCAGATGGTATTGGAGTTTAATTTCAGTGTGGACCAGAAATTGAGAAAAGCAATATATAATAATCATTGCAGCGATGTGACCCAGAAGGCAAACCTCTTCATGCTACGTTGCTAGCTTACTGTTCTGACTTATTTATACCAACACAAAGAAAATTTGTTGTGCTTAGCAGGATTTGCCTTTTCTTTCTTTCACGGGGTGTGGACAACTCTACCAAAGCCAGCATTTATTGTCCATCTCTATTTGTCCTTGAACCAAGTGGCTTGCCACACCATCCGAGAACAGTTAAAAGTCAATCACATTGCTGGAGGTCTGGAGTCACGTCTAGGCCAGACCAGGGAAGGATGCCAGTTTTCCTCCCCTAAATGACATTTTGTGAACCAGATTTTTCTTTTTAAAACTACAATTGAAGACAATTGTAATGGTCACCATTACTCAGACTAGCTTTATGATTGCAGATTTTTTAATGAATTGAATTGAAACTGCCATGGTGGGAATTGAATGCATATTCCCAGAACATTAGCCTGGACCTCTGGATTACTCGTCTGGTGACATTACCACTATGCCACCACCTTCCCGGCTGCCTTTAGAATTAACTGCCCCTTAGGAGAGATGGATATTTACTCAATCTACTCTTGGTACAGGAATGTTAGCCTACTTTGAAGGAAACACTTTTAAGGTGTCTTTGAGATCCAGCCTAGATTGTTTGGACGAAGGGGAAAAGCCCAGAGCCTTCTCAATCTGAAATTGCTTTTCAGGAGAAAGTTGCAAAGAATTAAAAAGGGTGTGATTTAAAACAACTTTTGTCAGTAGTTACAAGAACCACAACACCTTTTAGAAAGGTGCATTACTATCTTGGCTTCTTTAACAAAGTAACTAAATTAGAGGATGATGGCTGCCTCACATATATTGTATGTCCTGGTTTTAATAAAACATTTGATGAACTACTGCCATAAAAATAATTATCACATTCCATTGTATGGAATGCATGGTCAGGTATCACATTGGATAGGGAATTAGTTGCATTTTCAGGCAGGAAATTTTCGATGGGAGTGATCAGCTTGGGGCAAGGTTACAACTGAAGACCTGAAAGGCATGTTAGAATGCTGTTCATCATCATTATCAAAAAAATTTGGATGTGACCATTTAATGAAACAATTCATCAGTCTTTTTTTAAAAAATAATTTTTATTAAAGGTTTTCATAAAATATCAATAACAAAATAAGAAAAAAGAAACCAACAGGGTTAAGTACAAAACACAATCTAAAAAAGCAACCCCCCAAACCCCTCCCCCCGTACATAAATAATAAATTAACATTAACACCCCGACTTAACACAACAGGTGTATACACCCCCTCAGACCCTCCAGTGTAAATAACATAAACAAAAATAAAGTAAACCCCCCCCCCCCCCCCCACCGAGCTGCTGCTGCCATTGACCAATGTCTATCGTTCTGCCAGAAAGTCTAAGAACGGTTGCCACTGCCTAAAGAACCCTTGTACCGACCCTCTCAAGGCGAATTTCACCCTCTCCAATTTAACAAACCCTGCCATATCGCTGACCCAGGATTCCACGAGTGGGGCCTCGCATCTTTCCACTGAAGGAGAATCCTTCGCCGGGCTACCAGGGATGCAAAGGCCAGAATTCCATCTTCTTTCGCTTCCTGCACTCCCGGCTCCTCTGCCACCCCAAATATTGTGAGCCCCCAGCCCGGTCTGACCCTGGATCCTACCACCCTTGACACCGGCCTCGCTACACCCTTCCAAAATTCCTCCAGCGCTGGGCATGCCTAGAACATATGGGTGTGATTTGCTGGGCTCCCTGAGCACCTAACACACCTGTCCTCACCCCCAAAGAACCGGCTCATCCTTGTCCCAGTCATGTGTGCCCTGTGCAGCACCTTAAACTGTATGGGGCTGAGCCTCGCGCACGAAGAGGAAGAATTCACCCTCCCTAGGGCATCTGCCCACGTCCCCTCTTGGATCTCCTCTCCCAACTCCTCCTCCCACCTACCTTTCAACTCCACCACCGAGGCCTCCTCCTCCTCCTGCATCACCTGGTAAGTTTCCGAGATCTTCCCCACTCCCACCCACCCCACCCCCCCGAGAGCACCCTGTCCTGTACTGTGTGGCAGTAGCCGTGGGAATTCCACCACCTGCCGTCTGGCAATCGCCCTTACCTGTAAGTACCTGAAGGTGTTCCCCGGAGGGAGCCCGTACTTCTCCTCCAGCTCACCCAAGCTCGCGAACTTCCCGTCCACAAACAGGTCCCCCAACTTTCGTATCCCTGCCCTGTGTCACCCCAAAAACCCTCCACCCGTCCTATCTGGGGCGGACCGGTGGTTCCCCCGTAATGGGGTCCACGCCGAGGCCCCAACTTCCCCCCTATGCCGCCTCCACTGCCCCCAAATTTTGAGGGCCGTCACCACCACCGGGCTCGTGGTATACCACCTTGGAGGGAACGGCAGCTGCGCCGTTGCCAGTGCCCCCAGATTCGTACCCACACAGGACGCAGTCTCCTGCCTCTTCCATGCAGCCCCCTCCCCCTCCATCACCCACTTGGGCACCATCGTCGCATTGGCGGCCCAGTAGTACCCACAGAAGTTGGGCAACGCCAACACCCCCTATCTCTACTCCGCTCCAGGAACACCCTTCTCACCCTTGGAGTCCCTTGCGCCCACACAAACCCCATTATACTCCTGTTAACCCGCCTGAAAAAAGCCTTCGGGATAAACACAGGGAGGCACTGGAACAGGAACAAAAACCTTGGGAGCACCGTCATTTTGATTGACTGCACCCTACCCGCCAAGGACAGCGGCAACGCGTCCCACCTCTTGAACTCCTCCTCCATTTGCTCCACCAGCCTTGTAAAGTTAAGCCTATGAAGGGCCCCCCCAGCTCCTGGCCACCTGGACCCCCAAATATCTGAAGCTCCTCTCTGCCCTTTTTAGTGGGAGCTCGCCAATCCCCCTCTCCTGGTCCCCTAGCTGAACTACGAACAGTTTGCTCTTCCCCATATTGAGCTTGTACCCCGAAAAGTCCCCGAATTCCCTCAGGATCCTCATTACCTCTGGCATTCCTCCCACCGGGTCCGCCACATACAGCAGCAGGTCGTCCGCATAAAGCGACACCCTATGCTCCTCCCCACCCTGCACCAACCCACTCCAGTTCCTCGACTATCTCAGTGCCATAGCCAGGGGTTCAATCGCCAGTGCGAAGAGCAGGGGGGACAGGGTACACCCGTCTCGTCCCTCGGTGCAACGGAAAGTACTCGGACCTCCTCCTATTTGTGGCCACTCGCCATCGGGACCTCGTACAACAGCCTAACCCACCTGACAAACCCCTCCCCAAACCCAAACCTCTTCAGCACCTCCCACAGGTACCCCCACTCTACCCTATCGAAGGCTTTCTCAGTGTCCATCGCCACCACTATCTCCGGCTCCCCTCCCTCACCGGCATCATGATAATATTCAAAAGCCTCCGCACATTCGCGTTCAACTGTCTCCCCTTCACAAACCCCATCTGGTCTTCATGGATGATCTGCGGCACACAATCCTCAAGGCTAAGACCTTCGCCAGCACCTTGGCATCTACATTTAGCAAGGAATTCGGTCTGTCAGACCCACATTGCAGGGGATCCTTGTCCCGCTTCAGGATCAAGGAGATCAGTGCCCGGGACATCGTCGGGGGTAAAGCACCCCACTCCCTTGCCTCATTAAAGGTCCTAACAGCAGGCCCAACAGGTCCATATATTTTTTATAGAACTCGACTGGGAATCCGTCCGGCCCCGGTGCCTTCCCCACCTGCATGCTTCCTATCCCTTTGATCAGCTCCTCCAGCCCAATCCGGGCCCCCAGTCCCTCTTCCACCTTTGGAAACCTCAATTGGTCCAGGAAATGGCCCATCCCTCCCTCCTCCCGTGGGGGCTCGGATCGGTACAATTCCTCATAGAAGTCCCTGAAGACCCCATTGATGCCAACCCCACTCCGTCACGTCCTTAACTCCCCCGATCTGCGTCCCGCTTCCGAAGCTGATGCGCCAGCATCCGGCTTGCCTTTTCCCCATACTCGTAGACCGCCCCCTGGGCCTACCTCCACTGCACCTCCGCCTTCCTGGTGGTCACCAGGTCGAATTCGGCCTGGAGGCTGCGCCTCCTCAACAATCCTTCCTCAGGCTCTTCCGCATACCTCCTGTCTACCCTCACCATCTCCCCCACCAGCCTCTCCCTCTCCCCCCGCTCCTTGTGGGTCCTAATGGAGATCAGCTCTCCCCTCACCACCACCTTCAGTGCCTCCCCTACCATCCCCAGTCGGACCTCCCCGTTGTCGTTGGTCTCCAAGTACCTCTCTATACTTCCTCGGACCCGCTCGCTCACCTCCTCGTCCGCCAACAGCCCCACCTCCAAGCGCCACAGCGGGCGCTGGTCCTCTCCTCCCCCATCTCCAAGTCCACCCAATGCGGGGCATGGTCCGAAATGGCTATTGCCGAATACTCGGTATCCTCTACTCTCGCTATCAGCGCCCTACTCAAAATGAAAAAGTCGATTCGAGAATAAGCCTTATGGACATGAGAAGAATGAAAATTCCCTAGCCCCCGGCCATGCAAATCTCCAAGGGTCCACCCCTCCCATTTGGTCCATAAGTCCCCTCAACACTCTAGCCGCCGCCGGCTTCCTACCCGTCCTAGACCTGGAGCGATCCAGTGCCGGATCCAACACCGTGTTAAAGTCTCCCCCCATTATCAGGCCCCCCACTTCCAAGTCTGGGATCCGACCCAACATACGCCGCATAAAACCTGCCTCGTCCCAGTTTGGAGCATACACATTGACCAGTACCACCCTCTCTCCCTGCAACTTACCATTATGTACCTACCGCCATTATCTGCCACAATGCTCGACGCCTCGAATGACACCTTCTTTCCCACCAAGATCGCCACCCCTCGATTTTTGGCACCTAGCCCCGAGTGAAACACCTGACCTACCCACCCTTTCCTCAGTCTTACCTGGTCTGCCACCTTCAAGTGTGTCTCCTGGAGCATAACAACATCCGCCTTGAGCCCCTTCAAAGAACAAAGACAAAGAACAAAGAAATGTACAGCACAGGAACAGGCCCTTCGGCCCTCCAAGCCCGTGCCGACCATACTGCCCGACTAAACTACAATCTTCTACACTTCCTGGGTCCGTATCCTTCTATTCCCATCCTATTCATATATTTGTCAAGATGCCCCTTAAATGTCCCTATCGTCCCTGCCTCCACTACCTCCTCCGGTAGTGAGTTCCAGGCACCCACTACCCTCTGCGTAAAAAACTTGCCTCGTACATCTACTCTAAACTTTGCCCCTCTCACCTTAAACCTATGCCCCCTAGTAATTGACCCCTCTACCCTGGGGAAAAGCCTCTGACTATCCACTCTGTCTATGCCCCTCATAATTTTGTATACCTCTATCAGGTCGCCCCTCAACCTCCTTCGTTCCAGTGAGAACAAACCGAGTTTATTCAATCGCTCCTCATAGCTTATGCCCTCCATACCAGGCAACATTCTGGTAAATCTCTTCTGCACCCTCTCTAAAGCCTCCACATCCTTCTGGTAGTGTGGCGACCAGAATTGAACACTATACTCCAAGTGTGGCCTAACTAAGGTTCTATACAGCTGCAACATGACTTGCCAATTCTTATACTCAATGCCCCGGCCAATGAAGGCAAGCATGCCGTATGCCTTCTTGACTACCTTCTCCACCTGTGTAGCCCCTTTCAGTGATCTGTGGACCTGTACTCCTAGATCTCTTTGACTTTCAATACTCTTGAGGGTTCTACCATTCACTGTATATTCCCTACCTGCATTAGCCCTTCCAAAATGCATTACCTCACATTTGTCCAGGTTAAACTCCATCTGCCATCTCTCCGCCCAAGTCTCCAGACAATCTAAATCCTGCTGTATCCTCAGACAGTCCTCATCGCTATCCGCAATTCCACCAACCTTTGTGTCGTCTGCAAACTTACTAATCAGACCAGTTACATTTTCCTCCAAATCATTTATATATACTACAAAGAGCAAAGGTCCCAGCACTGATCCCTGTGGAACACCACTGGTCACAGCCCTCCAATTAGAAAAGCATCCCTCCATTGCTACCCTCTGCCTTCTATGGCCTAGCCAGTTCTGTATCCACCTTGCCAGTTCACCCCTGATCCCGTGTGACTTCACCTTTTGTACCAGTCTACCATGAGGGACCTTGTCAAAGGCCTTACTGAAGTCCATATAGACAACATCTACTGCCCTACCTGCATCAATCATCTTAGTGACCTCCTCGAAAAACTCTATCAAGTTAGTGAGACACGACCTCCCCTTCACAAAACCGTGCTGCCTCTCACTAATACGTCCATTTGCTTCCAAATGGGAGTAGATCCTGTCTCGAAGAATTCTCTCCAGTAATTTCCCTACCACTGAAGTAAGGCTCACCGGCCTGTAGTTCCCGGGATTATCCCTGCCACCCTTCTTAAACAGAGGAACAACATTGGCTATTCTCCAGTCCTCCGGGACATCCCCTGAAGACAGCGAGGATCCAAAGATTTCTGTCAAGGCCTCAGCAATTTCCTCTCCAGCCTCCTTCAGTATTCTGGGGTAGATCCCATCCGGCCCTGGGGACTTATCTACCTTAATATTTTTTAAGACACCCAACACCTCGTCTTTTTGGATCACAATGTGACCCAGGCTATCTACACCCCCTTCTCCAGACTCAACATCTACCAATTCCTTCTCTTTGGTGAATACTGATGCAAAGTATTCATTTAGTACCTCGCCCATTTCCTCTGGCTCCACACATAGATTCCCTTGCCTATCCTTCAGTGGGCCAACCCTTTCCCTGGCTACCCTCTTACTTTTTATGTAAGTGTAAAAAGCCTTGGGATTTTCCTTAACCCTATTTGCCAATGCCTTTTCATGACCCCTTCTAGCCCTCCTGACTCCTTGCTTAAGTTCCTTCCTACTTTCCTTATATGCCACACAGGCTTCGTCTGTTCCCAGCCTTTTAGCCCTGACAAATGCCTCCTTTTTCTTTTTGACGAGGCCTACAATATCACTCGTCATCCAAGGTTCCCGAAAATTGCCGTATTTATCTTTCTTCCTCACAGGAACATGCCTGTCCTGTATTCCTTTCAACTGACACTTGAAAGCCTCCCACATGTCAGATGTTGATTTGCCCTCAAACATCCGCCCCCAATCTATGTTCTTCAGTTCCCGCCTAATATTGTTATAATTAGCCTTCCCCCAATTTAGCACATTCATCCTCGGACCACTCTTATCCTTGTCCACCAGTACTTTAAAACTTACTGAATTGTGGTCACTGTTACCGAAATGCTCCCCTACTGAAACATCTACCACCTGGCCGGGCTCATTCCCCAATACCAGGTCCAGTACCGCCCCTTCCCTAGTTGGACTGTTTACATATTGTTTTAAGAAGCCCTCCTGGATGCTCCTTACAAACTCTGCCCCGTCTAAGCCCCTGGCACTAAGTGAGTCCCAGTCAATATTGGGGAAGTTGAAGTCTCCCATCACCACAACCCTGTTGTTTTTACTCTTTTCCAAAATCTGTCTACCTATCTGCTCCTCTATCTCCCGCTGGCTGTTGGGAGGCCTGTAGTATACCCCCAACATTGTGACTGCACCCTTCTTATTCCTGATCTCTACCCATATAGCCTCACTGCCCTCTGAGGTGTCCTCTCGCTGTATAGCTGTGATACTCTCCTGAACAAGTAGCGCAACTCCGCCTCCCCTTTTACATCCCCCTCTATCCCGCCTGAAACATCTAAATCCTGGAACGTTTAGCTGCCAATCCTGCCCTTCCCTCAACCAGGTCTCTGTAATGGCAACAACATCATAGTTCCAAGTAGTAATCCAAGCTCTAAGTTCATCTGCCTTACCCGTAATGCTCCTTGCATTAAAACATATGCACTTCAGGCCACCAGACCCGCTGTGTTCAGCAACTTCTCCCCGTCTGCGCTGCCTCAGAGCCACACTGTCCCTATTCCCTAGTTCTCCCTCAATGCTCTCACCTTCTGACCTATTGCTCCCGTGCCCACCCCCCTGCCATACTAGTTTAAACCCTCCCGTGTGACACTAGCAAACCTCGCGGCCAGGATATTTATGCCTCTCCGGTTTAGATGCAACCCGTTCATCTTATACAGGTCACACCTGCCCCGGAAGAGCTCCCAGTGGTCCAGATAACAGAAACCCTCCCTCCTACACCAGCTGTTTAGCCACGTGTTTGTCTGCTCTATCTTCCTATTTCTAGCCTCACTGGCACGTGGCACAGGGAGTAATCCCGAGATTACACCCTTCAGGTGCGCGAACACGCGGGCCCGCTTAACCGGCCCATTCAGTCCCCTTACATTCCAGTTATCAGCCGGATCAGGGGGCTACCCGCCCCCCTCCCCCGCCGACTAGCCATGACCCCCCCTCCTCGGCCAGCCACGCGCCCGCCCCCCACACACGGCCCGTTCCCCGCAGTGGCATACCCCCGTCTCGACCCCTCACTCGATCCAGCTCCTCCTTGAGCTTAGCAGCAGCAACTCTATTCCACCCCCCCCCCCCCCCTCCCGGCTAGGACCCATCCTAGCTGGTTTAATCCCCCCATTGCACTTCCGCAAGTCAGCTGACTCCTGCTGACCCTGGCCACTCCCGCCTCCCCTTCGACTCCTCACATTGTGTGGCACACCCTCCCCTCCCGCTCCCCATCCACGGGCTCTCTCCCCCCCCCCCCCCTCCGTTCTAAGCACGGGAAACAATCCTCGCTTCCCCGCCCCGGCCCGCCCCCCCCCCCAGTCTTCGGCACGGTGAAAAAAGCCCACCTACCAGGCCCTGCCACCAACCAAAACAGTGCCCAACCCGCCCCATCCACCCTCCCCAACCCGAAAGAGAAAAACACAGAGAAAAAGAAACTCAAAACAATGTAAATGCCCCCCCCCACCCCCCGAACCAAAAATAGGCACAACATATCCACCGCTGTCCCCAATCGCCCATCCCGACCCTCAGTCTGTGTCCAGCTTCTCGGCCTGAACAAAGGCCCACGCCTCCTCCGGAGACTCAAAATAATGGTGCCAGTCCTTGTAGGTAGCCCACAGTCGCGCCGGCTGCAACATGCCAAACTTCACCCCCTTCCTGTGCAGCACCGCCTTTGCTCGATTGTACCCGGCCCTCCTCTTCGCCACCTCTGCACTCCAGTCCTGATATATCCGAACCTCCGCGTTCTCCCACCTGAGCACACACTCCCGATCGACGAACCGATGGAACCGCACCAGCACCGCTCGCGGAGGCTCGTTAGCCTTGGGCCTCCTCGCCTAAACTCTATGGGCCCCTTGCAGCTCCAGGGGCCCCTGGAAGGACCCCACTCCCATCAGCGAGTTCAACATGGAGACCACATAGGCCCCCATGTCCAGCCCCTCCAGCCACTCCGGGAGGCCCAGAATCCGCAGATTCTTCCGTCTCGACCGATTCTCCATCTCCTCGGACCGCTCCTGCCATTTCTTGTGGAGCGCCTCGTGCTCCTCCACCTTTACCGCCAGACCTAAGATCTCGTCCTCATTGTCAGAGATCTTTTGTCGAGCCTCTCGGATCGCCACCCCCTGGGCCGTCTGTGTCTCCAGCAGCTTATCAATAGAAGCCTTCATCGGCTCTAGCAGGTCCGTTTTAATCTCTGAGGCAGCGCTGGATACCCTTCCTGTTGCTTCTCCGATCACTGCCTCCACGCTGCCTGGTCTCCGCCCGCCGCCATTTTGTCCTTCTTCCCTCCCTTCTTCTGGTCCACCACCATCTTTTTTGTCGCCCCGCTCCTAGTTAAAGCCATATACTGACGGGGAGCTATTATTAACTCCTTCCCACACCGGGAAACGTCGAAAAAGTGCCCTTGGGGGCCCTGAAAAGAGCCGAAAAGTCAGTTTTTGCGGGAGCAGCCGAATGTGCAACTTAGCTCCGCATAGCCGCAACCAGAAGTCTCGAGAGGGAATCCTTTTGGCAGTGTTCGCTTCACCAATCTTCCCCAAAAAGTCTATGGAAACTCCTGAAAAAGGTCTGAGAGTCCATTCCAGACGGGAGCTGCCGAATGCGCGACCTACTCCTCCATGGTCGCCACCGGAAGCCTCGCCCCCGCTTCTTCAATGGCCTTGGTAGATTTGTTCACAGTTGTTCCCTCTGCTGCTAGAATTCACCTTTAATAGAGGCCCTCAAGTCAGCTTGCAGCTTTAAGCTTGCCCTTCCCCCGCCTGCATGCTGGAAGAGGCCCATCTCTCCCCTGCAGTTCAGCCAAATCTTTTACTGTTTCCGCCGGGTCTGGTAACCAAAAGACATACCATTCCTGGGGGACACTGTCAGGGGAATGTTGCAGTCTTCTTCCCACACCGGGAAATGTCAAACAAATGCCGTGGGGGCCCTGCAAGAGCCCAAAAGTCCGTTCCAAGCGGGAGCTACCGAATATGCGACCTAGCTCTGCATAGCCGCACCCGGAAGTCCAATTCACAAGTCTTGAGGTGACACAAAAGTTACATGATATTTAGGAATTCAAATGAAATAGGCGTGAACAAATTAGATAGGTTTGGGAAATGGGTTCATCTTTGATATCCTTCAATGTGAAAAAGAAAATCGGCATATACATTTGGGCCAGACATATGCATACAAACTACGGATGCCTTATACAGAACTGACAGGGACCTGGAGTTATAATAAATGATAATTTCCAAAATAGGACTACCAGCAAGGCAAGTAGTGTTTTTGGCTGTATTGCCAAATTAAATATAGAGGCTGTACAAAGCCATTTTTAAATGTTGGTCTCCCATACATGGCAGGAGATATTGAGAATTGTGGCCAAAAACGATAACCGAACTTACATTTCTACTTTTTTTTCCATTTCTGCTTTTTGCTAAGCAGTTAAAATGACTGGTGGAAGGAGTTGATATACGGTGTGCCACGTTTGAATAATGATTTTTACAGATCAGATTCCACACACCCCTCCCAGTCCTTAGGCTGTGTTTGTAAGATATGACCATCATGGCACCCCAAAACGTGAAAAGTTAAGGATGGGAAAATGTTTAAACTGCACCCACTTGATTCCAAGCTGTGGAAAAACATGGAAAAGCAGGAAAGCAACAGTGAAATTTGATAATTGAGTGATGCAAGATTCATTTCCACAACTGAAAGGTTTGCAGACAAATTGAGACTATAATTTCCCCTGCAACAATAGATATGCAAAGCAAATTTAACGGTAACGTAGTTGGTTTGTGGTCAATTTGTACATTTAAAAAGAAATTGGCTTGAAAATACAAATTGAGGATTATAGAAATATTCATATGTTCTATTTCACAAGGAAATTAGTGTTCTTTACACCTAACAGGAGTGGTATAGCAAGAAAGACATCTAAGGACAGCATCATCATTCACAAATCGTCTCACTCTACCATTACATCAAGTCAGGGCCGACCCTGATTCAAGGAGTCGTCGAGTAGAGAATGCCTGGAACAGCACGAGGCATATCTAAAAATGAGGTGCCAACTTGGTAAAGGTAGTACACAGAACTAGACATTATACTGTTGGACAGAGCAATAAAGAAGAAATAATTGGGGTTTGTAAGAATAGAAATGTAATAATTGTGGGGGTCTCAAATATTAATATATAGATTGGACCAATCAAATTGGCAAGAATGGTTTAGAATAAGAGTTTGTAGAATAGATTTGTGACAGTTTCTTGGACCAATACATTTTGGAACCCACAAGGGATGAACCTAGCTTAGATCTAGTATTGTGCAATAAAACAAGGTTAATTAGTAATGTCATAGTAAAAGATTTTCTGGGAAATAGTGATCATAATACTATTGAATTCCAGGTTAAATTTGAAAGTGACACATAAGAATCACAAACAAGAATTTGCCAGCTAAATATGCACGAGGGGAAAACGGGCTACGGTTAATTGGGTAAATAGACCCAATTTACCTTTACCACTCTTCATTTGCAGCCTATGAATGAAGAGTGGGAAACAATTAAATAAACAATTTAAAATATATTGAGGATTATAGATTATATCCAACAAATATATATTCTATGGGAAAACAAAATCTCAGCAAGACCCATCAATGGCTCACTCAGGAAGTTAGGGATAGTATTCAATTAAAAAGGTTTACAATATTGCATTGGGACTGGGAGTGTTTTAGACATCACCAAAGGACAACCAAAAAGTTGATAAGGAAAAGAGGAGAGTAAACAAGCCAGAAATAGGAAAAGATTTAAGAGCTTCTAAGTAACTAAAAAGAGTAGCTAAAGTTAACGTTGGTCCAGTAGAATCAGATACAGGAGAAATTATCAAGAGGAATGAGGTAATGGCAGAGTCACTGAACAAACATTGTGTCTGTCTTCACAGTTGAAGACATAAGTTTAATTCCGGAAATAGACAGAAACCTAGGGACTAACAAGTGAGGAAATTAAATAAATTAATACCAGAAAAAAGGTATTTGAGAAAACGTAAGGGATTAAAATGTGACAAACCCCTGGGGCCTAATGGCCTACATCCTAGGGTTCTAAAGGAGATAGTTACAGAGTTAAATGATGCAATGGCTGTGACTTTCCAGAATTAATTGGATTCAAGAACAGTCTCATCAGATTGTAAAAGATTTACTGGGAAACAGTGATCATAATATGATTGAATTCCAGGTTAAATTTGAAAGTGACATACAATCTGAAGAGAGAGAGAGAGAGAGAGAGAAAACAGGGAATTACAGGCCAGTTTGGTTGGAAAAATGCTGGAATCTATACAAGGAAGAATTAAAAATGCACTTAGAAAAACATACATAGTATGATTAGAAGTAATCAAAATGGTTTTACTAAAGGGAAATCCTGTTTAACAAATTTGTAGAGGGTTTTTGAGGATGAAATGAAAATCGCTTATTGTCACAAGTAGGCTTCAAATGAAGTTACTGTGAAAAGCCCCTCGTCGCCACATTCCGGCACCTGTTCGGAGAGGCTGGTACGGGAAGTACGGGATGTAACTAGTAGGCTAGATAAAGGCGGACCAGTAGATACAGTATACTTGGATTTCCAAAAGGATTTTGACAGGTTAATAGGCAAGAGAAGTCTGCATAGAGTTGGAGGTAATATGTAGAGCAAAGGTTAACGGATAGAAAACAGAAAGTGGGCATACTGGGGACTTAGGTCGCAGGTAGTAATAGTGGAGCATCAC
Source organism: Scyliorhinus torazame (assembly GCF_047496885.1). Lineage (NCBI taxonomy): Eukaryota > Metazoa > Chordata > Chondrichthyes > Carcharhiniformes > Scyliorhinidae > Scyliorhinus > Scyliorhinus torazame. Next base: position 248,340,486 of record NC_092710.1, read on the forward strand.
AAGTGTCAGTGCTGGGGCCTCAGCTATTTACAATTTATCTTAATTACTTGGATGAAGAAACAGATTATGTATCCAAGTTTGCTGACAATACAAAGCTAGGTGGAAAGGCAAGCTGTGGGGAGGACACAGAAGTTTCAGAAGTCCAGTTTTCTTTGATGGTACGACAGTTAAAAGGAAATTATCTTTCACCCTTACATCTGGAGTTAAAATTATTGCATTGTATTTCAATGAGTAAATTCCAGAAATGTATACTTTTTCTTTCACTTGTATCACTTATATATTATTTAACTGCAATAATACTATAATGTAACAAATATAACATCCTCTGTGATTTTATCCTGCAGCCAACAATTTTAACAGTCCACACCTTGTTTGTATTGCTGGACTCCACTTGATGTTCCTCTGAATGCATGTTTAAAATTTAAATGATAATGCTGTGTACTGCCTAAACATTTAAATCATATACAGGTAGCCAAGTACCAAGGAAGCTTAATGGATCCTCCTTTTTGAATAAAAATAACACTATACTGAAATTGTGATCCATACATCACAAACCACTGGGGTAAGACTTGTGTCTTCCATGTGGTTTCACATTGAGTCTTTCAGAATGGTATTAGAACTTTAATTTTACTGCTGAATGAAAATTGTTTTAAGTAAAGCTAAAGTGTACTAATCGGATCAAATAAAATTTGCAGGGCAAACCGGGGGCTGGTTTAGCACACTGGGCTAAATTGCTGGCTTTTAAAGCAGACCAAGGCAGGCCAGCAGCACGGTTCAATTCCCGTACCAGCCTCCCCGAACAGGCGCTGGAATGTGGCGACTAGGGGCTTTTCACAGTAACTTCATTTGAAGCCTACTTGTGACGACAAGCGATTTTCATTTCATTTCATTTCAAGTGAAGTACTGGATTTCTTTTCCTGATGTACATGATTTTGAAACATTTCCTCAGTAAATCTTCCTCATGTAGTTACTCCCTCAACTTACTTATAAAATTATTTAAGCAAGCTCCATATTAATTTGTACCAGAGGAAATAAGAAATTTAATATGCAGATTTTAAACAAACATGCACAGATGACTACAGATAGTATATAATTAGAGGTAATAACTCAAAGAGTCGAGATTATTTTCAAGATTTGTTCTTGTGTTTTATGTAAACCAGACCTTTTAAGTAAACATTCCTGCTTTATAATCAAATGTTCTTGATTCACTGCTCTCCAGGTGTTGATCCTGTCTACTGTTCATACGATACCTTATTTGCTCATAAATATTGGCAGTAAACAATGGGAAATGTTTAACAAAACCAATTTGAAAAGTTTATTGACAGCAAACTACAGTTAGTGTAAGTTTTATGTTATAATGTTACAACTGAAAGCAAACTGTTTTTACAGTGTGAATAATCTCAGAAGAATGCAATACAAATAAAACCTTTTAAGTACTGAACTATACACAGCACTTGGAAAAAATGTACACCTATATACATATAAACACCTACACAGTTGTCACGTATGCCTCTATAATGAGACAAGCCTCCAAAACTCATGGAATTTCTGATCTGGCAAGGATGCCACATATTTTTTCCCCCTTAATGCTTACGATTATTGGGTGTCCTCGACCTGTAGAAGAAAGGGAAAAAAAGGAAATTAATAACATGCAAGACTGCACTTTAATCACTAGCTAAATTGATTTAAAATATAGTATTTCAAATTAAGAGATTAATCATACAGATAAAACGCTGAAGAGACCAATATGTTGGTACCATTTTAACATTACTGGCCTTAATAACTTTACAAAAACTAAAGAGAAATTGTATAAAATGTGTACTACCTTGATCGTGATTTAGACTTGTGTTTGCGGCTTGCCTTCTTACCAGACCTTTGAGATTTTTCCACTGATCTTGAGCGACTGCGTTTTGATTTCTTTGCCTTCTTCTCTCTGCTGTTATCTGGAGAACGTGAGCTGCTCCTTGCGCTAGATTCGGTGTCTGAATGCTTTTTACCATCTTTTGTAGACCCTTTCTTGCTGGACTTGCTATCCTGCCTGGAATATTGCTGTGGCAGTTTACTGGAGCTACTGCGTGAGTATGTCCGCTCCGATTCCCTTTTTCGCTTCAGCTTACTCTCATCCTGACTGCTGGACTTACTGCTGTCTTTATCCTCCTTCTGCTTATCCTTTCTCGGTTTGTCTTTCTTTTTGTCCTGATCCTTTTCTTTGTCCCTTTTCTTTTCCTCTCTCTTTTTAACTCGCTCTGCACTTCCACTCCTAATTTTTTTCCTGTCCCTGTCTTTACTAATTCCCCTTTGCCTTATTCTACCTCTGCTAGGGCTCCTACGCCTTTCAGGACTCCTACGTCTTTCGTTGCTCCTACTGCGACTGACATGCTTGGCATCACTCTTGCTCCTACTTCTTTGCCTATCTCCACTTCTCCTGTTTCGGGACCCACTGCGGTGTCTCCGCCTCTCCCTTTCCCAACTTACATTTCTACTGTTTCTCCTAAGTCTATCACAGCTTCTACTCCTCTCCCTTCGGTTCCTGCGGGAATAACTCTGGCTTCTGCTACTACGTCTAGTTTTACGGGAAGGGGATCTGCTACGGCTCCATTTTTTCTTTCTCTTAGGAGAAAAGGAATAGGAAGAGCTACTACTGCTTTCTGTGGTGCTGCTGGAAGTTGAGCTCCTGGATCTACTGCTGCTGCTAGTGGTGCCACTGGTGCTGCTACTCCCACTACTACTGCTGGAGGAACTTCTGTTTCTTGATGCTTTTTCCTTTGAACTTTTCTCACTAGAGCTTTTACTCATTTCTGAGTTGGGTTCAGTTTCACTCTGAGTTCTTTTCTTTTCAGGAACAGTTTCACACTCCTTTTCTTTCCCTTCCTGTTTTACTGCACTGCCACCATGATCTTTACTCTGTTCCTTAATATCCACTTCCCTAAAAAATTTGCCCTCTTGATGTTTTACATCTGGAAAACAAAAATAAAAAGGAACTGAAAGTGATCTCGAGAAGTTATGAAATTTTATGGTAGCTTTATGTCTTAGTAATTTAAAAACATAATGAAGAATGAACATGGAAAACTACAGGTGGAAACAAATCTTGCCTGCATTTAGGATTTATCCAATGAGGCAACCATGTCCCCCAAAAAAACCTTTTCAAGTTTTCAGCCCCACAAAATTCAAAAAGGACAAACCAGCAAATTGTAAGTGCAATTGAGGCAAAATTGCTTGAGCAATAGTTTGGACATCCCTGGGTTAAGGGAAAATTACAAAGATTTGCATAAACTGAGTACATTTGAGTGTAAGTTAGTCAGTACAGCATCTTCTCAAACCGTTCTATTGCAAAACCGAGAACATTGAAGAACATTACAGCGCAGTACAGGCCCATCGGGCCTCGATGTTGCGCCGACCTGTGAAACCACTCTAAAGCCCATCTACACTATTCCCTTATCGTCCACGTCTATCCAATGACCATTTGATTGCCCTTAGTGTTGGCGAGTCCACTACTGTTGCAGGCAGGGCATTCCACGCCCTTACTCCTCTCTGAGTAAAGAACCTACCTCTGACATCTGTCCTATATCTATCTCCCCTCAATTTAAAGCTATGTCCCCTCATGCTAGACATCACCATCCGAGGAAAAAGGCTCTCATTGTCCACCCTATCTAATCCTCTGATCATCTTGTATGCCTCAATTAAGTCACCTCTTAACCTTCTTCTCTCTAACAAAAACAGCCTCAGGTCCCTCAGCCTTTCCTCATAAGATCTTCTCTCCATACCAGGCAACATTCTGGTAAATGTCCTCTGCACCCTTTCCAATGCTTCCACATCCTTCCTATAATGCGGCGACCAGAATTGCACGCAATACTCCAAATGCGGCCGCACCAGAGTTTTGTACAGCTGCAACATGACCTCATGGCTCCTAAACTCAATCCCTCTACCAATAAAAGCTAACACACCGTACACCTTCTTAACAACCCTCTCAACCTGGGTGGCAACTTTCAGGGATCTATGTACATGGACACCGAGATCTCTCTGCTCATCCACACTGCCAAGAATCTTACCATTAGCCCAGTACTCTTGTCTTCCTGTTATTCCTTCCAAAATGAATCACCTCACACTTTTCTGCATTAAACTCCATTTGCCACCTCTCAGCCCAGCGCTGCAGCTTATCTATATCCTTCTGTAACTTGTAACATCCTTCCGCACTGTCCACAACTCCACCCACTTTAGTGTCATCTGCAAATTTACTCACCCATCCTTCTACGCCCTCCTCCAGGTCATTTATAAAAATGACAAACAGCAGTGGCCCCAAAACAGATCCTTGTGGTACACCACTAGTAACTGGACTCCAGTCTGAACATTTCCCATCAACCACCACCCTTTGTCTTCTTCCAGCTAGCCAATTTCTGATCCAAACTGCTAAATCACCCTGAATCCCATGCCTCCGTATTTTCTGCAGTAGCCGACCGTGGGGAACCTTATCAAACGCTTTACTGAAATCCATAAACACCACATCAACTGCTTTAACCTCATCCACCTGTTTGGTCACCTTCTCAAAGAACTCTATAAGGTTTGTGAGGCACGACCTACCCTTCACAAAACCGTGTTGACTATCTCTAATCAAATTATTCCTTTCCAGATGATTATACATCCTATCTCTTATAATCCTTTCCAAGACTTTGCCCACAACAGAAGTAAGACTCACTGGTCTATAGTTACCGGGGTTGTCTCTACTCCCTTTCTTGAACAAGTGGACAACATTTGCTATCCTCCAGTCTTCTGGCACTATTCCTGTAGACAAAGATGACTTAAAGCTCAGCAATCTCCTCCCTAGCTTCCCAGAGAATCCTAGGATAAATCCCATTTGGCCCAGGGGACTTACCTATTTTCACACTTTCCAGAATTGCTAACACCTCCTCCTTATGAACCTCAAGCCCTTCCAGTCTAGTAGCCTGAATCTCAGTATTCGCCTCGACAACATTGTCTTTTTCCTGTGTGAATACTGACGAAAAATATTCATTTAGCACTTCTATCTCCTCGGACTCCACGCACAACTTCCCACTACGGTCCTTGACTGGCCCTACTCTTACCATAGTCATTCTTTTATTCCTGACATATCTATAGAAAGCTTTAGGGTTATCCTTGATCCTACCTGCCAAAGACTTCTCATGTCCCCTCCTGGCTCTTCTTAGCTCTCTCTTTAGATCCTTCCTAGCTAACTTGTAACTCTCGAGCGCCCTAACTGAACCTTCATGTCTCATCTTTACATTAGCCTCCTTCTTCCTCTTGACAAGTGTTTCGACTACTTTAGAAAACCACGGTTCCCTCGCTCGACCACTTCCTCCCTGCCTGACAGGTACATACTTATCAAGGACACGCAGTAGCTGTTCCTTGAACAAGCTCCACATTTCCCATTGTGCCCATCCCCTGCAGTTTTCCTCTCCATCCAATGCATCCTAAGTCTTGCCTCATCGCATCATAATTGCCTTTCCCCCAGATATAACTCTTGCCCTGCGGTATATACCTATCCCTTTCCATCACTAAAGTAAACGTAATCGAACTATCACCAAAGTGCTCACCTACCTCCAAATCTAACACCTTTCCTGGTTCATTACCCAGTACCAAATCCAATATGGCCTCGCCTCTCGTTGGCCTATCTACATACTGTGTCAGGAAACCCTCCTGCACACATTGGACAAAAACGGACCCATCTAAAGTACTCGAACTATAGCGTTTCCAGTCAATATTTGGAAAGTTAAAGTCCCCCATAACAACTACCCTGTTGCTTTCGCTCCTATCCAGAATCATCTTTGCAATCCTTTCCTCTACATCTCTGGAACTTTTCGGAGGCCTATAGAAAACCCCTAACAGGGTGACCTCTCCTTTCCTGTTTCTAACCTCAGTCCATACTACCTCAGTAGACGAGTCCTCATCAAACGTCCTTTCTGCCACCGTAATACTGTCCTTGACTAACAATGCCACCCCTCCCCCTCTTTTACCACCTTCCCTGAGCTTACTGAAATATCTAAACCCTGGCTCCTGCAACAACCATTCCTGTCCCTGCTCTATCCATGTCTCCGAAATGGCCACAACATCGAAGTCCCAGGTACCAACCCATGCCGCAAGTTCACCCACCTCATTCCGGATGCTCCTGGCATTGAAGACACACTTAAACCACCTTCCTGCCTGCCAGTACAGTCCTGCAACTTTGAAACCTTACTCATGACCTCACTACTCTCAACCTCCTGTATACTGGAGCTACAATTCAGGTTCCCAATCCCTCGCTGAACTAGTTTAAACCCTCCCTTTTAAAAAACAAATTTAGAGTACCCAATTAATGTTTTCCAATTAAGTGGCAATTTAGCGTAGCCAATCCACCTACCCTGCACATCTTTGGGTTGTGGGGGCAAAACTCACGCAAACACAGGGAGAAGGTGCAAACTCCACACGGAGAGTGACCCAGAGCCGGGATCGAGCCTGGGACCTCGGCGCCGTGAGGCAGCAGGGCTAACCCATTGCGCCACCGTGCTGCCCTACAAAACCTTTCCTATTTGCCATATGGACCACTCACATGATAAGATGTTGAGTAATGCATCGATCCAATTGTTCAATTTAGCGTCTTGAGGTGATGAAATTTACATCAACATTTTGCTTGCAGGGACACGGGCTACTAACTGGTCTTTCTGACTTAACTAGAAGACAATGATTGAAATAAAGGCATATAATCTTGGAAGCATACCTATTCATTTTTTTCTTTAAAAATATATGGTGCTTCCAACATTTTTGCTCCTATTGTGTTATTTAATTAATCTACCATGGTGTTGGCTCATGGCCATTATACCTAGTAAAATTACGTATAGACAATGGTGCTTCCAACATCTTTGTTCCTATTGTATGTACTTTAATTATTCTATCATCGTGCTGATCATGGCCATTATATTTAAAAAGCATACATCTCCAGCTAATCACAATAGGTATGCCAGAGGATTTACTGTTTTGTAAGGATTGGAACATATAATGATAGCCAAATATCATCAGTATTTAAAAGTTGAAATACAGAATGAGTTGTTAATTTGGACATTGAGTATATACTTTGTCAGTTTTCAATAGGAATATAACAATTTAAATACATTTGATTGATATTAGAAGCAGAAAGTAAAACTACATAAAAGACTTGTTACATTGTGAATTAACTGGAGCTAGTTCTCACTATTGAAGTTTAAAATGCGCACTACATATAAAAGTTAGTTGACGGGATGTACTTTTTGTTGAAAGAAAACAGAAAATCTTCATTTGCGAAGAATTGGGGGGAAAAAAAGGCTATGTTGGAATCGCTATTGGATCTGAAATCTAGGTCTAACCCAATTTTCTTTTTGCTTGTTTGCCGAGTTAACAGATTTGTCTAGTTATCCCATCTCAAATACGTGCAGTTGTCAGGGCTGTGCTTGAACCTGCTAGGCAACTACTCACTGTGTCAGCTGCTAGGACTGGTTTGACTCTTTCATCACTGGGGTGCATGCTAACTGTTTTGTAGAAAAACATTATTGTTTTATTTAAAAAACTGATTCATGTTGGTTCATAACTTTAAAACCCAAGGCAGGTGTTCTTGGCAATATTGTTTAACTAATCCAGCAATACGCCAATTTACTGAGCTTGGGGCAAATATTTTAATATGTTGACGAAAATGTGATAGACATGTCTAAAAAAGTAAACATTTAAGAAAAAGCATGCCATGTAGTATTTAACTAAAGAGAGGCTTTCAATTGGGAAGGTACTGAAAGAATCAATCCTTTACATTTGCAGAATAAATTAATCTTGTATTCATCAGCTCAATGCTGGGAATCCAAAAAGAGGTACAATAACCAAAGAGGGGTTGAAGGTTAAATTGGTGATATAAAATGGTTAGGTCTACGGTGTAAGACTTGAGGCACAATCAGCCCTAATGGGAGAGTGGTTCCAATGTATTGGGTGAGTAACCCACAAGAACCTGGGTGCGTAGTGTTCTGGCATAACAATGAAAAATGAGTCAGACAGGATGAAAGGCTGCTTGGACCTGGTTGTGCATTTTAGCTACTATGCCAAACCCAACAGAACTGAATCACAAATCAGAAAATAAAGCAAAATGGCAGTCAGTCAGGCTAGGATAGCTCAACAGCGCCAGCTTGTGGCTAACAACCTGCAAAGCTTTATAATATAAAGTAGAACGAGACATATTTTAATACTGTGATATGTCGACAGATGGTATCGGTGGGATTAAGCTATTCTTGTACCCAAATCACAAAATTAAATGCACGTATAACAAGCAATTCAGCCAAATGATACTTTAGCCTTTATTGCAAGCGATTGGAGCAAAAGATAAGAAAGTCTGCTGTAAAAATGAGGGTCTTTGGTGAGACACATGAGTAACTAGCACCATTTTGATCTCTACATAAGGAAATATATACTTGCTTAAATGCTGTGCAACAAAGGTTCACTAAATTCATTGTTGGATGAGGGGGATGTCCTATGAGGGCAGATTAAATAGAGTGGGCTTACGTTCTCTCGAATTTAGAAGAATGAAAGATGATTTAATGGAAATGTATAAAATTAGCTTGAGGCTGTTTCCCTCAACTGAGACTCTAAAACAAGGGGTTATAGTCTCAGGATAAGGGATCAGCCAGTGAGGAGTGAGATGGTTCTGAATTTTTAGGAATGTTCTATCCTAGGGGGCTGGGGATGCTCAGTCACTAAGCGAATGAAGGATATGGAATTAAGATGGGAAAGTGGAACTGACATGGAAGATCACCCATAATCTTGAATGATAGAGCAGATTCAAGGTACTATTGATCTACCCCTGCTTCTATTTCTGCATTACATAGCTACTTTAATATTGACAAGTGTACACAAAAATGCTTTTGAAAAGAGATGGTAAAATATAGAATGGGTGAGTGACACAATATTTTTATTAAGTTAGTTGATCTCCCAAGATAGTGTACATAAAGAATTAAAGCTGGAAAAAGGAAGCAGGGAGATGACATGCAAGCATAATTCTGCCCTCATTTTAAAATCAAATATGTTGTCTTGTCCTCATCTAATATTTGGGGGATTTTTTAAGTTAAAATTGCAAAACATAAGTTGAAAAGCTGAGAATTAGTGCTGGTTGCAGAATGGAAGTATCTGTGTAGTACAGTCTGAGAAGATGAGAGAGATAAAACTGAAAAAATGTGGCCGATTATAAATATTTTTTTAAAAACAAAAAATTTGGAGTACCCATTGCCTTCACTGTTCCGAAGTTCATGGAGTTAAAAAGAACACCAACACCAGTAAAATTCTGAATAATGTGCCCGTAGGTCAATCTGGTAAAAATTCTCTGGAGGGGAAGCGAAACAGCTAGTGAAAGGATATCGGTAAATATTGGAGGGCACCCCATTGACAAGTTGCATGCCAAAAACACAACCTCCCCTGAAACAGCAGTCATACCTTCCATTTGTTTCTCCTGCTGTTGTTGAAGTACCAGCTGCAATTCCCTTTCCTTGCGTCTAAAGGCATCCTGTTTTTGTCTGATTCTACGGTGTAGTTCTTCATCATCGGTGTCAGAGGATTCGGAGGCTCTCTCACTTCTCTCATCTTCACTGTCAGAGCCATACCCGCCCAGACCACCTGCACATAAAAACCCCAGTTTCTTTCACAGTGGAAATAACACACTTTCAAGCAGATTTTCAATTTAGTTTATTATGTATGCTCGCTTTCACTTATCCAAATTCTACGCTGAATTACTGAAACTATTTACATATTTGAATAACAAACATTTTAAAATAGCAATTTTAAAATAATTTCTGCAGTATTATTCAAATAAGGTTCAACATAAGCTTTTAGTACTAAGCCATTAACAACAAATTCAATCTGTGCTATCAAAGATTAAATTGAAGACAATTTCACACAATATTTCTCAAAATCAACCCAATATGACTTGGAGGGAAAGCTAAAGTACAGTGATGAGCACCGCACGTTTTGACATTGAGAAACTTTTGTATTTTTATTGACTTAATTGATGATATTTAAAATATGTTAATGTAGGACACTGCTAATAGCTTGATTCACCAACAGCTGGTTCTGAGCCTTGCAGACCAGGAAGGCAACAGTTTCAATCCTTAGTCTGTATACAATTTGCTGACCTAAATTGCAGCAGTGGACCCTAGAAAATATTTTAGGTAAGTGGGAAGGAAAAAAAAACATGCTTAAGATTTTTGCTCTTCATCATGACCCATAACTCTTCTGAAAAAATATGTGAGTTTAAGGTCAGTCTTATGGATCCATTCTATATTGCTGAAAAGAGACATTTTGCCAAACCCTTTTATCTTGCACTCATCAAAACCAATGCAAGAATGCCAAATTTCAAACAATCACAACAATTTATATTACAGGAGAAAAGGGTGCGGATTGGTTGGTAACTCGACTCGGATTGGCTGAGACATTGCCATGAAGAAAGGACTGGAGAACTATAGGTGCCCAAGCAATTCAAAAAATGTACAAAACTTGGACATTTTGTTTGCAGAGAACAGGTCCCTGCATATGAATGTATGTCGCTTGTAGCAAGCATTTATGAGCCACATAACCAGTTCTTACTGAGTATCTTAAATTGGTAGTTTGTGCAGCTAATATTAGCGCATTCCAGATTATTCAGCCCAAAATCCTAAACAAAATTTTGACTGTTGTATGTGATTCAGTGACTGGGCAACACTTGCTGGACAATTCTGAATGTGTTAATAACTGCAGTAACAACCAATTTAAGTTAATCAGTCAAGCTCATAACATGGCTCATTTGCACACCGGAACTACAAACAAAAGGAATATGTTCAAACATTGCACTCTTTTGAATTTCCTGGGAGCTTGAGGAGTCTATAGTTCCTCGCTGCTTTCTCCATGGCCATGTCTCAGCCAGTCAATTTGCCAACCAATCAGCTCCTATTTCTCCAGTAGTATAAACTGTTGTGATCGCTTGAAATTTAGCACTCTCGTATTTGTTTTGATGCGTGCAAGATGAAAACGTTTGGCAACATGTCTCCCTTTTCAGTAATATTAAAGTTCTGAAATACTGAGTGATTGTTTGGAGCCATTTTAATAGTAAATTGGGCAACTACAGAAGATGCTGCCATTCCCTATGGAATTGCACCCAGATACTAATCACCAGCCGGTGGGTAAACAACTGAAAAAATAAACCACCATTAGCACCAACCACAAGGCAATATTTAGAAATAAAATCATGGGAGTTCTATTTCAATTTCCCATTTAAAATGTTAATTTTTTTCTTCAAAGCTTGGATAGTCCTTTGTGAAGTTGAGGATTGTTTAGGTTCACCATATATGTGGTGGTTTTTTGGGCCAAAACAATTTCAGTAAAAAATGAGTTTTATTAATTTTCTCATATGAAGTCCGGCCTGTGTTTTACTGGTGCAAGTAATTTCTATAATTTGAGATGAGCAATAGCTGGTAATCATAGAGGGGGCAAGTAAATACAAATAACTATGCAGTAAAACATGAGACATCACACTTTGCAATACTGAAAAGTTATTGCATTGGAATCTGTCTTGCCAGCATTCTTGGTATTTGCCAAGAAATTGTCACCAAGAATCGCTGTAACAAAGTATATATTTAAAAAAATAAAATATATTTTCAATAAGTGTCAAATTGTTTGCAGGCAAGATGAACCATAACAAAAAAATTAACAATGGAGACAGTACATAGCGTCTGTTCATTATCTCTGGCAATGAAGCACATGAGGTTTATTGCAGGAACAAATTCTAGACTCATTTTTGGGACTTAAAAACACTTCAGTTCTTTCGTAAAAGGTTTTTCTGCTTTAACAAATACTTAAAACTATAATCACAAACCAGAAACTGAGTAGTTTCAATTACTTTGTTCCATGAAAGCAATGTGTGGAAATGTTACCCCTGCATTTATGATTAAAGTGGCACTGCTACTGAAATAAAGAATAAATAAATGTACCAATTAAGGTAAAGATAACTAGTTCCTAACTGCAATAGGTTTATTTGCTTGAATCGGATTTGATAACACTGAGTCTCTAATCATTGAGTTCCCACTGATGTTATTTCCTTTCACCAGTTTCCATTTGGAAACAGAAAATTGACTTAACATTAAAATAGGCATTATTATATCACTAGAACAAATACTTTTGAGAACTGACAGGTTGCACTGTGCAGAGAGGTAAAATTTCAGGCTAGGAAAGAATGAAGCTCTGCAATGTCAGCAAGACAGCTTGGCACTAGTACTATACAAGCAACGCTTTCCATTAGTTTATGTAGTAATCTATAACTGGATGAAAAAACAAAGTGTGAGCTGGAAGTGCATAATTATCACTTGTAGATGGCTGAAAAGTACATGTTGACTGTTAAAAAGTACATGGTGATGATTAAAAAGTACATAGGTACAGCACATGTATAAGCTTACATTTTGGACAAGTCCCCTTTCTCCCATTACCCCTTTTTCTTAAAGGATGCTACTTACCAAGTCCAGTTAGAGAAGCCAGTGCACTGGACTGTGCCAGCTGCTTTGCAGGAGCTTTGTATCACATCAACAACAGGAACAACATGTTAACACTTTTTCAAAGTCATGAGTTGCTATGGCATTGCAAAACTGTACTACTACAGCTGCTTTGCAAGGGAGAGAAGAAACATTATAAACAAAAAGATCCATTCAAGAGCACAGTGCTTCACATAACAGGCATATTTTGTTTACAACTTTATATCACCTAAAGCAAAATCATTTTGCATCTTTTCTTACAATACAACATCAAAGAAGAAACAAAGGATTTCGGTTTCGTACATATTTTATATGGTGAGGCGATGCAGTCAGCTTTTAAAAATAAATCTTGATAATTTTTCCTACATTTCTAATAATAAAACCTGAAAATAGTGAAATGCTGATATATTAAAAAAAGAATCGGTGATACATCTCAGAATGCATTCAACAGGAAATATTAATACTGGCTTGGCAGCAAATAAAAAATCTGAAAAGGTAGGCAGATTATATAATTGATTTCAGAATTCATGTTAAACCAAAATTATCCCAATTTTTAATTCTTAATTTCAGGTATTAAGTATACCTAGCCAAATAAAGTACACTGCATTTATAATCTAAGGAACACACAGAGTCCAGAGTCTGCTGCAGATATGAGGCTACAAATTGAATTGCTGCTCTAGAGATAGATCACAATAAATGCATACACTATTACAGACCACTGCTACAAGTTGCAATGACCGAAACCAAACTCCTAAATCTGTTATATTCATAATATAGGGAAATATGTAACCCTAATTTCCTTATTACAACTATGAGAAAAATAGAATAAAAAAAATAAATTGATAGAATAATAAAAATAAATTGCATCAATTCTTGAGCTACGTTAGTGTTACATATTAGAATAAAACTCCGGAGTAGCAATTTACTAAAGGACCTTTAAAACACACCCTGCTTATTTTTATAATAGTTACCCCAATAACTGCCATAAATATCAAAGATTCCAGATCTTCTTTCTGTGGATATAATTTCTAGAATGCAACTTTATTCTGAAATCCTGTTGGAGGTCATTCCCATTTTGGACAAGAAAATGTCAATTAGCTTCAGCTATCATGGAATTATTTGATTTTTTTTTAGTAAATTGAAATATTGTGGGGAAAAATAATTAAAGCTTTCTTAACTGAAATAAAATTCATTTTATACAGTAAAATCCCATTCACCCAAATGCTACCGTTCACAGAGCAACCAATTAGTGCTAAACTAGGAACAAGTGTGTTGCAGCTCCCACATGCATCAGGAACTGGAATTGGACTGCCAAACATTTCATACAATACCCTTAGTCAGCAGACTGCAGAGATTTCACTCTATCAGCCCATTTGAACCTACTGTCCATCAGTTCTCAGCTGAAGCTCTTTAATTACCGAGACCAACTAGAGGGCAAACCTGTATCAGCCATGGAGGTCACCGTCAAAATATAATTGAACAGCTACAATTTAAAACATCACCATCACCCCCCACCTCCCCCCAATGAATTCCCCATGTCGTGTCAGACATAAATTCTTATATTTCAGCTATATTTTGAATTGAGTACTTTTATCAAATGGTAAAATTATTTTAACACTAACCATTCATCTCTAAGAACAAGATGAGTACATGAAGGAGAAAGGTATACAGGGATACATGGGAAATAAGGTGGGAGGAGGCTTGTGTGAATTATAAACACTGGCATAGCACTGTTAGGATAAATTACCCCTTTTTTTGGTGTTTCTCTGCTGTAAATACTATATTATTTCTAAAGAAAGACAGGGGCTTTTTGCCAAAAAAAAAAGGCAGTGTACCCGGTTGCAAACTTCCTCTGCACTTTATCAGCAAGGTTAAGCTGATTCATTAACTGATGTGGAGGCTCATTTGTCCTCACTTTACTGAATAACCCACCTGAAAGAATCTAGAGGTCTCTTAATTACAACTGCTAGTCTGTCATAGGTACTACATAGCAAAACTTTTCTCTTGGTTGATTTACTTCCATATCCTACAAATATTTGATTTAATGAGGTTTTACTGTACACCCTACTCAAAATTATTTCTCTCAAGGAGTGCAAAATCTTTTTCTGTAGAGTGTGCAATGAGGGAAATCTTAAATTCAAGAGTAGCTTACTTATCCATTTCTCCTTAGGAATAAATGCAATTTTCTTTATGAATGTATAGACATTTTAAATTTACTGTCAAGCATTTTAATATATCAGAAATTCCAAAATATGTGTGTCTGAAGGAACTAAAAACGTAGGCCATTTTTACGCTTCTTCAATTTTAATTCTACATTAAAGAGATGTTTTTGTACCTTTAGTAGCTTTACGGTGAACTTCTCTGGCAACATAATAGATCTCTTCATTTGTTACTTCTAAAAGGACTTCTGTAAGCAGCATCTTCATCATTATCATCTGTAATCAAGAACAGAAAACATTTTATTTCTTCAACTGATTACCACATGGGAAGGGAGACTATAATAGAATTTACGTGCATAAAGTCAAAATCCACTTTTGTAGCTTTGACCAGTCACTGCAATACAGTATTTTCTTTTACAAGTCATTTTTACAATTGCACCTGGAATCCATTATTAACTTCCGCCTCTGTTCATTTGGATAGAGTCGGGCCCAGTTTGGGGGGGGGGGGTCCGGAGTGTGAGTGGTGTTTCAAATATTTAAATTAGAAGTGCTTTTATTTCTTCTAACTCTTTCAGAATAACTATTGGTATAAAACTGGAAGAACCAACCAAGTTAGCGATTTAAATTGCTTTGTCAGATGGTTCCCAGCTCAGTGTAATTGGCCAGAGGACATTAGCAGTTCTGGACAATTGCCGCATAAAGCCTTGCCTAGGAACTTGAGAGGGATTTCCCAGTGCATCTTTTGAGGTACCCACCAAAACCAACACTAGGGAGCCAGGGAGTCACGGGCTATTATGTTAATTAACACGACTGTTTCAGTGCAGAGAAATAGAACATTCTGGGACCCACCGTCAGCATCAGACAATCCCATTTTAAATATGACAGTCATTTGTAGAATAGGGCAACACGGTAGCACAAGGATGTTGCCTGGTATGGAGGGAAAATCTTATGAGGAAAGGCTGATGGACTTGAGGTTGTTTTCGTTGGAGAGAAGAAGGTTAAGAGGAGACTTAATAGAGGCATACAAAATGATCAGGGGGTTAGATAGGGTGGACAGTGAGAGCCTTCTCCCACGGATGGAAATGGCTGGCACGAGGGGACATAGCTTTAAACTGAGCGGTAATAGATATAGGACAGAGGTTAGAGGTAGGTTCTTTACGCAAAGGGTGGTGAGGCCGTGGAATGCCCTACCTGCAACAGTAGTGATCTCGCCAACATTGAGGGCATTTAAAAGTTTATTGGATAAACATATGGATGATGATGGCATAGTGTAGGTTAGATGGCTTTTGTTTCGGTGCAACATCGTGGGCCGAAGGGCCTGTACTGCGCTGTATCGTTCTATGTTCTAAGTGATTAGCACTGTGGCTTCACAGCGCCAGGGTCCCAGGTTCGATTCCCTGCTGGGTCACTGTCTGTGCGGAGTCTGCACATTCTCCTCGTGTCTCCGTGGGTTTCCTCCGGGTGCTCCGGTTTCCTCCCACAGTCCAAAGACGTGCAGGTTAGGTGGATTGGCCATGATAAATTGCCCTTAGTGACCAAAAAGGGTAGGAGGGGTTATTGGGTTAGTGCTTAAGTGGGTCGGTGCAGACTCGATGGGCCGAATGGCCTCCTTCTGCGCTGTATGTTCTATGTTCAAGGATGTCCTCCAATCGTCCCAACAATTTTCATCAGCCCCAACAGATATTATCAAATGACTATTTATATTATCAGCCTTAGAAACTAAAGATTATTTTTCTTCATGTTGAAAAGGGATGTATTAATAGTTTTAATTATGCAAGATAATTAATTGAGAGAAAATGATTGTGGCAAGGGTTGGAAGGCGATGTAAAATATATTCAGATAATCCTCAATCAATATGCTGTAAATCAAATCAGAACAGATGCATTACTTGACTTAGTTATGGATAATGATGCACAGCAATCACGTGACCTAAAATCAAGGCAACATGTTGAAGGCAGTGACCAAAACATAAAAGGTATCGTTTAAAAAGAATGTCAGGATATTTGACTAACAAAGCAAATTAAGAGGAAGGAAAAACAATCAAAACTGATACACTGAGTAGATATCACCACAGGAGATTGAAAAGGTACACATTGTGTATGCTTACTTTAGGAAAAAAAAGTATGCAAGGTAGGAGTGCCATGTGAGAAACATTAGTTAAACCAGTTAAGATTTAGGTTCATAGCTTTGGATATTCCACTCAAGAAACACCATTAAAAAAGTCAGATTGTATACAGCATGGATTCACACAAGTGTTGCCAGGGATGTAAAAATTAGTGAGACTATTTTACAGAAGCAGGGCAGGTTAAGAAATTTAATAGACTTTGAAGGCATAGACATAATGGACCAAATGACCCATTTGTGCTGTAAACGCCTACAGGTGAATAGGACCAATAAAAATGCAGGAAATCAACAAAAAAAGCTTTAAAATGCAGAACTGGATGCGCAAAACATTAAAAGAGCAGCACAAGTAGACAAAGCCACAATAAGTGAATTTAAATCTATGAATTTATATCTTGAGACATTGAAAAGAAGGTAATGTTAATTTTGAATAAGACCACAGAATGTCAACAGCTGTAGTATTGAGGCATCCCATTACATAAAATATATAAAAACAGAAAAGGTGCAGCAGAGCTTCACTAGCATGCCACTAGGGATAAGAAATAAATTAAGAAGAGAGATTTGAGACATCCAAGGCCGTTTGCTCACACTGGACATCAAAAGGTAAGTATCGCCTAGTCGAGGACTTGATCAGAGAATGCAGAATCAAAAGAAATGCAATAACAGTGACAGAAAAAGCATGAATGATGTTGCAGAAAGTCTAACACTTACAATCGATGCAGACGTTTGCATGTGAAATATCAGCAGCATTTGAAGAATTTACCAATAGCTTTACAGCTATTGCTTGGTAATGTATCAATTTCTTAATTGTGCAGAAATTATTTTAAGTAACAAGGAAAAATAAATTTAAAACGACATGTGCATAGGCCTCAAATTCTATTTAGAGTTCTTTGTACTTGAAATGTTCCTTAATATTTGAAGGATTTTGTAAATACACAATTCATAATTTTTCCAATTAATTGTTTTCTAATTGTAAACTTTAATTTCAAACCCAAAGTGCAACAAGGTCAACAGATTGACATGCCATCTGATATTCCTTTTCCTCTTCAGTCATTTCTGGTTCACTCTGTTCTTCCTGAGCAACTGGCGAGGGACTTCTGCTTGGTTTTTCATTAATTTTTGTTTCAGGGGTTTCATACTCCTCATCTTCATCATCACTGTCCTAAAATACCGCAAACCGGAACAATATCAATTGTCAAATTTCAAAACGGAGGTTTGCAAATATCCAATTAACTAAGCTGATCAATTTTTTTAAAAACGCACAATCCCTTTCAAAAGTATATTCTGTAAATACGTACTCACCAAACCAGACAGCCAAATATGAAAACCAACAGGTTCAAAACAAGCATGTGCTTTGCGTTTAGTGTATTATCTGAACAAACACAAGTACACACATCTCAACTTCCCTAACTGTTAACGGCCAAGTTACATAAACAGTGAACACTTAAAATGTATTCTTATGTTCTACAAACAATGATATCTGGCTTAAGTTCTTTTTCTGGAAAGGATAAAAATGACGAGCTGCAAAAAAAAGCACATCATCCATCCCTTTTGCCCATGCAGATTTTACACACAGCGACTGCAATTCATGAGGAGATCTGTTAGTGAGACAGATTTTTCTGAAAACCTGTTAACATTCTCAAATGAAAAATATGGCTAAAAGCACATCAGTTATTGCACCTTAAGATAGGCCATTGTGCATGCACTTACAAATTTGCTTTTGTGAGGCAATCGTGGTCCATCAGTTTCTTCAGGAACCTCTTCTGGATCTTTTTTGTTTTTTGATGATTGAGCTCGCTCTTTTTCTAACCTTTCTTTCTCAAGTTTTTTCTGCTTTTCCCGTTCCATCTTCTCCAGTCCCTCACGAATCCAGGCTGGCAACGTTCTGCGTTTCACAGCATCTGCAAAATAAGATGTTATATATACTGAGAAGAATATTTAACAGCTTATACAATCCTGATCCAAAGATTAACAGCCGATCTCAGGTACTCTTAATAATTTACAAATTAATTAGAATATTCTTATTTTCCATAGATCATAAATGAAAACAATTGACTAAATAACCTTATACAAATTACCATGAAAATTGCATCTGCAGTGTTAATGCTGTTAGTAACATCTTTATTAAAATAACAATAGAATACAACAGGATGCATTTTCACATTCAGCAACAGCATTGAAAGGTCAGTCATATTGAGCTTATTTTACTCACAATATCATGAACAGTAAATTCATGACCAGTGACATTGCTGTAAGGGAAGTTGCATAATATGCAGCTTAGTTATTTCCCCACAGTTAATGAGGACAACTGAAGGAACACTACAGTAATAAACACTACTTTGTTTCGTAGCCACAAACGTACAACAGAAATAGCTGAAGTCTGGGAAGTGCATTACTAACTTCCATCTTGGGGGCTATTAAACTGTTTGTGGATGAAACAACATAATTGTTACATTTATGGGCCCAAGCTAAGTTAGTTTAGGGGGTAGTCTCAATTCACTTTACTGTGGGTGCAAATTCACAGCACAAAGCTACATAAAATGCAGCATGAATGCTAGTCTCACTCAAGAGAAGTCAGAAGTATAGCATGTCTGCAATGTGTAAATGCCACAGTAGTCGATGCTTTGACGGGGTTATGAATGCTTTGGGGAGGGCAGCACGGTGGCGCAGTGGTGTCTCACGGCGCTGAGGTACCAGGTTCGATCCCAACTCTAGGTCACTGTCCATGTGGAGTTTGCACATTCTCCGTGTTTGCGTAGGTTTCGCCCCCACAACCCAAAGATATGCAGGTTAGGTGGATTGGCCACGCTAAATTGCCCCTTAATTGGAAAACATGAATTAGATACCCTCAATTTTTTTTTTAAATGAATGCTTTAGGAAGTTCATTATATTTAACAGGTGCAATACCTAACTTGTAGTATATATTTATAGCTGCTTGGTAGTATAGAACTTGAGTATTGCTGAAAAAAAAAGACATATCATTGAAGCTTTTCATCTCTCGTATCTCTCGCTCTCTGGCTGTGGAGGTCAGCAGTCAGCAAACGTGCAGCTGAAGGGAGAACTAGGAAGCTTCTCTGCCAAACTACAGAACACTTGTATTGCAAAACTGACTATTTGTCTGAAGTGAACTCTACTGGAAACTCAAAATCGTAACAGCCGGAATATGATTCCTCACGGATCAAGGACTGTTCCATATACCTTTCTAAAAAAAATACTTCCTTACTTTGAACTCAATTTTCCCTTTTAATCTGTATGAATGTATATGCAAGTGTTTTAACATTTTCTTGCCTTTAATAATTAATAAACTCACTGGGCGGGATTCTCCATCCCCCTGTCGGGTCAGAGAATCCCTGGGGGGCGGCGTGAATCCTGCCCCACCGTCGGCTGCCGTATTCTCTGGCACCGGTTTTCGGGCGGGGATCATGGCGCCGTTCGGGGGACGTTGGCAGTGGCCCCCCGGCAACTCTCTGGGCCCCGATGGGCCGAGCGGCCGTCGGTTTCTGGCCAGTCCTGCCGGCGTGGATTGGACATGGTCCCACACGGCAGGACCTGGTTGGTAGGCCGGCTGGTGCGATCCTCGGGGGCGGGGGGGGGGGGGGGGGGGGCACGGTGGCCTGGCCCACAATCGGGGCCCACCGATCTGCGGGCGGGCCTGTGCCTTGGGGGCACTCCGTCCTTCCGCGCCAGCCCCTGTAGGGCTCTGCCATGGCTGGCGAGGAGAAGACACCCCCCTGCGCATGCGCCAGCCTACGCGGCTGGCGCGGCACCAACCGCTACGGCGCCGGCCTAGCCCCTGGAAGTGCGGAGAATGCCGGAGAAAGAACGGAAGTGCCTGAGTGGTTCACACCGTTCTTGGCGCCGGCGTCGGGCCAATTCGCCGATTGCGGTGAATCACGCCACTATCTTTAATTCAAGAAGTCCTGGTTTATTAGACTCTGTTCAAAACATAATTGGGTCTGGGAAAACGATCCTTTTTAAGATTAAAGACAGGGAGCCAGATCATCCCCTTCAACCAGGTTTGTTACAATTTGGGGGCGAACACAGTTGGACGGTGACAAATTAAAAAGGTCTCGTCCGGATCAAAAACTTTTTGGAGAACCTCACCTGCGATGAGTTGTAACATTTGATACGATCTGGCAGTCATTGAGATGTACGGCCTGCATACCTGACATCACAGTGGCACTGAAATTCATACATATTACTCATTAAGTCAATTCTTCTTGACTTAATGGCAACACTAGTTGGTGAAAAACAGCATTTGTGTTGCCACTTTCAGAACGCAAAAGTGTCCAGTCTACCTCTGATTACTCTGGAGGATAAAGCATCTCAAAATTTGAGCCACAGGTGAAGCTAGCCACTTCACGCTGCTGTAATGCTGCGGCATAGAACATCACTCAGAACAAGATCTAACGTTAGATTTGATTCCACGATTGGACAGCATTTGCTGAACAAACCCAAGTGTTTAAAGAATTACATTATTAATAACCAAGTTGGAATCGCAATATAACTTACTCTTGCTGCAAGCTACATATATTAATATGGAGGGACTCTGCAGGCAAAATAAATATGTCCAGAATTGTACTTTTTTGGGCAAACAAAAGCATGGTGGCAATAGCATCCTGATGCATTTGCCATGGCAACATCTCAACCAATCAAAGCTGACTTGGCAACGAATTAGCATCCCTTTCTTCTACAGTATGAATTGTTGCTCCTCTAGAAGCGATGGAATCCCTACAGTGCAGAGGCCATTCAGCACATCGAATCTGCACCGACTCTCAGAGCATCCTATAAGGCCCACTCCACTGCCTTATCCCTGTAACCCCACCTAACCTGCACATCCCTGGACACTAAGGGACAATTTTATCATGACCAATCCACCTAATCTGCACATCTTTGGGACGTGGGAGGAAACCCATCAGAATTGGGCATTTTCTGTCTGCCCTGATGAGTGCAAGGTGGAAAGCTTTGACAGCATCCTTCTTTCAGCAACATTCATGTAGTTACATATAAACAATTTTAAGTGAGCTATTAGATGGCAGAGATATATATAGGGAGATCATAAGAGAGAAGAAGTGCTCAGGTGTGAAACAAGTTGGGGCTTTTCCCTTTGAAGAAGAAAATAATAAGAGTAGACTTGATCAGTGCCTTTAAAGCTGGAAAGGGGTTTGAGGGGCTGAATGTAGAGAAACAATTTATACTTGTTGAGTCAAGCAAGGGCTGGCTGTTGGAGCACATAAATAAAGGCTAGCCACCAAGAGATCAAATAAATAAAACGAGGAGAAATGCTTTTACACAGAGATTATTCTTTACACAGAGAATCACAAGAAGGTGGAATGCACTGCGACATGATCCCTACCAAGCATACTAAAAACTATGGGCTGGATTCTCCGCAGCCCGACACTGAAATCACGGCCGGTGCCGGGGCGGAGAATACAGTTTGACGCTGTAATTGGGCCCGGCGCCAGTTCGGCGATTCACCAGGTACTGAAAATCGGTGTCACCGGGGAGAATGCCGCGCCGCCGGGGGCCATTGCCAGAGGCCCGCTCAGCAATTCTCTGCTCCCGACCGGCCGAGTTCCCGATAGCGTGGAACTCACCTGCTATTGCCGGTCGGGATGCTCCCGTGGCGTGGCGGCTGCGGACTCCATCCGTGGCCGCCCTGGTCGGGGGGGGGGGGGGGGGGGGGTGGCAGATCGGAGACTGGGGGGAAGGCGCCCGGGGATTTAATGTGCAGGGTTTGAGGGTCGGGCGCGCAGCCGATCGAGGGGTCTCTTTCTTTGGTCTGGCTCTGCGGTCCAAGTCCGCCATGGAGCACAGCGTAGCCGCTGGAGGCCGCTGTGCGCCTGCACGGCCTCTGACCCGGCAGTGCGGGGGCCTGTACCTGCAGCAAAAGCTGTGAGATTCACTCCGGGTCCCTGCTAGCCCCCTGCAAGGCTATGAATTCGTTCCACTTTTTTGCAGGAATTTCAGGAGTAAAGCTCCACCGTTTTGACGCCGGCTTGGGGGACATAGTTTCAATAATGGAGAATCAGTCCCATGTGTTTGACACTTGATGCAAACGAGTAGGGATTAGAGACATATGGGAGTAGCAAAAATCAGTTAGCGGTGAAAAGGCCGATGTAGTACATAAATACGAAGAGCAGTTTTATCAAACAGTCTTCTGTGTGTTATAGAACAGGTTGGATATATTATCATAGATTATCATTATCATAGAATTTACAGTGCAGAAGGAGGCCATTCGGCCCATCGAGTCTGCACCGGCTCTTGGAAAGAGCACCCTACCCAAGGTCAACACCTCCACCCTATCGCCATAACCCAGTAACCCCACCCAACACTAAGGGCAATTTTGGACACGAAGGGCAATTTATCATGGCCAATCCACATATTCATGGATATTTTCTTCCAATGCTGACCGGTCTAACAGTCCGCCAACTCTCATATTTTTATAATTAATTAACAAACATGTTCAAAGCAAATGGAAATCATTCGTTCCCCTTCCCCAGGCTGCCTGCAGCAGTAGGCAGAAAATGAATCTAAATTTGTGGCACCCGAGGACATCCTGGAGGGTAGGGTGTTTTTTTTTGTGTGCACTTTAAGCAAATTGTGTTACACTCACAACTGATTAGTTCAAACCTTCCAAAGGTGGGCAGTCAGAATACAGCTACCAATAACAAGGGAAGCCAATGGTATTTTTGATCAGTACGCTAGTGTCTCACTATGTTGATCAACTTAATACTGAAATGTGTAACATTAAACACATGAAAAGATTTAAAATACCAAGCAGCAAGCATTTTGAGATTGCAATATCTCTAGCAAATGTTTTCTGTTGAAAGCTGCGGCTGAATTCAGGAAGCTATTCAGAGGTAGTACTCTTGCGGTTAAATGATCAAAAATAAGCTTGACTACAATCCCCCAAAATCCATCAACAATCATATTGCAAAATCAGAGACCAAGAAAAAACAGCATGAGTATCCCATAATCTCGATATCTTCAATCATGTAAATACCTGCAACAAGATTACAATATAGCCAAAGGAGATTTTGTAGAAACTGGCCATACAATTAATTTTAATAGTAACAAGAATGAATTGTTCTTTGTTTACTTAAATAAAGACATATGCTTCGCACAAAGGTACAAACTGGCAGAAAATACAACTCACCAAGTGCAGGAGGGTCTTGTTTTACTGTTATGGGTGAGCGTGGGCGATCTCTGTATGAGGGCCTGTCTCTACGATTAGGAGGTGGCCCAGGTTGCCAATAAGGTGGATGAAATCCCCCAGGAGGACCAAAAGCGGCTCCATGCTGTAGGTGTAAAATATTGCGTACTTATCGCATGAGCTAATTCATACATCTTAATCTCCCACTGAATGTACCAACTTTCTTACACAGCTAACCCAACCCAAGTGTGCTGAGCTGAGAAGGTCTCTGCAAAAGTATTTGATATTTTGGTGTCCAAACCTCAATCATCACCTGAATACCCAGCTGGGCCCCACCACCACCAATGTTTCAGCAGGACATCTGGTCTTAACAATTGGAAAGGTTCATGCATTCGAATTCTGATTCGCTGTTCAAATCCTGCCTCTGAAAAAGATCATCTGGAAAGTTGGCTGCAAGGCTGGGACCTAGCATACTTGCTGCCAGACTAATGCCAGTGGACACCTGTTGAAGTTATGGCAGGTATTCACGAAAAAGTAACAAAAATCAACCAATGATTAAAATGTATTTTTAAGATATACTGCAGAATTTCAACATAATACTACACATGGATGACTTCTAAGACGATCCATTAAAGCCGAATGTGAATTCTAGAAACGGAACCTAATGCGAAAAGTAAGTTTGCAGTATATATCATGGATGAAAGAGCCTCAGAATAAAGAGCTGCTAAACAATGACAAGATGCTAAACAAAATGAGGTTCCTCGTGTACTGTATGCTGATGACACTCAGTTCTACCTCACCATCACCTCTCGAACCTCCAATCCTCTCTTGTCACATCACTTGTCTGATATCCAATGCGAGATGAGCAGAAATCTATTCCAAATATTGGGAAGACTGAAAGCATTGTTCTGGGTTCCTATCACAAACTTTGTTCTCCAGCCACCAACTCTTTTCCTTGGCCCAAGGGAAAACATGCCTGACAATAACTTGGTGGTGTATTCAGTCCTGAAGTGAGCTT
The DNA here is from genome assembly GCF_047496885.1 of Scyliorhinus torazame. Taxonomy (NCBI): domain Eukaryota; kingdom Metazoa; phylum Chordata; class Chondrichthyes; order Carcharhiniformes; family Scyliorhinidae; genus Scyliorhinus; species Scyliorhinus torazame. Next base: position 248,365,446 of record NC_092710.1, read on the forward strand.
CTCTGACCATATATTATCCTTCATCAAGACCGCCTACTTCTACCTCACCCTCCCTGTCTCTCTCTCTCTCCTCCTTTAAGACACTCCTTAAAATCTATCCATTTGGCCATGTTTGGTTCATCTGTCCTAATAGCTCATTACATGGCTCAGTGTCAGATTTTGTTTAATAATACCAATGTGAAGCACCTTGAGGGGGTATTGGGTAAAACGTGTGCCATATATAGAATCATACAGCAAAGAACACACAGCCAATTGAATCTGTGACCGCTCTTTTTTTTTTTAAATTTAGAGTACCCGATTCATTTTTTCCAATTAAGGGGCAATTTAGTGTGGCCAATCCACCTACCCTGCACATCTTTTGGGTTGTGGGGGCGAAACCCACACAGACATGGGGAGAATGTGCAGGACAGTGAACCAGGGCCGGGATCGAAGCTGGGACCTCAGCGCTGTGAAGCAGCAGTGCTAACCACTGTGCCACCGTGCTGCCCCTGTGCCAGCTCTTTGACGGACTGTTGAATTAGTCCCATTCCCCCTTTCAACTATTCCCCCTTGACTCATTATTATATCTATTTACACCATCCTTTCAGACAGTGCATTCCAGATAATATGGGTTAAAAAAAATCATGTTATTTTCCCTCTGGCTCTTTCATCGATAAACTTAAATCTGTGCCCTCGGGTTGAAAATAGATGTTTGCGTTCCTTCCGATGAGCAAGTCAGCTGTTTTACATGTATGTTGTGAACTCTAGGCAAAAGCCTCTTCATGCTTTGGCCATTTACTTTATAATATTTGCCATCAACTGAAATCATCAAAATTGACTTCCATCTGATTGGTATGGTTTCGAATCTACAAACAGAATATTTATTGGTCTTTAAAGGGCCAATATGTAATTAGCACATAGGACCAAGTTCCTGTATCCTAATTAATATTCAAATCAAATAACTCAACTTAAACTTGCAGACACCAAGGCTCCCACCTTAATTCTTGTTCTTGGACACATTTACCGTAAATGTTAATATTAGCATAATATACTACCTAGTCACCTTCCTCTTTTACAGAAACAATGGAAAGGAATACCCCAAAGTATGTAGTGAGATGGAAATGAAATAAACCATGCAGTGGATGAGACTCTTCATTGTTTTGGAGCAATGTGCCTAACTGTGACGCTAATTATCCTCTTTAAAAAAAATAAACTTCCTGTGATTTTTAATGCCCCTCCAAAAAAATGCAGCATTATTGCAGCTGCAACAGAAGTGGTTATAAAATAGACACCAAAAATGAAACTACATTAAACAAATTTACCTGATAATCAAACTGGCTGACCGGCACTGATCCCATTCCAAAGTTTTCTGGTGCTCCTCCAAAATTGTTGTTATTGACTTGATTGAACATACGTCTAGACTCTGGTGCAAACTCACCACTGTCCTGGCTACTGTCCTCTGATGGAGGGACTATGTCCATTGGGGCTGGGGTTGGTATCCACTGCTGCTGTTCTGGTGGTGGAGGGGGTGGTCTATGGTGTTGCATTCCCCATTCTGCTAAGTATAGAAATTGAAATTCAGCACAATTTTCAAGATCTTCACAAGATGGACTGAAAAAAGTTGACAAACGTGGCTATATGTTTTTATCACTTTAAATTTCTCTCTGGATACGGATATGGAAGTATTAATATTTAATGTTCCCCAGTACTCTCCTCTATCAAGCATTTTCCAGATTTAGTTCCAACTTTAATTTCAGATTTGAAAGCCAAATTTTGCTTTAAAAAAAATTTCTCTCTCTGCTGCCTATTTTTACCAACCATAGAATGCTGAACTTATAGCTGGCAAAATGTGCCTCCCCTTGGGTTTCTGGCCATGACCTGGGAACCATGTGACTTTTAAACCTTTGCCTTGGGGAATATAGAGAGGCCCTGTGATTGTCAAAGATAAAATTGGAGGGTTTGTGTTAATCCAGTCTCTTGGCTGGGAACCTGAATCTGGGCAGCGACAGGTGATGACATTTAAAAACATATCACAACTGGGAACTACGAGGATGGCTGGGCAAGGGCAAAGGGCAGATTTTTGAAAAAATGTAAACTCAACTCCAAAGGTCAATATCTAGAGAACTCGGGAAGATCTAAAGGTAGCTTGATAAGAATATGCCAGATGTAAATAAAATACATTTTAGGATGACAACCAGTCATGGTGAAACAATGTTGGGAAAAAGTTATTGTAACCAGAGAGGTATAGGAAGGGAATGCTAGCAAATCTTATACGGTATCGTTCAGCAAGCAGGAAGACTGGCTCCGTGAATCAGGGTGGGAGAGGGAATGTATTAGCAGCTTAACTTAGGGTGGCGGAGGGAAAAAGGAGCCTTCATGTTAACTGGGAAAGAGGGGGATAAAGGAAAGAATATCAGCTGCCGTGCTACCACTAACATTTTAAGGGAAGAACAGGTAGTGGGGGAAAAAATGTCAATCTGATCAGGAAGGAGGGAGGGAAAGTGCTAAACTTCACATTTGATTAAATCTCAAAAGATATTTAGTTTACAATAAAGCAATAAAACTTTGCTACAAGAGAATATTTGTGTATTATCCACAATAGCCTGCCCATTGCTCCACAAGAAACAAGAGTATATACCCAGATTGTTTTACCACAATTTTCTGAATTTTTCCACAACCCTTGGATATGACCACAATACTTTTTAACAGAAGTTCTTGAATCCACCTTTTTAAAAATCCAGACGAACATCTAGTCAGGAACTGGATTGAAATATGTTCATATGGGGAATACTGTATGACACATCATGTTTCTCACCTGCTGAAGTTAGAGCATCAGACCACAGATACGGTGGCAGATATTCAGATAATTAATACAAAAGATAGGGTTAGATGCATTTTTGAGTTTCTCCCAAATATCTCTGGGGGAAAAAAAGGAATAAAAATCTGCAGACCCTTCCCAGGATAATAAATGGGTTAAAGCCATGAAAGGACAGACTGTGAATGGTCTATGAAAAGAATTGGCTTCAGCTCAATATGTTTATTCTCATTCCATATTTTAATGTTTTTATTTAAAGGGGCAGAATGTAATTTGATGCATTAGTAAAAAACTATGACATTTCCTATTGGTGGGACATTACATCAAGCTAAATCATGTGACAGGATAGGAATACATTATCTAATTCCATAACCATCAGGGGGCAATCACTCCTATTTGCAATTATATATTCAATTGACTCCCAAGTAAATAAAATTTGTATGCAAAGTGATGAATACAAACCCGGTTCCCAAGTTCTGTTGAAATTAGGATCGCCTGGAAAATTTCCATGATTATCTTGACTATTTTCAATGTTATGTACTGCCTGTCCATTGGTTATTATGACAGGCGGCTGTGCTGTTACAGATTCCTCAGAGGCTTCTCTTTGTGCAATCCATGCCTGTGCTAATGCTGCCCAGTCAATCTGACCTGAAAAAGAGTTTTCAATCCAAATACAATTCAATACATCTGACACATGTGTAACCCTACAATGGTAAATAGAACTTGTTATTTTTCACATGTTACAATAGAATTCATGGTTGCTCTAACATTGTGGTTAAGTTGCCCTCTACAAGAAGGGGGTGAAGTTTGGGGTTTGTACCCCGCTCATTTGTGGGTCACGCGCCAGAAGCAAGAGTTCTATTTTGACTCGCCGGAGACGACGAAATGAGAGACTATTATGGACTGGGAGGAGTATGAGGACATCGAACTTTGGAATGGTGTTTTGTGAGTTTGAGCATACAGGGTGGGTGGATTGGTGAGGGTTACGCTGAGGGAGGGGAGAGGGCGGGTGTGCCTTTTGTGTTTTCTTGTATGTTTGTGGTTTGGAAGGGGGGGGGGGGGGGAAAGAGAAAGAGAGAGAGAGAGAGAGAGAGAGAGAGAGAGAGAGAGAGAGAGAAGAGAAGAGAATACGGGTAGTCAGAGACCCCGGGCAGGGGTCACCATGCTTGCTGGTTGGGCTAGTTAACAGGAGTGAAGTGGGAGATTGTCAGAAGGGAGTGGATTGATTCTTTGTTTGGTAATGGGGGAGAGGGAGAGAGAAGATGGGAGACGGCTGATGTGGGTGTGGTTGGTGTGGCGGAGTTGGTGAAGGAGGGATGGTGGCAGACATCTTGGGGTCGGCCCAGAAAAGTGCAAGACGAGGGCTGGCTAAAGAGGTAATGCTGATCGGCAGGGAGCCCCCCGACCCAGTGGTTGGAACGTGTAGGGATTGAATGGGCCAGTTAAACATTGAATAGGCCTGTTAAACGGTCGGCCCTTTTTACACACTTGAGGAGTTTGAAGGTGGACGTTGTCCTTCAGGAGACGCACTTGAAGTTGGGAGATCAGACGAGGCTGAGGAAGGGATGGGTGAGGCAGGAGTTCCACTAGGGTTGGACATGAAGACAAGGGGAGTGGCGGTGCTGGTCAATAAGAACGTGGCCTTTGAGGTTGGCAGTATTGTAGCTGAACCCCAGGGGGGGGGCAAATATTGTATGGTTAGTGGGAAGCTGGAGGAAACACCTGTGGTTCTGGTGAATGTTATGCCCCAAATTGGGACGTGGATTTCATGAGGCAGGTATTAAAGGAAGATCCCGGATCTGGACACCCACTGGCTGATAATGGGGGGGGGGGGGGGGGGGGGCGATGTTAACATGCTCCTGGATCAGAGGCTGAACCGGTCGTGTCCGAGGTCGTTGAATGTTTCAGCGGTGGCAGGGGAGTCGAGGGGGTTCATGAACCCATGGAGGTTTGGGAGGCTGAGGGTGAAGGAGTTCACCTATTTTTCGCATGTGCATCGGGCATACTCCTGGATTGACTGTATTTGCATGAATAAGGCGCTCTTGGTGGGGGTAGCCGATTCAGAGTTTTTGGTGATCATGGTCTCGGACCATACGCCACAAAGGGTGGATTTGCGGGTGGTACATGGGGAGGTTCAACTGCAGCAGTGGAGGTTAGATGTGGGTCTGTTGGTGGATGAGGGGGTGTGCGAGAGGGTGAAGGCGGCTATCTAACAGCATTGCGGCTGTACCTAAAGCACATGGACTGCAGCGGTTCAGGGAGGCAGCTCACCACCACCTTCTCATGGGCAATTAGGGATAGGTCACCACCACCTTCTCATGGGTAATTAGGGACAGGCAATAAATGCTAACCAAGCCAGCAATGCCCACATGCGGGATTTGTAAAAGGAAGGCATCTGTCGGCAAATATTAGGCGTTTGTTAAACGTCATAATGATGCCCCCGGAAGAATGAAACGTGGAGATAGCGGTTTCCATGGATACTGAGAAGGCCTCTGAACAGGTAGAATGGGACTGCTTGTGGGAGGTGCTGGGGCAGTTCGGGCAGGGGTTTGTGGATTGAGTCCGTTTGTTGTACCTGGCGCAGGCAGCGAGTGTACGGGTGAGCCGGGTGAATTTGGGGTATTTTAGGTTTCATCGTGGGACGAGGCAGGGATGCCACTATTCCCGCTGCTTTTTGCCTTGGCAATAAAACCATTGGCAATGGTGCTTAGAGCGTCAAGTGGTTGACAGCAGATAGTGTGGGTGGGGGTGGGGGAGAAGGCATAGGATCTCGCTGTAAGCGGATGATTTGTTTTATCTCTCAAATCTATTGGAAGGTATTAGGGGGATCATGGGCACATTGGAGGAATTTGGCCGGTTCTCTGGCTCTAAATTAAACTTGGGGAAGAGCGAGGAATTCCCGATACAGACGATGAGGCTGGGTGAGCTGCCGTTCAAGGTAGTGGGGCCGAGTTTCAGGTATCTGGGCATCCAAGTGGCGCGGGGCTGGGAGTAGCTACATAAATTGAATTTGGCACCACTGGTGGAGCAAATGAAGGGGGATTTTAAGATGTGGGATGTGCTCCCGCTGTTGTTGGTGGGGCGGGTGCAGTCTGTGAAGATGACTGTTCTCCCAAGATTTTCATTTGTGATCCAGAACCTCTCGATTTTTATTCCAAAGACTTTTTTTAGGAAGGTTAATGCACTGATCTCGGGGTTGGTGTGGCGGGTAAAGCCCCACGGTTGGGGGTTGGCCCTGCCAAATTTGATGCACTAGTACTGGGCAGCACGGTGGCGCAGTGGTTAGCATTGCTGCCTCACGGCACCGAGGTCCCAGGTTCGATCCTGGCTCTGGGTCACTGTCTGTGTGGAGTTTGCACATTCTCCCAGTGTTTGCTTGGGTTTCGCCCCACAACCCAAAGATGTGCAGGCTAGGCCACACTAAATTGACCCTTAATTGGAAAAAAATGAATTGGGTACTCTAAATTAAAAAAAGAATACAGCCATGGTCAGGAAGTGGTGGGGGCGGTCGTCGGTATGGAAGCGGATGGAGGCAGCCTCTTGTAAGGACTCAAGCTTAGGGGCACTGTTGACGGCATCTATGCCGTACTCGCCGGCCAGGTACTCCACAAATCCACTGGCGGTCCTGAGGGTGTGGGGACAGTGGCGGCGGCACCAGAGGCTGGAGGGGGTCCTTGATTTGGGCACCGATCTGCGGGAATCATAGGTTTGCTCCGGATGGGCTTGGGGCAGGATTGAGCGGTTTGGGACCTATTCGTTGTGGGCAGATTTTCAAGCTTGGAGGGGCTGGTAGAGGAATATGAACTGCCCAGCGGGAATGGGTACGGTACTTGCTGGTGAGGGACTATGTAAGGAAGCAGGTGCCGCCCTTTCCCAACCTGCTTCCCCCAGGGTTACAGGACAAGGTGGTGTCCAAAAACATGGGTGGGTGAGGGCAGAGTGTTGGAGGTCTACAAAGAACTAAAATGAAAGATGTGCAGGTTAGATGGATTGGCCATGCTAAATTGCCCTTAGTGTCCAAAAAGGTTGGTGGGGTTACTGGGATATAGTGGGAGGGTGAGCTTAGGTAGGGTGTTCTTTCCAAAAGGGCCGGTGCAGACTCGATGGGCTGAATGGCCTCATTCTGCACTGCAAACTCTATGATCTATGAAAAGACTAGGAGGGCAGCCCTAGGAGAAGTCAAGCGCAAGTGGGAGGAAGAGATGTGGAGGAAGTTGGAGGCTGGGCTGTGGAAAACAGGGGTGGGTGAGGGCACCCCTTGGTTGAAACCGTTCGACTATTTAAAGAATAGTTAAGAAGTCAGCAGTGTGTGTGTGTGGGGGGAGGGGGGTGTGTGTTGGGGTTAAAAAAACGAGGTTGGGAAAGTGGCGGGTTGCAGCAGGGAGGGTGGACGGTGGAGTGTTAAGATATTTATTTGCTATGAATTCCTGTTTGCTCTCTTTTTGGTTGTGGTTGTGTGATGTATATATACACAAATGCCTTAATAAAAACATTTTTTTTTTTTTAAAAGCATAATAAACTGAGAAATTAACAGATGTAATAATCGATCAGAATTAGCAGTTACATAAATCTTGCTTACAAAACTACATTGTTGTTGCTTGAGCTTAAACTACATTGTTGTTGCTTCAGCTTATCAGGGCTTATGCTGCACACGCGGGTGCCTGTCCGGTTGTGTAAACTGTGGACATGAAATTTCTTGCCTGTTCTCCATGGCCTCGGCTTATGTTAGTGATTTGCATTCTGGACCAGCCTGCAGGCCACCAATAGCCCATGACACCTTATCAGCCCGATAAGCCACTCAGCTGTATTCTGGGTGGCAGACCAACACTACATTCTCAAGTGCAGTTGCAGATGGGAAGTTAAGTGTTGGCCTTGCCAGCGACGCCCACAATTCACCATGAATTTTTTAAAAATCAACATTTATCACATTTGCTAAGCAATATGTACTTCAAATTCAGAAGGGTTGGTCAAGATTGAGATTTTGTCAGTGTTGTCACTAGGATTTCAATAAAGTATCATGAAGTACTGTCTAGTGCAGTGTTTTTCAAACTTTTTTTCCAGTGACCCATTTTTACCAACTGGCCAACCTTCAGGATCCACGCCGGCTGACCTTCGCGACCCACCATTTTCTTTTACCCTGTTTGCTGCTGATAAAATGGAGGAATCGCAATTGCGCCCAAAGCACGTGATGGTGACGTTCAGGGGCCATGACCTGCTCTCTGCCTCCCTCGGGCAGGAAGATTACATAGAATTTTTTTTCAAATCTTTTGCGTCTCCAATTGTGCAAATTCACGAACTTTAACAGCAGCAGCCGGCTTTTATATTCAATTTTTACTTATTTTGTGTACATTGTAACAATGTTGCTGCACGGCACGTTTAATCAAAGAGATCAAAGCCCATGTCATTGTCAGACTCTTAGATTCTTCCTGTTCCTTCTCTTCCTTTTTCTCTTCAGCAGCAACAGATGGAAACAATGCTGTAGCAGCTGGAGCACTGCTACCAGCACCAACGTTGCAGATCAGACTATTGATGTCAATATTAGCCAATGCCTTGGCAAACAGACTAGCCAGAAAGGCTCAATGGTCACACCAGCTTTTTTAATCAGGGCATTGAGTTTGTCTTCGGTGACAGTGACCTCATCGTCGTGCAGGATGAGCGCGCTGTAGACACAGGCGAGTTCCGAGGTGGAGGCCATGGCACTGGATCTCTGCGGGTGGGTCCGATGATGCTAGTTGCTGGGGGGGAAACTCGGCCTTAGCTTCGTTCAGAAGAACCGAGCACTTACGAACCAGGCAGAGCAAGCAGCAGTTGGCTTTTAACTATGCCGGCTGCGAGCGGCCTTTTTACCATATAAAAAAAATGCGGCCGCACTGCGCGTGCGTGCCCGCTCATCAGTGCGCATGCACAAAACACGCACACGCAGTGCGGCCGCATTTTTTTTATATGGTAAAAAGGCCGCTCGCAGCCGGCATAGTTAAAAGCCAGCTGCTGCGCACAAATTTGCGCAATCGGGAGCGCCACGACGGACGGTTCCGCGATCCTCCCGACACATGCCCACTCAACTTTGAAGATCACTGGTCTAGTGACTAGTGACAAATTATTATATTGGCAGAACTTTAAAGTATACTTACTTAGAATGTATTTGTTCTTGGCAATGCCCCATCAATTAATATCTGATATTAATGGTAACTTCAGCATTTAGTTTATAAAACAAAAGTACTGAGCTAATTTAATTTATGGAAACTTACTTGGATCTTGTTGTTGCTGAAATGACTGCATCCACTGTTGTTGGCTTAAAGGCCACTGCTGCCAAGGTTGACCACCTTGATCCCACATCATTCAACAGCAAATGTTGAAAAGCTATAAAACAAAAAAGTTCATATTTTACCTCAAGGCCTCAACAAATGAGCAACTGCACAAGTGTACCCTACAATATAAATAGGTGTAATTAGTGTTTTCAACTGATTAAATTGCTAAAGGGGACTTAGTACACTGGCAACTCACCGTGACCATCAATTTCAACAATAACTTATTATACATGGCACCTTTTTTTTTTTTACAACACCTTTATTGAATTTTTTGTTTGAAACAGTGCAGAAGGAGGCCATTCGGCCCATCAAGTCTGCACCGGGAAAGAGCACCCTACCCAAGCCCACACCTCCGCCCTATCCCCGTAACCCCACCCAACCCTTTTGGACACCAAGGGCAATTTAGCATGGCCAATCCACCTAACCTGCACATCTTTGGACTGTGGGAGGAAACCGGAGCACCCGAAGGAAATCCACGCAGGCACGGGGAGAACGTGCAGACTCCGCACAGAGTGATCCAAGCCGGGAATTGAACTCGGGACCCTGGAGCTATGAAGCAACTGTGCTACCGTGTTGCCCCACTGTCAGGACGTTGCTGAATTTCCATTATTAGTTTAATGTGGAAAAAATCTAAAAGAATACCTTCTACACACATACTGGTGAAAACAATGCACATCTAACCAAAAGGAGACATTTGAAGTGGTGATCAAAAGCTTGTTCAAAGAGAGTGTTTCAAGTCATCTGAAAGGAAGATAAGGAAGTGGACAAATGGAGGGCACAGGGAAGGAATTATACAAAAAGAGGGTATAAGGCACTGAAGACACAGCTTCCATGATGGGGTGAAAGGTGACAGAATGCAAAAAAGGCAGGAAAAAAAAGGACCAGAGTTTAGGGTGTTGCAGCATTGGAAAAGGTTACAAAAATAGAGAGTGCAAGGTCATGGGGACACATTAAAAAAGGTGAAAATTTTACATTTATGTTTTGGGGGAATTGAAAGCCATTGTTGGTTAGTGATAAGAGGTATGGGGCGATTGGTGTAGATTGGAGATGAGCTGCTACAGTTGAGTTTAGAGGCTGGAGGTGGAAATTAGGTCAAGAGTCAAGCTTGAAGTTGACAAAAGGCACCCATGAAGGTTTCAGCAATTTGGTGATGGTGGGCGAGTGGATGCAGGAGATTGGGTAAAATTGACCAGATGGAATTAGATAATCTTTGTATTGAACAGGGTATAGAGATGGGTCTGAACTTGGCTCAGTGTCAAATTAGGCACTGAGGTTGCAAACAGAATAGTTCAGCAAGAGTATTTGCTGAGATCAATAATGGAGATAATGGCAGGGGCACACATTTGTGTCAGGGTTAAAAGGCAATGGCTTCAGTTGTCACAACAGTTATCTGCAGGTATTTGAGATTCATCTGAGACTGCACGTTGGACAAGCAGTGAAGAGGTCAAGAGAGGTGGTGGAGAGGGAGAGTTGGGTTTCAACAGCACATACATGAGAGCTGTTTGTTGATGAGAAGGATGGTGTGGTAAACTACGTCAAAGGATAAAGAGATCAAGGACAAGGAGTAGAAATGCATCTGGACCACAAATAATTCCGACTTTGGTTAGGCCCATATTAAAGTTATGGTAAAAGTGGAAACTTAAATTATTTAAAAGGAAAATTTGCTAGATAGAATAAGAACAGAAAATGCTGGAAATGCTCACAAGTCAGAAAGCATCTGTGGAGAGAGAAAGAGGAGGCATTTATAGTAATAATCTTTATTAGTGTCACAAGTAAGCTTCCATTAACACTGCAATGAAGTTACTATGAAAAGTCCCTAGTCGCCAACTCCGGCACTGGTTCGGGTACATTGACGGAGAATTCAGAATGCCCAATTCACCTAACAAGCACATCTGTCGGGACTTGTGGGAGGAAACCAGAGTACCCGGAGGAAACCCACGCAGACACGGGGAGAATTTGCAGACTTAGGGAGCAGATGCTCTGCTGGTTTTGCAATCCAGCTCTTGGTCTGTAACATTGTAGGTAGCAGATGAGGAACATATCAGCCATGATAGAATGGTGGAGCAGACCCGATGGGCTGAATGGCCTAGTTCTGCTCCTGTATTTAATGAACTTATGACTGCACAGGCAGTGACCCAAGCTGGGAATCAAACCTGGGTCCCTGTGAAGCAACAGTGCTAACCACTCTATCATGCCAGCCTTGAAGTATATGTCTCTTCGTCAGTTCTGATGAGATCATCTCAGAGGCAAGAGAGGAAGAAAAATGAGCAACGTGGTTTACATTTATTGAACAAGGAAGCAACTGAATGAATGTGGTTAGGAACAAAATCCATGAGCTTCTTACATTAACTACTAGTCAGTAGTGGGAAGGGGTTTAAGGAAGCGCCTGACTTGAAAAGAACTGGTTGCTCTCTTTTTCATTCAGGATGGTCTAGGCATAGTGACTTTAGCAGGGACCCAGTAAAGGTTGACATAATTCAGCCAGATGTAATGACGGAAAACTAACCCAGTTGTCTACTAGATACTCTTAAGGCAATTGGGAATTTCTAAGTGTAGCTGCAAGCAACTCAGGATGGGCAACTGATACAAGGAGGTGGCTGGAGATAGCCTCAGTGAATGACACCATGAGTAGAGATGTTATGGCAAAGTTAAAACAGGGGCAAGAGTTTATATGGAAAGTTGAGGGAGGATAGTGATTTCAAAGAGGGCGAAAGGAGCAGAAATGGAGACTGAAATTATGAGGTCAAGGACTTTCTCCCTGCAGAGGTTGAGATGCAATACCTCGGGGAGAAACTTGGGTTGATCGGAAGGGAAGGATGATAAAATTATGAGTTTAAAAGGACCCAAAAAGAATGGAAAAGAATGAGGTGCATGAAGGGACAGTGACTGCAGACGAAAACAGAATGAGATGTACTGCAAACTACGGCATACAAGATGGCCCCATTTTTCCACTCCCAATTTTTTTGTGTGACATATACTTGGCTATAAGCCGAACTTTTCAGCCACAACATGCGAAACTCGTGTTAGCAGCCTGCCTCAATTTGCGGTGTTAATGTAAGCCGACTTGCGACATGAATCAAGATTATTATTTTGCACCTCACAAATGCATTTTTTACTGACTGGTACCTTATAACCAAGTTCAAGGGATCAAGCAAGCGATAAAAGCGGTGTTGCGAAGATGTTCAAGAGTTTAATACAAGTCCACTCTTTGCATTGGATACCAATGATATTTCAAAATGGCTGTCAGCCAAGCCTGCAATTCACTTTTATACTTGCTGTGTAAGTTGACCTGTTTTGGGGGCATTTTTGAGGCTTCAAAGGTCAACTTATGCACCAACATCTTACAGTGGGGCTGGTTTAGCATAGGGCTATCGAGCTGGCTTTTGAAGTAGACCAAGGCAGGCCAGCAGCACGGTTCAATTCCCGTACCAGCCTCCCCGAACAGGTGCCGGAATGTGGCGACTAGGGACTTTTCACAGTAACTTCATTTGAAGCCTACTTGTGACAATAAGCGATTTTCATTTAATTTCATTTTTTCAATGGTTTGGCAATATTGTGGGTAAGCTTGGGTTTGGCATGGAGGTTAAATATGTGGTGAGTTTTAAGTACTTGTAAGCCAAGTTTCAGCCAAAGATTTTTTTAAAAATCAGTGCAATCACCCACAATTAGATTGGGCTAAACAAGGCATTGTTCGTGAACGACGGTACTCTTGGGCAAAATGCAATGGGGGCAGATTGGCTGGCAGAGAGCAAGGGGATAGGCTTGACATAGGATCACCTGGACTCGAAACGTTAGCTTTTTTCTCTCCTTACAAATGCTGCCGGACCTGCTGAGATTTCCAGCATTTTCTCTTTTGGGAAGGGGACAGGATGGTCCCTACTTAAAAAGTCGAACAACTGTTTCTTCCATATTATCAAAAAATATTATGCCGTTTTTGTATATGATTTGAAAACTCAAAATTTTAGCACAGTGTTCAAACTGATTAAATACTGGAATGCACTATGGGAATCTGATGTAAATACAAAAGAAGTTGTGATCTTCAGGGGTAACTGCTGAAGCCACTTCTGGAATACTAGACACCCAACCTGCATAATGGTCGTTGTACTGGAGGGGACTCAGAAAGATGAGACAAGGGGCTAGATTCTCCATTTTTGGGACGATGTCCCCAAGCAGTCATGAAAACTGGTCTTTTACACCAAGAAAACTGGCGTCAAAAGGCCACAGATTCACCGTCTTGTAGGGGTGTAGCAGGCAGCTGTCCGGGGGGGGGGGGAAGAGAGAAATCGCAGAATCAACGCCGGTCCCGATTTCGTGCGTGAAAATGGATTCTGCACCCTGTCGCCGAACCCGATTTTTCCGCGGGGATGCGTAGAATCCAGCCCAAGATGTTTGCTAGGTATTGGGCTCTAAATTAGGATGCTATTGCTGAAAATAGTGAAGGAAGGACATTAGTCAGGTCTCCAATTTACTCAGAGGCAACTGATGATGTAGATTTAAAAAGGCTTCTTTGATGTTTGAATTCAATTCTTGGGGATACTTCCAGGCAAAGCAGTGATGCTGTGCGAATCAACTCTTCGATATCTGGCTGAGAAGGGGATTGCAAATTTTAGGGGTAGGAATTGACCAAGATGAAGCACGGGAGGCAAACCACTAATTAGTGTTTTTCAGAGAAATGGGACAATTATAGGATATGATAACCAATAGAAGCCTAGAATATAAAATTTATATTAAAAACAGAATTTGATGTTCCTCTCCCAATGGTAGTCTACAAACGTTATTAGACCAGGGTTAAAATCAGAGAAGGGCAGCCCGGTAGCGCAGTGGTTAGCACTGCTGCTTCACGGCGCTGAGGACCCAGGTTCGATTCTGGCCCCGAGTCACTGTCGGTGTGGAGTTTTGCACATTCTCTCCATGTCTGCGTAGGTCTCACCCCACAACCCAAAGATGTGCAGGGTAGATAATTGGCCACGTTTTACATTGACTGACGGAATAAATGAATTTTTATTTTGTTATAAATATTGATATTTTAATAATGGTTGAGGAATTGTATTCAGGTGATTTCATTCACGTAGTCATAAAAAAAGGTACAAATCAACACCATTCTTATGATTGAAACCTGTGTAATGGAGGTTACAAGGATTAGATATACTGGAGTAGTTCTAATGGATTTTCCTCTGGGGAGCAATTACACAATTCTCTATAAATTATAATAAGTTGGCAAAAGTTCACGTTATGAATTGTACACAGTCTTAACATGACCAAATTATTGATTTGAATGCCGGTATTTATTTTCTTTAGAAATTGCGAGAAATATCCCATTATTTACTCCTCATGTACTCTTGCATGCAAGATCAAATGCTAAGCATTTGGAAACATGTTTTCTTTGAAGAAAACCCAAAACATCTTCATTACGCTCACAATCTTTTCACAAAATTCTACTACAGATACATATTTAGTCTCCCCTTTTTGGACAGAAGAGGGTTTAATTCCATAACAGTTCTAAAGCAACAGTTCCTCCATTTTTAAAACAATTGATTGGCTGTAAAGTATGAAGACATCGTCAAGACAGGAGAGGCAGGATATGCAAGTACGAGATTTCACTTACCTGTACAATCAAAGCAGGATTAATGTTCATGGCGATATGAGAGATTTTAATTTCATAAGAATATCAACAATAAAAATCATGAATGATCTTCTGCTTCAACTTAATTTCCTGCCTATATCTGTTGATTCCCTGGATTCAAATATCTTCCTACTCCAGCCTTAAATATACTCAACGGTAAGCGTCCACACACTCTGGGGTAAAGAATTCCAAAGATTCACAACCTGCTGAATTAAAGATATTCTCAGCTCTACAAAATGATCAGCCCTGTATCAAGGTTGTTCCCAGGTTACAGAATCCCCAGCCAGAGGAAACAACCTCTCGGTATCTCCCCTGACGAATCTCTTCACAATTCTGGAGGTGTCAATGAGATCATCTCTCATTTTCTAAGCTATAACAGAGGCCCAATTTGCTTCGGCTGCCATCACACAAACCAATCTAATGTACCTTCTCTGTATTACCTCCAAAGAAACTATATCCTTCATTAGATATGGAGACCAGACCTGCACACGGTACCCTCGGTGTGATCTCACTAAAGCCATGTACAATTATTCTTGTAATCCAGACCCTTGCACTAAACACCAACAAGCCATTTTCCTTCCTAATTGCTTTCTGTACCTGCATGCTAACTTTCTGCATTACTTGTTCTGCCTCACCACCACCTCGCTGTTGCTTATCTAACACCTGGTACTGAATGAGCAGAACTTTCCAAGACAGAAACTATTGTTTCCTCAGTTCCTACAACAAATTCCATTTCTTCTCTACCAACTTCATCCCTCTCCCTGGCAACAGTCGGGAGACTAAACCAGTCTGTTCGCAACCTCCATGTCATATTTGATCCGGAGACGAGCGACTGATCACATATTTGCGTTATTAACACCACCTATTCCTCCCTCTGTAATATCACTCAAAATTTCCCATCTCAGCTCGTCTACTGCTGCAATACTGATTCATGCCTCCATTATGTCTAGACATGTCTATTCTAATGTACCTGGTCCAGACCCACCTTCTACCCAATGTCAACTTGTGGTCATCTAAAACTCAACTGCCACTGTTTTAACTCGCACTATGTCCCATTCACCTACTTTCCCACTTTGCCTACATTGAGCCTTGGTCAAACAATATTATTTCAGGATTCTCATTCTTGTTTTCAAATCCCTCGTCGCTCCCTATCTCCACAACCCTCCGTGACACCTACATTCATCAAATATGGGTCTCCTGTGCATCCATGATTTTAATCCCTCCACCACTGGTAACCCGACTTTAGTCACCGAGGAACTATAATTCTGGAATTCCCTCCCTATATCTCTCCACCTCTCTCTGACTTTAAAACATTCTTCAAAAACATACATCTTTGACCAAGCGGTTTTGTCATTCGACCCAATATTGTTTTACGTAGCTCAATGTCATTTTTAAAATAATGCTCCTGTGAAACACCTTGGGACATTTTGTGTTAAAAGTACTATGTGTGACACAGTCTCTGAATACCAACTTCAAAAAGTTTCATAACTTTTAAAAATTATTCTGCTTTTCTATTAGCACTGTGCCACAGGAGCAGCAATGTGGCAGTGGTTAGCACTGCTGCCTCACAGCACCAGGGACCTGGATTCGATTTGCACTTTCTCCCGTGTCTGTGTGGGTTTCCTCGCACAGTCCGAAGATGTGCAGGTTAGGTGGATTGGCTATGTTAAATTGCCCCCCTTAAAGTGTCCAAAGATGTGTAGGTTAGGTTACAGGGATAGGGCGGAGAGTGGGCCTAGGTTGATTGCTCTTTCAGAGGGTCTGTGCAGACTCAATGGCCTCATTCTGCACTCTAGGAATTATATTCTTATAATCAAGTGAATAACCTCACACTTCCCCACATTATACTCTATTTTTTTTTTTTTATAAATGTTTTATTGAAAATTTTTTCCCAAACAACAATTTTTCCCCTCTTACAAAGCAAACGCAACAATAATACAGAAATTTTAAACAATACACAAGTAACAAAACCCCTTTATCTTTGACCTAAACTAACCCCCCCCCCCTCCCCCTGGGTTGCTGCTGCTAGTCATCTGTCTTCCCTCTAACGTTCCCCTAGGTAGTCGAGAAATGGCTGCCACCGCCTGGTGAACCCTTGAGCCGATCCTCTCAGGGCAAACTTTATCTGCTCCAGTTTAATGAACCCCGCCATATCATTTACCCAGGCCTCCAGTCCGGGGGGTTTCGCCTCCTTCCACATGAGTAGGATCCTGCGCCGGGCTACTAGGGACGCAAAGGCCACAACGTCGGCCTCTTTCGCCTCCTGCACTCCCGGCTCTTCCGCAACTCCAAATAGAGCTAACCCCCAGCCTGGTTTGACCCGGCCTTCACCACCCGCGAAATCACTCCCGTCACTCCCTTCCAATACCCTTCCAGTGCCGGGCATGCCCAAAACATATGTGCGTGGTTTGCCAGGCTCCCACCACACCTCCCACATTTGTCCTCCACTCCAAAGAACCTGCTCAATCTTGCTCCCGTTATGTGTGCTCTATGTAGCACCTTAAATTGAATCAGGCTAAGCCTGGCGCATGAGGAAGAGGAATTTACCCTGCTTAGGGCATCAGCCCACATACCCTCCTCTATCTCCTCCCCTAGTTCTTCTTCCCACTTTCCTTTTAGTTCGCCCACCGACTCCTCCCCCTCTTCCCTCATCTCTCGGTAAATCTCTGACACCTTGCCCTCTCCGACCCACACCCCTGAAAGCACCCTGTCCTGTATCCCCTGTGTCGGGAGCAATGGAAATTCCCTCACCTGTTGTCTAGTAAATGCCCTCACCTGCATACATCTCAAGAAATTTCCCCGGGGCAACTTATACTTTTCCTCCAATGCTCCCAAGCTCGCAAAAGTCCCATCTATAAATAAATCTCCCACCCTCCTAATTCCCAACTGGAACCAGCTCTGAAATCCTCCATCCATTCTTCCTGGGGCGAACCTATGGTTGTTCCTGACTGGGGACCCCACCAGGGCTCCCCGCACCCCTCTCTGTTGCCTCCACTGTCCCCAGATATTCAATGTTGCCGCCACCACCGGGTTCGTGGTAAACTTTTTAGGTGAGATCGGTAGCGGCGCCGTCACCAGCGCCTCTAAACTCATCCCTTTACAGGACTTTCTCTCCAGTCTTTCCCACGCCGCTCCCTCACCCTCCATCATCCATTTACGTATCATTGCCACATTGGCGGCCCAATAGTAATCGCCCAAGTTCGGTCGTGCCAATCCTCCTCTGTCCCTACTACGCTGAAGGAACCCCCTCCTTACTCTCGGAACTTTCCCTGCCCACACGAAGCTCAAGATGCTCCTGTCTATTTTATTAAAAAAGGTCTTAGTGATTAGTATAGGGAGACATTGAAATACAAATAAGAACCTCGGGAGGACCATCATCTTAATTGCTTGCACCCTGCCCGCCAGCGATAGAGGCTGCATGTCCCACCTCTTGAAGTCCTCCTCCATTTGTTCTACCAACCGTGTCAGATTAAGTCTGTGTACATTATACTCTATTTACCACTCGGTTCCCAACCAACTTAACCTGTGTTAGTCAATTGTTGTCAGTTTTTCTATTAACTGACCACTTTCATATTTAAAACAATACAATAAAATTCACAACACTTTAGCGTTGAAAACAGACAATTCTACACTGGGCTAATAACGAATCTTCAGCATGGAGCAATGTTAAGAGCTCCTGTTGCATGGAATAATGGCGGAAGTCACCAACAGTACAGCTGGGGAACAAAACAGACAACATCATGGCCCAAATCTTTTTAATCACACAAGCTGCAAAATGCTCAGCCTTTGATCTTATCCCCGCATAAGCATGGATATAGCAGTTAAGAAACAAAATACTGCAAATATAATACAAAAGGAGAAAAAGCTAAAAGCACACAGATCAATTAATGTCTGTTGAGATAGCTGAATGTTTCAGGTCTGCGCCTTTGTTTGGAAATGGAAAATAAGAAACGAGCCTGTCATGATTAGAAAAAAGGGATAGGAGCGAAAAATACAAAAACTAGAAATATTGATAGGATGGTTTAACAAATAATTTCTGTCACATAATAAAAGTATAGAAATAATGTGGAGATGCCAGCATTGGACTGAGGTGGGCACAGTAAGAAGTCTTACAACACCAGGTTAAAGTCCAACAGGTTTGTTTCGCATCACTAGCTTTTGGAGCACAGCTCCTTGCTCAGGTGAATGCATAAAGAAATAAAGCATAATAAGAAACAAATGATAATGCGACCGGCTACAATGTGTGAGGCGCCCAAGGAAATTACAAGAAAATCAGAGATGCAAAGCACAGAAAATCTAGGGAATCAGATTTGAAATTCAAACAGGTTTGAAGTTTAGACTGTGTTGGTAAAGCGTAGTGGTCCCATCAACGTCAAAAAAAGTGACTTGAAGGGCAGGTTTCCTCCTTTCCCATTAGAATATGGTATTCTGAAAGTGCACCTCACTCCAGACAAAAACACCAATCCATTTCCCTACACCTGCAAGAAATACTAGACCATCCATATTACTATAAAGGAAATGAAATACACAACTGAAGTTGTGAACCACACTCTCTTCCATTCGATCTGTTCTTAGCTTCTACTCAAAAGTTCCAAGTTTCAAGAATATCTCATCATTTTCCTTGACATGCTGAAGCCTCTTTGAATAACAACTTCAATAATTTCAGAGCTTCAAAATAAGCTCCCATTAAAAAAAAAATAACAG
Source organism: Scyliorhinus torazame (assembly GCF_047496885.1). Classification (NCBI taxonomy): domain Eukaryota; kingdom Metazoa; phylum Chordata; class Chondrichthyes; order Carcharhiniformes; family Scyliorhinidae; genus Scyliorhinus; species Scyliorhinus torazame. Next base: position 248,384,875 of record NC_092710.1, read on the forward strand.
CAAAGGTTGCTAGTAGTGGGGGATGAGTTACTAAGTTGTCCAGGATGAGCTTGCAGGAGACTGATGTTTTTATGAATGCAGGGTGATCCGGTGTCAAAACAGGGCACTGGCAAGTATTTTCCTGTTGATCTGTTTTCTATTGGAGCTGCTGGGTCTAGTTACCTTGTCAGTATCCTCTGTTTAAACTTCAAACCCGATCCCCAAGTTTTCTAGATTTTCCATCTCTTCCATTTTTTTCATTTTCCTCAGGTCTTAGTCACACATCTGTTGTTCTTTGATGTCATTACTTTCAAAGGTATGTTTGCTACTTGACTGAGATGATTTGTAACATCACTGACCATTCTCATAACATTCTTTAAAATATTTTTTTTCCTCTCCCCTTTTTCAGTCTTTTACTTTTCCATTTGTGAAGGAAACAAACCAAACAGAAAGTGATACCAATTGGCCTACTTGTTCAACTTTCAAAGACAAAAAGTTGAAAAAATTGCAGAATCCTTTAACTGCTAAAATACAGATACATTTCATTTAGGAGAACAAGTTAATTTGAGCTACATTAATTCAGTTAGTAAAACCCGATATAATGATGCTTTCCAGTAACAGAAATTTTAAACAAGTACCATAATCTGGCCAGTGTCTCCAATAGGAGGGTTTTAATAACTAAGGAACACTTGCATTTCAGTTACTCATAAATATCATAAAATCAAGAGACATGTTTCAGTGTCAAAGGGAATCCTTGCAGAGTTTACATCTCAACATTAACAAGTTTAGAATAGTTTTGGGTCAATTTTATTTTAAAATTTCAGTTCCTGTTATTTTATTGCAAGAGGTTGCCTATTAGTGGACAAAAAATATTTCGGATTTCCTTCACTACGTTTTATCATGACTCAAGAGGTCAGAAGTTCTTTGGGACTAAAGTGGATTCCTTCTTAGTCCAGAGAAGCCCTTCAAATAACAAAATATGAATCAGAAGACAAAATGCGTGTTCAAAAATGTATACAAGGTGCAGCCTAATCAAAGACACAGTGAAACGATGGAAAAATACTTATGTTCAAATATTTAGTAGAGACTGCATCAAATTTCTCACAATGTTAAGTTACAACATCTTTCATGAAAGCCATATTGTTTGAATTTGTGTTAAGCATTATAGCCAAAATTCTGAATCTGTAACACACTTCCAAGAGTTGATGTTATTCCTCTTGTTTCACTTAGGCTACGGAGCAATGCCCTGCCATGTGGAAAGAGGTACGCCATTCCCCCCAAAAAAAACATCCCAACCTGTTACCTTACCTTTTAAGCTGCTTCCGCAAGATAACAAAATGAATTGAATAAAAAGGGCACTTCAGATCTTATATTCAGCTTAAATGTAGTTGCTGCAAGTGAACCAACCAATATAACTCACTGCAAAAGGAGTCGCAGCCACTTCCTTTTTATTGCAACAGAACTCAATTTACATCCAAATAGATCCCAGGAAGAGTGTGGACCTTGCTTACGTTCAGGTTAACGGCAAAACAAACTTTGTTTTTTATACACATGGGAGTATACCATAGATTTAATGTCCTTAATGATGTATCAGATGGTATTAAGTTGGGGGGGGGCACTATTTTTCTGTTAAAACTGACTTGTAATATACTAGGTGACTCCAAGGGCACTGCATTGTTCAATAGTAGATCTCAAAGGGTATTCAAGGGAAGTAGCAGAGATATAGGTTACAATTGTTGATCCACTGGAAATTCTTGTAGATGCCAACCGAATAACTTTGAGACTGGTGTAGTTTAGGAAAAGGATCCGAGTGTTTTGTTTCTAGTTTAAAGCTGTGGCATGTTGTTTAAGAGCCTCTTTTGTCCCATGTGGAATTCCCAGAACTAGACTGCAAAATTGATTTGTGGTCAACAGGGAACTAGGCAGGTTAAGATGGCCCAATGTGACATGGAATTGGAACAATCACCTTTGTGTGGTGAACTCTTTTAAGTTGATGACAGAGCTAGGCATAGTCGCCAAGTTAATTAATGAGATCTGGAAGATCAAATTCATCTAGAGAATTATTTCCAGGCAGCCCTAAATAACTCCAAGTCAACACCTTTACAGAGAGGGTGATTTTAAACTGACGTGTATACGAGAACAATGCAGGTAAGCTGTTGCTAACAGCCTGTTCCTTCCTAGACGTCTGCGCAATCTAGAATTACTGGAGTGGCTGTACTTCTTAAGGTTTACAGGAATTTTCAAAGACCGTGCACAAGGAGTACGGTCAACTATATGAACGGAGATACATGGGATGTCTCTCTACTGGCCACATTCCTTGCAAAAGTAATTCATTTATTAGCAACCGTATAAGCTGCTTCAGTCAGGACCACTAGGAAAAACTACACACATTTTCAAAAGAAACTGGATATGGGAGACACCCCAGGTGGTTTTCGACATATCGGATACTTGAGTTGACCCCAAAAAAGGCCATTCGGTAAGGGGCAAAAATCAATTTTGAGATAGAATTTAATAATTTAAATATGCGGTTAAAAAACATACATTTACAGTCAGCAGCTTACTTTCGTCATGGACGATTAGCAAATGGCGTACTTATGTGTAACAGATCTCGCCAAAGACCGGATCCTTCTTTAAAAAAATAAATCTGTTTCAACAATTTACAATTTCACCGACATTTATCAAAGTGATAATTTTCCAGTCAAACACGTTGCACTCCTGGAGGTGACGTTTTGATAAACATTTATTTCAACATAAAATAACGGAATGGCATTTAATAAACTCTTCAATTCCCGATCTAATTTGCCAAAGCGGGATCACATTTCCCAAGATTGAACTCGACACCACGGAGAAAAGGGGGCGGGATTTATCTGGAAAAGGGAATATTGGTGAGAAGGGGCTCTCCCCGGGGCGGGCAGGCGGGGCCATATATTTAAGCAGGAGCCTGATGTCTGCCTCGAATGAAGGCCCGAGCCCGTGGAGGCTGGGCCCAGCCGAGCTCCAGCACAAAAATCCCCAGGTTGCCGGGTCCGAGCCCGACCACCAAATCCCAAGATTTAAAAACATCGCAACCGAGGGCCCCGATGCCCGTCGGCCCAGGTCACCTCCGGGTACCATTACCAATCCCCTCCCCTCCCTTCCCCTGGATTCCGACGCCATATTCACCAAGCCTGGAGGCTGGTGCCCTTCTCCCGGGAGGAGGGGGTGGAACGAGGAGCCGCAGCCTGAGTTCGGTACCTCGGCGGATCCCCCTCCTCCCTCGCCCGGGAGCAGGCTGCAACCCCCGGCACAATCGGATTCCTTTCACTCACCTCCCACTCGCTCGCTTCGAGCCCCACAATATGGCGCCGTCACCCCTGACCCGGAAACAAAGGGCGGCGACAGCAGCAACAACAGCCCTCCCCACCCCGGTGGCGATGGCGGCGAGAGGCGGATGGCACTGTCGCGGGCCCCCTGCCCTCACTCGAACGCCCTCGGCGCGGTCAGAACCTGCAGCGCGATCACCTTCCACCCAAACCTGCTCGTCTCGCGATAGCGAGTTCCGAGTCGTCTCTTCCCCCCCCCCCCCCCCCGGTCGCCCAGGGGAACGGGGGGGGGGGGGGGGTCCAGCGGTAAACGCAGGGCCCAAATACATTTCTTTACCAAAGTGTGATTTCACACTTTAATTGGCGTCAAGGACGGGGTTTGATTTGGCTAACGGGCACATTTCCTCCCCCCCCCCCTTTCAAAAAAATCCAAAGTAAAAATTAAACAAAAATAGTGCGCATACTGCACATCTGAAACAACAAATACTGGAAAACTCAGCGGGGCTGGCAGTGGAGGGAGAAACAAGTGTCTACGTTATCGAGTCCCTGTGACATCTCCAGAGCCACAAAACAACGTTTAGCGCGCTAAACTTTACCTTCAGGTGCAATTCGCCCTGCTGCACACCCGCCTTCTTTTACTTTTAGCCGTGTCCAGGATAGGGCTGCCAACTCTGGGTGAATCTATTTCTGGAGGTTTCATCGGTTGATGGTTACAAGCAACTGGCTTATAAGAGTGTCGTAGCTGGTTCACTCGGGTGTGGTAGAAATGGATGCTTTGTGACTTCCAGTGCACGGTGGTGGGGATTGTTTCTCCCAATAAGTCTCAACTGCTGGCAGGATTCACTTTATTGTTTTGAGTTTAGGTGACATTTGAAGACCCACATATAATGCGTACAGACTCACCAGATAGATGTCTTCCAACAGAAGAAGCTCTCACTATTACTATTCGGACCTGATAATTTTCTGTTGGTTTAAGTATGGTAGCGTCTCTTTTAAGATGTGGGGTTGAGTTTTGTCAGTCCACTTGTCAAACAAAACCTTGTCCATTGGCCAAATGCAAAATATAATTTGTCTACCAAATACATGCTCCGAATCTCAAATAAGTCATAGTTGTACAGCACAAGTCCTTCGGCCCATCATGTTTGAGTGGACAAATCATGTTGGTTTAATGTCTGCTTTTGACTGAACCAACTATAGATTGCACTCGTGATGCATCCACAATTTTTGCCTTAAACCAATCATTGCATATGTTTCTTGTTTCCAGAGGCATTGCCGTATATCTATGAACATTAAAATACACACTGGTTTCAAGCAAAAGAGCCTCACATATTTAAAACACTTTTTTATATGTTCCATTAGATATTGATTGCACCTGAAATCAGTACCACCATTGAACCTACTTCACCTTGAGTGCAAAGTAGACTTCACCGTTTGTTGGGGTAGCAAGCTTTATAACCTGAAGGACATTTGAAATAATAAAAATTATACCATGCACAATATACATTCAGTAATGTTTCCTTGAAGAAAAAAACTAAAGATTTTCCAAACTTCTCCAACTCAACATTGGAAAGACCAAAACCTAACTACAAATTTTGGCTCCACAGTGGTTAGCACTGCTGTCTCACAGCACCAGGGACCCAGGTCCAATTCCAGCCTTGAGTAACTGTGGAGTTTGCACTTACTCCCAGTGTCTGCATAGGTTTCCTCCCACAGTCCAAGGAAGTACAGGTTAGGTGGATTGGCTATGCTAAATTGCCCCTTTGTGTCCAAAGATACCCAAGTTAAGTGGGATTACTTTCAAAGGGTCGCTTAAGACACGATGGGCTAAATGGCCTCCTGCACTGTAGGAGTTCTATGGGCTGCTTACTTCCACCTCCACAACATTGGTTGGTTGGATCTGAACAAAAAGAACAGTACAGCACAAAAACAGGCCCTTCGGCCCTCCAAACCTGTGCTGGTCATGATACCAACCTTGGCCAAACCCTCAGCACTTCTTTGTGCCGTATCCCTCTATACCCATTCTATACACGTAAGTGTTATGATGCCTTTTGAACGGCATTAATATATCTGCTTCCACAACCCTCCCTGGCAACGCGTTCCAGGCGCTCACCACCCTCTGTGTAAAAAAACCTGCCTCGTACATCTCTAAACTTTGCCCCATGGACCTTAAACCTATGCCCCCTGGTGACTGATCCTTCCATCCTGGGAAAGAGTGCCTGCCCATCCACTATATCCATGGCCCTTATAATCTTGTAGACCTGTCCTGCTCCTTCCTCTTGGCTGCCAAAAAAAATGCCTTACCTTATTTATACCTCATTCATATTCCAAGTGACAATCTTCAAACAAGTTACTACAGATGTCTCTAGCACAACTTGTCAGCAAACAATTATTTATTACTCCCCTTTATTGAAGGAATGGTGTTCAAGGAAAATGCTTGTGAAGTTTGCTTCACATAGCAAAACTTTTTCATAAATGTTCTCATCTTTCCCCTCTCTAAACAGTGGCACTCAACAACGTTTGTAAACAGGAAAATGCAATGATGGCATTGTAACTAAATATGTTATTTATAGACAGTTGAAATACAAAATATCATTAACATGAAAGCTGAATTACAAAAGCTCACACTGTTGCAAATGGAGTTTTCAGAGCTAAGCCTATCTGCCATCAAATGTTTTCATACCCATAAAGTAGTCTAAAATCTCTTGCAAAACAGTGATCGAAAATTCTCCAATTTACCTTCGTAGATCTAGATCAACTAGGTTAAGTATATGGTTGTGATACTTCCTATGGTCAACTAAATTGCTGAGATTAAATGACTAATGGACGTCTGACTGAGGTATAACACTGCCTGCCTGATATCAATACAACCATACCACAGTCAAGGAGCCAATACGGTTTATAGAATCACAGGAGAAGGCCATCATTGCATTTTCCTGTTTACAAACGTTGTTGAGGGGAAAGAGGAGAACATTTATTGAGTCTATATTAGCACCATGTAATCAGTCCCACTCCCTCGTAGCTGTGCAAGTTTATTTCCTTCAATTTCCTTTGGAAATCATTGATCATTTTCACTTCCAACACCCTCATGGGTAGTGAATTCCAAGTAATTACTACTCGCTGCGTAAAAAAGTTCTTCCTCACAATCTTAAATCTGTTCTCGTTGTCCTTGTACCAACAGCTAATTTTTCTTTGTCTACCTTATCTATTCCTGTCTTAATATTGTACATCTCTATCAAACTTCCCCTCAATCTCTTGAGCCCCAAGGAAAACAACCCTGACCTTCATAGAATCATAGATTTTACAGAGCTTGTAAATAAAACCACCCGCCTCTGGACCCTGTCAAAAGCTTTCAAATCTTTCTAGAACCTTAGGGCAGCACTGTAGTACAAGTGGCTAGCACTGTGGCTTCACAGCGCCAGGGTCCCAGGTTCGATTCCCCGCTGGGACACGGTCTGTATAGAGTCTGCATGTTCTCTCCATGTCCGCGTGGGTTTCCTCCGGGTGCTGTGGTTTCCTCCCACAGTCCAAAGATGTGCAGCTTAGGTGGATTGGCCATGCTAAATTGCCCTTAGTGACCAAAAAGGTTAGGAGGGTGTAGCCATCTGTGATGGCCACTGACAATAAGAAACATGGACGGTCGCAAAGCATAATGGGAAAAATGGACAATGCAAGGTTCAGGCAGGCTCAGAGTCTGAATGTATATTTGTGAGCGAAGGATCCAGACAGTATCAAAACCCCCAACCGATTAGCATCTTGATGGCCCATCTCCGTAAGACAAAAGACTGATACTTGAGCAGCTGATACAATCTCAGATATTTCGACGCCACTCCCTGTACTTAGGAAGCGTAAACAACAGGATCAATGACCGCTTAGGACACGCCCGGCCATCAAGGCACCCGCCCCTTTATTGACTCAAATCAAATCCAGTGATCAAGAATTACCCAATTAATGGGGTCCAAACCGAAGGACTGCCCAAAAGAACGCAAAACTCCCCAAGGGTAAAGAAAGAGACCACCATGTGTTCGGCCTCTCTTGGACCCGGCAATATCCATCTCCAATTGCAGCACCATCAGAAACAAGTTCAAGTTCAACGCCCACTACCAGACGGATGAGCCCAACTGAGCAGCAGCTACTTCTCCAGACCCAGTAGATCCAGAATCGAACAATGGCCTCTTCCTCGGACCTAAGCCGGGTGCCTGAAGTTAAGTACAGGTTGTCATAGTGATGCACGATCAATGGCCACTAAAGCGAGGTTGTAGTCCAACTGAAGGCTTTAATAAGCTAGATGTTTCTCCCAGCAGCTCAGGTACAGAATGAAGGTTGCTTGGGCGGCACGGGCTCTTATACCCCACCGAGCAGGGCGGAGCTACCATACATCCTAACCAATAGTAAGCATACAGTTTCCACCAATGGTGCTCCAGCCTATCAGGTACCGTAATGCCTCCACTACCACATTCACCTCCTGTTAAAAAAGAGTCCGGCGGGGATGGTGGCCTGATACTACAAACATGGCAACGTGGTAGAATTAGTTATGGAGGTACCGTAATACCTCCGTACAGCGTTTTGTAACTATTTACAATTCTGATAGCTATTTACAATTGATGATTTAAATTTACAGTTTACAGTTTACAATTGAAAATGAAGCAATCAGTCGATTGGGGGCCCTAGTCATCCTCTGTGATTGTCGGAGCTTCGGTGGTGACTCCGGTGGAGGCTCGGGCGACTGTGACTCCGGGAGCGTGGCTTCGATCTCCACGGCAGCTTCGGCACCCCAAGACGGCGTTGGTGGGGAAAACGGTTGACCTGGGAAGGGAACGCCTGCGGGGTGTGTCGGTGGATGGGGGGGGACCTAGACGGGGGCAGTGGAAGGACCGATCCTCCTGTAAGGTGCCCCGGTGGAGGGGAGGGTGGGACTGGTGGCTGGGGTGTGCGTGGGGCTCCGGCGGGCGCCAGGTCTCGTAAGGAGACCGTATCTTGTCGGCCGTTGGGGTACGCCACGTAGGCGTACTGGGGGTTAGCGTGGAGCAGATGGACCCTCTCGACCAATGGGTCAGACTTGTGCGCCCGCACGTGTTATCGGTGCAGGATGGGTCCGGGTGCTGCCAGCCAGGTCGGGAGCGAGGTCCCAGAGGAGGACTTCCTGGGGAAGACAAGGAGACATTCGTGAAGCGTCTGGTTGGTGGTGGTGCAAAGCAGTGACCGGATGGAGTGGAGGGTATCCGGGAGGACTTCCTGCCAGCGGGAGACTGGGAGGTTCCTGGACCGTAGGGCCAGTAGGACGGTCTTCCAGACCGTTCCGTTCTCCCTCTCTACCTGTCCATTACCCCGGGGGTTGTAACTGGTCGTCCTGCTCGAGGCGATGCCCTTGCTGAGCAGGAATTGTCGCAGTTCGTCGCTCATAAAGGAGGACCCCCCTATCACTATGTATTTAAGCGGGGAACCCGAACAGTGCAAAGATCCTATGAAGGGCCTTGATGACGGTGGTTGCGGTCATGTCGGAGCAGGGGATGGCGAATGGGAACCGCCGGGAGTACTCGTCAATCACGTTCAGGAAGTACGTGTTGCGGTCAGTGGAGGGGAGGGGCCTTTGAAGTCCATGCTGAGGCGTCCAAAGGGACGGGAAGCCTTTATCAGGTGCGCTTTCTCTGGCCGGTAGAAGTGCGGTTTGCACTCTGCGCAGATTTGGCAGTCCCTGGTGGCTGTCCTGACCTCCTCGATGGAGTAGGGCAGGTTGCGGGTCTTGACAAGAGGAAAAAGCGAATGACTCCCGGTGGCAGAGATCCTCGTGGAGGGCTCGGAGGCGGTCCACTTGTGCGGTGGCACATGTGCCGCGGGACAGGGTGTCTGGAGACTCGTTTAGCTTCCTGGGACGATACAAGATCTTGCAGTTGTAGGTGGAGAGTTCGATCCTCCACCGCAAGATCCTGTCGTTTTTTATCTTGCCCCGCTGTGCATTATCGAACATGAAAGCAACTGACCGTTGGTCCGTGAGGAGAGTGAATTTCCTGCCGGCCAGGTAATACCTCCAATGTCGCACAGCTTCTACTATGGCCTGGGCCTCCTTTTCGACTGAGGAGTGGCGGATTTCGGAAACATGAAGGGTACGAGAGAAGAAAGCCACGGATCTGCCCGCTTGGTTGAGGGTGGCTGCCAGAGCTACGTCGGACGCATCGCTCTCGACCTGGAAGGGGAGGGACTCGTCGATGGCGTGCATCGTGGCCTTTACAATGTCTACTTTGAAGCGGCTGAAGGCCTGGCGGGCCTCTATCGATAGGGGAAAAGCTGTGGATTGGATCAGGGGACGGGCCTTGTCCGCATAGTTGGGGACCCACTGGGCGTAGTAGCTAAAAAACCCTAGGCAACGCTTCAGGGCCTTGGAGCAGTGAGGGAGGGGGAATTCCATAAGGGGGCGCATGAGTTCAGGGTCGGGGCCTATAACTCCATTTCGCACTACGTAGCCGAGGATGGCTAGGCGGTCGGTGTTAAACACACATTTATTCTTGTTGTATGTAAGGTTAAGGACTTTTGCGGTCTGGAGGAATTTTCGGAGGTTGGTTTCATGGTCCTGCTGGTCGTGGCCGCAGATGGTGACATTATCCAGATACGGGAATGTTGCCCATAAACCGTACCGGTCAACCATTCAGTCCATCTCGTGCTGGAAGACCGAGACCCCGTTGGTGACACCGAAGGGAACGGTTAAGAAGTGGTAGAGCCGCCCATCTGCCTCGAAGGCAGTGTATTTGTGGTCACTAGTGCGGATGGGGAGCTGGTGGTAGGCGGACTTCAGATCCACCGTGGAGAAGACCTTGTAATGCGCGATCCTGTTTACCAGGTCGGATATGCGGGGGAGAGGGTATGCGTCCAGCTGCGTAAACCTGTTGATGGCCTGACTGTAGTCGATGACCATCCTATGCTTCTCCCCGGTCTTTACCACCACTACTTGAGCTCTCCAGGGGCTGTTACTGGCTTCAATGACCCCTTCCCTCAGTAACCTTTGGACATCTGACCTAATGAAGATCCGGTCCTGGATACTGTACCGTCTGCTCCTGGTGGCGATGGGTTTGCAATCCGGGGTGAGGTTCGCAAACAGGGAAGGCGGTTCGACCTTAAGGGTCGCGAGGCTGTAGACAGTAAGGGGGGGTATAGGGCCGCCGAATTTGAAGGTTAGACTTTGGAAGTTACACTGGAAGTCTAAACCCAGTAATGTAGCCGCGCAGAGGTGGGGAAGGACGTAGAGACAGACATTTTTGAACTCCCTTTCCTGGACTGTGAGGTTTGTTACACAAAACCCCTTTATCTCCACTGAGCGTGAACCGGAGGCCAGGGAGACGTTTTGATTAATGGGGTGGATGAGGAGAGAACAGCGCCTTGTCATGATATTCAGGTAAACATCATAGCACAAACATACATACATACTGATGGACAGATCAACGAACCAATCAACACACACACAACACCACAGCCAATCACAGGCAAGAGCATACACAGTACAAAACAGGGAACACGACACTTCCTGGGCATTCCAGCAGGAGACAGCTCAGGGCACAGAGCTCACAGCAATGTGACATCCACCATGTGCTGAGTGCCACTACAAGATAGTATTAGGAATAGGTCCACAGATTCTAGGGTTATGATCAAACCTCAGTAACCAGTTTACCACTGTAAATAAATGTTAGTAATGAAACTGAGTTGTACCATTCGCAACCGTGTTGGTTCGTCTGTGTAGCAGAGTACCCAACACATCAAGCCTTACCGTGTCGGGGTGTATGAAGCTCTCCGTGTTCCCAGAGTCGATTAGGCAGGATGTCTCGTGCCCGTTGATGAATACAGTCGTTGTAGCAGTTGAGAGTGTTCGAGGCCGGGACTTATCCAGGGTCACCGAGGCAAATCGCAGCAGTTGAGAGTTCTCTTCGGGCAGTGCATGGTCAGCCGAGCTGGGGTCCTGGGGGTTCATCTAAGATGACGGCTCCCAATAGTCGCACATGGCTGGGGATGCACAAAATGGTGGCGCCCATCCCTCTAACGTGGCGTCCGCGGGACAAGATGGCGGCGCCCAGGGTCCGCACAGGCCCTGGAATAGGAAGATGGCGGTGACCGCTGGCCGCACGTGGAGAAGTTTGTGGTGGCGGTCCGCATTCGCTGCCGGAGATCGTGGCAACCGCACGGGCCTGACATACCCGCACGAAATGGCCCTTTTTGCCGCATCCCTTGCAGGTGGATGCACGGGCCGGGCAGCGCTGGCGGGGGTGCTTGTCCTGCCCGCAAAAGTAGCAGTGGGGCTCCCCGTGGTTGCCAGGCCGCCTTGCAGCGCAGGCTTGTGGGGGGATGGGGGATGTCTCGGGGTCGGATGCGGAGGGGTTCCACGCTGCCCAAGGGGCTGCCGCGCAGTCGGGAACATAAGTGCAGGCGTTCCTGGAGACCATGTCCAGGGAGCCTGCAAGGGCCTGTGCCTCCTTGAGACCCAGAGTGTCTTTTTCTAGTGTGGTGAATGGAACTACTGTTAATTCACCAGTGCACTGTGATATCATGTTACTGCTGTATTGTGTTACGTTATGTGTTTAACCCTGTGGGCTCCACCTATGGGCCATTGTACGGCTTCACCCACAGGGGGATATGTCGGGCATGTACGGGCTCGCCCATGGCTCCACCCCTTACAGGAAGTATAAAGGCAGCTGACCTGCGGGGCCGCATTCATTGTTGTACCGGTCACAGGCAGGTTCAGTTGTAAGCTGATTAACACCACGGTTTACTTCTCAACGTGTCGCTCAGTGAATTGATGGTCGCATCATCTAGCAGCCGCTGGCGGATTTGTGAGGATAGCATACCTGCCACGAAAGCGTCCCGGACCAAGAGTTCAGTGTGTTCGTTCGCCGAAACTTGCGGGCAGCTGCAGTTTTTCCCCAACACCAGGAGTGCACGGTAGAATTCTTCCAGCGATTCTCCAGGGGTTTGTAGCCTTGTTGCAAACAGGTGCCAGGCGTAGACCTGGTTTACCGGGTGAATATAATGTCCTTTTAGCAGCTCTATTGCTGCATCAAAGTCTTCCGCTTCTTCGATGAGGGTGTGAATCTCCGGGCTCACCCTTGAGTGCAGGACTTGCATTTTCTGCTCTCCCGTGGGTGTGTTTTTGGCCGTCCTGAGATACCCTTTAAATCACGCCAGCCAGAGCTTGAAGATTGCCGCTGAGTTCGCCGCGTGGTGGCTGAGTTGCAGACACTCCGGCTTGATTTGGAGCTCCATCCTTTCTTTTAAAAAAACCTAGCTTATTAAATTGATGCACGATCAATGACCACTAAAGCGAGATTGTAGTCTAACTGATGGCTTTAATAAGCTAGATGTTTCCGCCAGCTGCTCAGGTACAGAATGAAGGCTGCTGGGGCGGCACAGGCTCTTATACCCCACCTAGCAGGGCAGAGCTACTATACATCCTAACCAATAGAAAGCATACAGTTTCCATCAATGGTGCTCCAGCCTATCAGGTACCATAATACCTCTACTACCACACATAGTTGATAGGTATAGTTTAACTAGTAGTGTCTATGTTGCATGATTAATTGTGTGTGTAAATAAAGTACCCTTGATCTTGAACTAACTAACTGGTGTTTGACTCTTTGATCGGTGTCCCGTTGAACCTTGTGGTGGTATCATAAGACCATAAGACCATGAGCCATAGGAGCGGAAGTAAGGCCATTCGGCCCATCGAGTCCACTCCACCATTCAATCATGGCTGATTTCAACTCCATTTACCCGCTCTCTCTCCATAGCTCTTAATTCCTCGAGAAATCAAGAATTTATCAACTTCTGCTATAAAGACACTCAAAAGAGGGCCTCCACCCCACTCTGTGGCAATGAATTCCACAGACCCACCACTCTGGCTGAAGAAATTTCTCCTCATCTCTGTTCTAAAGTGACTCCCTTTTATTCTAAGGCTGTGCCCCCGGGTCCTAGTCTCCCCTGCTAATGGAAACAACTTCCCTACGTCCACCCTATCTATGCCATTCATTATCTTGTAAGTTTCTATTAGATCTCCTCTCAACCCCCTAAACTCCAATGAATATAATCCCAGGATCCTCAGATGTTCATCGTATGTTAGGCCTACCATTCCTGGAATCATCCGTGTGAATCTCCGCTGGACCCGCTCCAGTGCCAGTATGTCCTTCCTGAGGTGTGGGGCCTAAAATTGCTCACAGTATTCTAAATGGGACCTAACTAATGCCTTACAAAGCTTCAGAAGTACATCCCTGCTTTTATATTCCAAGCCTCTTGAGATAAATGACAACATTGCATTTTCTTTCTTAATTACAGACTCAACCTGCAAGTTTACCTTCAGAGAATCCTGGACTCGGACTCCCAAGTCCCTTTGCATTTTAGCATTATGAATTTTGTCACCGTTTAGAAAATAGTCCATGCCTCTATTCTTTTTTCCAAAGTGCAAGACCTCGCACTTGCCCACGTTGAATTTCATCAGCCATTTCTTGGACCACTCTCCTAAACTGTCTAGATCTTTCTGCAGCCTCCCCACCTCCTCAATACTACCTGCCCCTCCACCTATCGTTGTATCATTGGCAAACTTAGCCAGAATGCCCCCAGTCCCATCATCTAGATTGTTTATATATAAAGAGAACAGCTGTGGCCCCAACACTGAAGCCTGCGGGACACCACTCGTCACCGGTTGCCATTATAAAAAATAACCTTTTATCCCAACTCTCTGCCTTCTGCCTGACGGCCAATCGTCAATCCATG